>NW_021703775.1:67377083-67709594 GCF_005190385.1 Monodon monoceros
GGGTGCGAGCCCCGCCCGGGACTGGCGGGCTGGGGGCCGGGGACCCCGCCGCGGGCAGCCGGGAATACTGGGCGCCGCGGGGCGGGACCGCGGGCAGGGGCGGTCTCCCGGCCTCCAGGTCGGAGGCTGAAGGCGCAGTCCCTCCGCATCCCCTGCGGCTCGGACGCCGCCGGAGCGCTGGCTCTCGCCTCTGGGCGCCTCTCCGAGGTTACCCCTGAGAGCATGTAGAGGGAGGGCCTGGAAAGCAAGGCCTGAGCCCCCTCGCTGTGATGTGGGGGGTTCATAGTCCCCCAAGGGCTTTTCCTTCCGGTGTCTTATTCGTTGCTTTTGACAGTCCCGGGGGGAGGGGAGGCTGGCAGGAGTTTCATCCTCATTTGACAGCGGAGGAAAAGGGGGACCGGGGAGGGGTCGAGGTTATCACCCAGCTAGAAGTGGCAGGGGAAGCCCAGCTCTCAGGTGTGGGACCCATTTGGCTGTATAGCCAGTGCCTCTTCTCTTGCGCCGGGGGGTGGGAGGTGCTGGGAGTCACAGGCGGCCCTGGAGAGATAAGTTAAGGGAGAGGATTGAGCTCAGAATTACTTCTGACAGTTCGAATTAGGCAGAAATGGAATGCGTGCCCTGTGGGTGGTAGGCTCCTGTCCTGGAAAGTCCAGTGGAGGCTGATGGCCACTGACAGGCATGCTGTGCAAGCAGTTTTGCACTGGTTGGGAAGTCAAGCAAGAGAAAAGGCCCCGCCACATCCTAGAGTCTCTGAAATACTCAGGGAGCATCTACTCACTGCCATGCACTCAACCTACATTATTCCATTGCATCCTTCCCCAGCCCCTACAAGATAGATACCACTATCCTCAGTTTTTAAAGTGAAGGTGCCAGAGCTCAGAGACACGGAGACACCTGCTGAGATCACACTGTTAGTACTGTGAGAGGCTGGATTTGATCAGAGGTCTAACTGCAAGGCCAGGCTTTCCTCCCATGCACTGGTGCAAAGGCTTGAAGAAATCAGAGGCTAGAGGATCATTGTGAGTGTGTGTGTGTGTGTGTGAGTGTGATGTGAATAACTTTATTGAATTATATCACAACTCTAGCAGTTGTGGTGGCTTTTCTGTGGTCATTAGGGTAAATTATGTTTATGCACGTTATAGAAAATGATGAGGAACATTTTTATTTGACAGGAAGTTGTTCAGTAGCTGCTCTATTTCTGTTGCTTATAAAAGCTTTTGTAAATACTGTAGTTAGAAATGTGAAAGTGCGAAGCAATCACATTACACCAACCTCATTACACATTACTTGAGGTGCCTTAGCCTGACTTCCTTTATATAATAGAGGTGAGTTACCTGTACTAAAAATGCCATGTTTGGAAGCATGACTTAGGAGAATATTACTGAGATGACACTAAAAGTCCACATGCAATTATTTGTTTCTGAAGTGGACTGAAACCAGAGTGCTAGGGTTGTCAGGAGGGCGCAGGATGTTCCAGGTAAAGGGTGGAACAGCTTGGGCAAAAGCACTGCACAGTGAAAATGAAAAGTATTTCGCAGACTCCAGTAACCCCTCTGTCTGAAGCAGTGTTAGTATAATGGAGCACTGGAAGATGAGTCTAAAATGGTAACTTGATATCTGATTGTAGAAGGCCTTAAATGTCCAGGTGAAGACTCTGGACTGTAATAGAAACAGGGAGCCATTGAAGGTTTTGGAGCAGCGGAGTTCCAGCAAAGGAAGAGTACTCTACGTATGGAGGGTTCTTTAAATCGAGAAAATAGCAGAGGCAGGGACAAGAATAAGAGACTCCTTGTGCGATGAGTAATTCATTATCCACTTAGTATTCACTGTAACTCTGTGACGTAAGTACTATTATTATGTCCATTATGCAGATAAGTTTAGTGAGGGTAAGTAACCTACCCGAGGTCACGGGGACAGTCTGTGGTGGAGCTGGGATTTGAACCTAGGGCTGGCTGGTTCCATAGCTCTGTCCTCTGTCCACTGCACATGCTGAATAGTTGCACACATGTGACATAGGACCAAGAGGAGGAGAGTAAGAGTAATTCATGTGGGCAGGGTTCAGGACCAGGTCTTACTTTTCAGGGCTCAGTGCAAAAATAAGATTAAGAATTTCAAGACAGAGACAGCAGAGCATTAAACTAAGCCCAGGGCCCTGTTGAGAGCAGGGCCCTGTGTGACTGCCAAGAAGGCAGTTCTAATCATTATGACAACTTGACAAATCACCTCAAAACTCAGTGGCTGAAAACAATAACATTGACTTTGCCTATGAGTGTACATTCTGGGTAGGGCAGAGAAGGCAAGCTCAGTTCTGCTCCATCAGTGTTGGCTGGGGCAGCTCGAAGGCTGGGGCTTGGAATGATCTACAGGTTTGCTCTCTCACCTGCCTGGCCCTTGGTTGGGGAAGTGAGCAGCTGGAGGCTAGAGCAACTGGGGCTCCTCAAGCATCCCTATCCCTATGTGCTCTCTCCACGTGGTCTTTTCAGCGTGGCAAACTTCTTCCTTGGCGGTTCAGAGCTCCAGAGAAGCATATCTGCATGTCAAGAGAGGGAGAGAGAGAACCAGAAACAGGCATAAACCGTGTTGCCTTTTATGACTCAGACTTGGAGGTCACATTTCTGCTATATGTTTGAAGTGAGTCGCTAAGTCCAGATCATATACAAGGAAAGGCAAATTTAACTCCAGCTACTTCCCACAAGAAAGAATAGGTAGATGTTTTTCAAACCAGCACAGTTGGCCTAATGAGTGACTGGATTAGTGGGATCCGATAGGTGTTTCCCCTTTATCCCTGAACTGCTACCACCAGAGTCATTCTTTGTTGTTTCCAAATGTCCTTTTTTAAAAGGCAACTCCTAGTGATGATAACACATTAAGTCTGGATAATAGGTTTTGACAGCTCTGAGGGATTTAAATTACTCCTGTGCCTCCTGTTAGCCTAGGTCCTGGCAGTTAACAGATGGGAGGAGAAAGCAATTTGAGGGTATCCAGGTGGGAAGACCAGGATGGTGTGAAGCTACTACAGAGCAATCCAGAAAAACTTCTGGAAGGAAGATGCCTTATTGTATAACCAGGCACTGCGCTTTACACGTCTTGTCTCATTTAATCCTCACCACACCCCAAGAGGTGCTCTCATCAACCTCATGTTAACAGACCGAGGTTCTGAAACACAGGAGGCACACAGCTAGTGAGTTGCAGAGCCTGGATTTGAACTTAGGCAGCCAGAGATTAGGGCCCATACCCTTAAACTTTGGGCTCATACCCTTAAACTTTGGGCTATGCCACCTACTCCTTAGCAATTCTGTGTTTCTCTGTTTTTCTCTTCATCATTGCTTTAACATTTGTATCATTTCCTACTTACATAAATAGGTAAACTTTAAGGAGGAAAAATAATGGGTAATTTTACCTAATATTATCATCTTACTTATAAAATAGTGCCTCACATATAGTAGGTGCCCAATAAATATTAAAGAAATGAGTACCATTAGCCCTTACTCTATAAACTTATATTTACACTTGCCTTCCCTACAAAGGCTCGCCTTCCTGGTCCTTGTCACTCAAGGTCTTGACTTCGACTGGTACTTCCCATGATGTCCTCTGTGGCATCCAGTCCTGGGTCTATATCTTCTGGCCTTCTCCTTTTGGCCTCTTCTGGCCAGCTGGCCCTCTCAGTCATTTCGTGCCCCTCCTTCCACCTTAGAGCCTGGAGCCCTCAGACCCCTCTCTTTAAACCAGCAGCACGCTGGATACCAAGAACTGGGTGAGGCAGCCCTCCTGTCCACTTGCCTAGACCCTCTCTAAGCCATTGCTTCCTAACCGCCAAGAACACTGTGGGCAGGGCCTTCTCTCTAATCCTCACGGGTTAGGCACATAACTCTGCCATTCTTGGATTTCCACTCAGTCTCCGTGGGGTCTCTACGGAGATTTCTGTCTCCAAGCCTCTGCTGGGGGTGGGGGTGGTGAACTCCACCCTGCTGAAAATCCAAATAGCCTTGAACCCTGTTCCCTCCAGTCCTCCATCACTTGTCTTCTTGAACTTGATTCATAGTGTCTTTCATAATACAGAAATTTAAACTTTTGATATGCTCAAATCTGTCAATTTTTTCCTTTAAAACATGAATTTGAAATATTTATCATTTAAAAAAATATTAATTTTTTTATTTTGGCTGCGCTGGGTCTTAATTGCGGCATGCGGGGTCTTCATTGTGGCATGCGGGATCTTTAGTTGCAACATTCGGGAATCTTTTAGTTGCAGCATGCGGGCTCCTTAGTTGCGGCATGTGGACTCCTAGTTAAGGCATGCATGTGGAATCTAGTTCCCCGACCAGGGATCAAACCTAGGCCCCCTGCACTGGGAGCTCGGAGTCTTACCCATTGGACCACCAGGGAAGTCCCATGAAATATTTATCATTTTTAATGGCTCTGTCACATAATAGGATTTGCTTAATCATTGCCTAAATGTTACAGGTGTTTACAGTTCTTTGACTAATATTAATAGCACAGCTATAAATATCTTTATAATTTCTTTTCCGTTTGTGTTTTTCCTTACGTAATCCCCAGGATGATATTGTTGGGTAGGGGTTTTACGGCAGTTAATACACACTTACAGATTACTCTCCAGAAATAGTTCACGTCTATAGTTCCTCAAACAATATAGGTTAATACTCACTGATTCAATTTCTTCAGTGGTTATAGGACTATTAAAATTTACTATTTATTTTGATGTCAGTTTTACTGTTAAGTTTTTCTGGGAAAATGGCTATATCTGCTAAGTTTGCAAATTTCTTCTATTCCTGTAGTTATGTCCCCTTTTAATTCCTAATATTGTTTATTTGTGCCTTTTCTCTTTGTTCTTAATGAAAATTGTCAGGGGTTTTGTAGTTCATTAGTTCTTTTAAAGAAACACTGTAGTTTGACTTTGTTGCTGCTCTCTATTATATTTTAAATTTCTTCTATCTTTTATTATTCATTTCTTTTAGTTTCTTTAAGTTTATTCTCTTTTACTAGCTTCTTGAGTTGGAAGCTTAACTCATTAACTTTTGGCCTTTCTTCCAATATAAGTTTTTAAGTCAACCCAATTCTCCTATACATATATATATATATATATATGTATGTATATATATGTGTGTATATATATATGTGTGTGTATATATATATATGTGTGTGTATATATATATATATATGTGTGTATATATATATTCCCCCCACCCCCGCACCACACACCTTATGGGATCTTTTTTTTAAAAAAAAGTTTTATCTTTTCTCTCTTTTTTTAAAAAAAATTTATTTATTATTTATTTTTGACTGCATTGGGTTTTCGTTGTTGCGTGTGGGTTTTCTCTAGTTGCGTGCGAGTCGGGGGCTACTCTTTGTTGTGGTGTGAGGGCTTCTCATTGCGGTGGCTTCTCCTATTGCGGAGCATGGGCTCTAGGCGTGTGGGCTTCAGTAGTTGCAGCACACGGGCTCAGTAGTTGTGGCATGTGGGCTCACTAGTTGCAGTGTGTGGGCTCAGCAGTTGTGGCTCGCAGGCTCTAGAGCTCAGGCTTAGTAGTTGTGATGCACGGGCTTAGTTGCTCCACAGCATGTGGGATCTTCCCGGACCAGGGCTCTCACCCGTGTCCCCTGCATTGGCAGGCGGATTCTTAACCACTGCGCCACCAGGGAAGTCCCGGCTTGTGGGATCTTAGTTCCCTGACCAGGGATTGAACCTGGGCCCTGGGCAGTGAAAGCGCCGGGTTCTAACGACTTGACCACCAGGGAATTCCCCAACCCACTTCCCCTTTAATACTGCTTTAGCTACATACCTTGTTTTGATGTATGTTTTCCCAGTATTATACAATCCTCAGTATTCAACAATTTCCATTATGATATCCTTCTTTGACCCATATGTAAGTGTACCTTTTAAATTTTTTATATAAATGAGATTTTTACATCATTTTTGTTATTGATTCCTAATACAATTGCATTTAGTCATGTAACAGTATGAGACTGATTCTTTAATATTTGCTGAGCCATATTCTTTGGCCTGTTGCTTGTCAGTTTTTATAAATATTCCACATGAGAAGAAAATGTATTTGCTAAGTGACTGGAGTTGGGTTCTCTATTTGTTCATTAGCTCAGGCTTAGAAAATATTTATTCAATCGTCTGCATTCTTACTAATTTTTGGTCTGCTTAATCTTTCAAATACTGTATGAGGTATGTTAAATTCTCCCACCATAATGGCAGATTCGATTTTCCTGATTGTGTTTATGCCAGTTTTTTTAAAAGAATTTATTTGTTTTAGAATATTTTTAGGTTCACAGCAAAATTGAGAGGTTTCCCATATACCTCCTGCCCCACACATGCACAGCCTCATCCATTATCAACGTGCCCCACCAGAGGGGTACACGATGAACTGATGAACCTATACTGACACATCGTAATCATCCAAAGTCCATAGTTTACCTTAGGGTTCACTCTTGGTGTTGTTTGGGTTTGAACAAATCTATAATGACACGTATCTATCATTATAATATCATATAGAGTATTTTCACTGCCCTGAAAATCCTCTGTGCTTCACCTATTCATCCCTTTCACGCCCAGTCCCTGGCAACCACTGATCTCTTTACTGTCTCCAGAGTTTTGCTTTTTCCAGAATGTCATACAATTGGAATCATACAGTGTGTAGCCTTTCCAGATTGGCTTCTTTCCCTTAGTAATATGCATTTAAGATTCTTCCGTGTCTTTTCATGGCTGAATAGTTCATTCCTTTTTAGCACTGAATAATATTCTTTGTCTGGATGTACCACAATTTCTTTATCCATACACCTGTCAAAGGGTATCTTGGTTGCTTCCAAATTTTGGCAATTGTGAATAAAGCTGCTATAAACATCTGTGAGCAGGTTTTTGTGTGGACATGAGTTTCCTGCTCCTTTGGGTTAAATACCAAGGAGTTTAATTGGTGGATTGTATGGTAAGAACATGTTTAGTCTGGAATGAAATCACCTAAGTGTCTTCTAAAGCGACTGTACCATTTTGCACTCCCACCATCAATGAATGAGTTCCTGCTGTTCAACATCCTTGTCAGCACTTGGTATTGTCAATGTTCTGGATTTTTGGTCATTCTAACAGGTGATAGTGTTATGCCAGTTTTCGTTTTAGGTGTTTTGAGGCTATGTTATTAGGTACATACAGGTTCAGAATCATTATATCTTCCTAGGGGATTAAACTTTTGTGCATTTTGTCATGATACTTTTTTATCTATAATAATGCTTTTCACCTTAAATTCTATTTATTCTAATGTCAATAAAACTCTGCCAGCTTTCTTTCCTCTAGTATTGCTTTATATATCTTTCTTCTACCGTTTTGTTTTCTGTGACTTTACTTTTTAGGTTAATCTCTTGAAAATTGCATGTAACTTGTATGTTGTTTTATGTACCTTTTGATAATCTCTATTTCTTAACTGATGAGTTTATACGATTTATGTTTATTACAATTTATGAGTTTATACAATTTATGTTTATACAATTTATGTTTATTACAATTTATGAGTTTATACAATTTATGTTTATACAATTTATGATATACTTGGATCTTTTTTTTTTTTTTTTGTGGTACGTGGGCCTCTCATTGTTGTGGCCTCTCCCGTTGCAGAGCACAGGCTCTGGACACGCAGGCTCAGCGGCCATGGCTCACGGGCCTAGCTGCTCTGTGGCATGTGGGATCTTCCCGGACAGGGCCACGAACCCGTGTCTCCTGCATTGGCAGGCGGACTCTCAACCACTGTGCCACCAGGGAAGCCCTACTTGGATCTATTTTTACCATCTTATTTTATGCTTTCTATTTGTCTTCCTTTTTAATTATTTTTTAGGTTCTTTTTTTTTTTTTTTTTTTTGTGGTACGTGGGCCTCTCACTGTTGTGGCCTTTCCCATTGCGGAGCACAGGCTCCGGACGCGCAGGCTCAGCGGCCATGGCTCACGGGCCCAGCCACTCCGTGGCATGTGGGATCTTCCCGGACCGGGGCACGAACCCGTGTCCCCTGCATCGCCAGGCGGACTCTCAACCACTGTGCCACCAGGGAAGCCCTAGGTTCTTTTTTTTCCCCTATTATCTCCTCCATGATGCTCTTTTTTTTTGGTTGCAGCAGGTCTTAGTCTACAAACTATGTAGACTCACTATATCTGTTGGGGCCCACGTACGTCTAGAAAAACAGAGACAGTTTCTATGACTCTCGGGAGCTTCACCTTCTTGTGGACTTCTGTGTTGTGCTGCTTCTTCCTCAAGGCAGCTCTATTTGCACAGCTACACATGTATCTACCTGTTGGCCAGTTGCCCACTGCCTCTAGGAAGAGCTCTTAGGAAGCTGATGTCCCCCCTGCAGTGGTCCTGAACCTCATCAGGGTCATGGAACTCTTTGAGAATCTGCTGAAAGCTATGCGCCTTTCTCCAGGAAGATTCAACGCCAGCCAAAGTGTAGGGACCATTTCAGAGGGTTCCTGGTCCTCTGCTCTAGACCGTCAAGCACCTGATGATTTGTCTTCCTAAAGATGAGTTTGAGGTCAGACCTCAGCTCTGGAGGGCTTCTGCTTCCCCAGAAACTCACACGATTATGTACACAATCCTGGGACTAATTGGAAAGCTTCATGCTCTGCACATTGATAGATACTCCGTTTGACTATTTTCATTTAATCAAGTGATGTGCTGCCAATGGGCCTACACAATGCAGGTCTAAAGGAAAGTTTATGTTTTTTTCCTTTCTATTGGGATCTGGTTTTCCTGTGTTTAATAAATAGCAATTCTTGGGACCACTGTTGGATTGACCCTGATTTGTTGTGTTTTCAAGCCCTACCTGAGTGTAGACCTATTTCAAGGAGTCTAGTCTCTTTTGATTT
Source organism: Monodon monoceros (assembly GCF_005190385.1). NCBI lineage: Eukaryota > Metazoa > Chordata > Mammalia > Artiodactyla > Monodontidae > Monodon > Monodon monoceros. The sequence continues at coordinate 67,385,950 of NW_021703775.1, forward strand.
GTTCTTCAGTGAGTTTTTATACAAATACAAATACAGATACAAACCAACAATCTGTTTCCCCCCCTGTTTAAGGCTTGGTCTTTTTGTGACTCTACGCACTTCTAATTTGGCCTTTTTCTTATCCTCTCTGAACTAGTTTCCACTCGTAAAATGAGTGGACTGAACTACATCATATGTGCTTAAACTGCACTTCTCCAAGCACCTGGGGGACTGGCAGGGCAAGAGTGGGATAGTCCTGCCCGCAGCACAGCTTCCCCCAGCACAAGTCTGCGTTATGCGCTTTACATGCTGGATCCGGAATAAGGTTTATTTTGAGCAAAGTTCCTGATGTCCGTGTGGCTCCTCCCTGCACAGGAGTCCTGTCACCTGGGTGGCAGGTAGAGGCAGGGAGAGAGGCGTTCCTGTCTAACCCACCAATTCCCCCCTCTGTGGCAGACACTGCTTCCCTCTGATTCCCTAACCCTGTTTCCTACTTCCAGCTACAGGAAGGATGTTACCTGTGACGATGAGAATGTCAGTGCTGCTGCTGCTACTGCCCCTGAGTCAGGCTGTTCCCAAACACGGCACCACGAGGTAACGGGATTCAGAGGGCAGGGCCGTGGGCTGGGAGCAGGGGGATCTCTGGAGAATCGGAGGTATGCTGTGGGCCCCTCTGGGAGGCGGAAGACTGGGTGTACGCTCCCTGACTTCTGTATCATCCCCATCACCTCAGCTTCTGCCTTGTGCCTGTTAGAGTGCCCTCTGCAAAGTGGGCATCGACACGTTTGCTGGACTCACTTGGAAACCGGGAGCTCATTTCCAATGAGATGTGAGGCTATAAGCTTGGGAAGGGGCTACAGTCCTCTTATCAAGACCTTATAGTGGAAGCTCCAAAGAAATAGAGATCATTAGCATATCACTTCTATTTTATTTGAATATCTTTCTTGAGGTTTTGTGTCTTAATACTATGCAGTGGGTATGCTGGGTGGGGTCGGGGGACGGATACAGCCACAGCAGCAAGGGCTGGCAGCAGTGACAAAAGTTGCTGTAGCAGCTCCTGCCAGCTCTCTGGCATCACACATCTGGATTGACTTGGGCCAACAGGGACCCCTGTCCAGAACTGCGAGCAAATCTTGAGCTTTAAAGACTGACAAAAAGCCCCTGAGCAGATCGAAACTACAAAACCAACATATATGCCCTCAACTTGGGGTAAAAAAGAGTCCACTTTGTGTCATGGAGCAAATCGGGTCTGTATAAAACTGGGCAGTGCCACCGGGCTCAGCCAGAGACCTGTCCCTCGGCTCCCAGCATCACAGAGGAAGGGTTGCCATGATGCATGTTGTCCTGCCGCCCACTACGCTGGTTTCTTGCATCTCCAACTTGTGTCTACTTGGTGCGGCTTCCTCTGGCCTCCACCAAACCAGATGTTTTATTGGGATTTTCACTTACCATCTAAGCTAGGAATCTGCAAAGGCAGAGTCTGGGGAGTGAGGTTCTGCTTCTGAGGAGGCCATCCTGGCCTCCTCCCCACAAGGTTTTTGGGGACCTGGAGAAGCAGCTCCCTTTGGGTCTGGGGGGAGAACTCTACCAGGAGCTTGGGGATGGAAGGCTGTGAGGCTGGGCCCTCAGAGGAGGCCCTTTGCAAGGCCGGCGCTCCCCTCCCTCCTCCAGGCTGGACCCTGAAGTGCAGCATCCACCTCTACCCAACCCCTTCGAGCCAGGCCAGGAGCAACTTCAGTGAGTAGGCTGGGGTGGGGGCACCCGAGGGCCAGTCCTGGGGCTGCAGACTGGCCTCTCGTGGACTGATTTTCCGCTTTTCTGCAAGACTTCTGCAGAGCTACCTAAAGGGACTAGAGAGGATGGAAGAGGAGCCGGAGCACATGAGCCGGGAGCAGGGTGAGGGGCTGGGCTGATGGGGCCCGTGGACGGGAGGCCCAGGGCAGCCAGAGCTGGGACTGACCTCAGGCCATCCCGCGACTCCTGCCTGATCCACCTGTCCCCTGATGCCTCTTCTCATCCAGCCTCTCTTCCTTAGTTCTCCTTTACCTCTTTGCTCTCCACGACTACGACCAGAGTGGACAGCTGGATGGCCTGGAGCTGTTGTCCATGTTGACAGCAACTCTGGCCCCTGGAGCTTCCGACTCTCTCACCACCAACCCGGTAAGCCCTGCTGGATGGGGGCCCTTCTCCCAGAAGAAGACCCAGCTCCCTGGGGCTTTGGTGTTTTTCATCATGACTCTTCTGGTGAATCCCCTGTGAAAGGAGGGCTCAAAGCCTGCATGGCAGGGATGCAGGGGGTTGTTGGGAGGGTCAGGATGCGTGGGAGCATCTCCAGTCACTATAGACCCTTCCACAGGTGATCCTCGTAGTGGATGAGGTGCTGGAGACCCAGGACCTGAATGGGGATGGGCTCATGACCCCTGCAGAGCTCGTCAACTTCCCCGGAGAGGCCCCGAGGCACACAGATCTCAAAGAGCCCCCAGAGCCACAGGATGTTGGGAGGCGGCCTCTGTTGGCTAAAAACCCGTCAAGACAAGAAGCACATGAAGCCCCAGGTCCTAGAGAAGAAGCTGGGGGACAGGTGGAGGCCAGAAGGGAGTCCTTGGAACCTGTACAGGAGGCTGGGGGACAGGCAGAGGCTGCAAGAGAAGCCCCAGGCCCTGGAGGGGAGGTTGGGGGACAGGTAGAAGCCAGGGACACTGGAGAGAGAGCAGAAGAGCTTCCAAGGGAAACACTGGAGTCTAAGAAAACCCCAAATGAGCTTGAGGTTCATGCTATTCAGCTGGAGAATGATGAGATATAAACCTTGAGGATACAGGTTTGCACACCTAGAAGTCTCAATGCCAGAACATATGCCCCAAAGGGTAGGGTGTGTGTGTTAGGACAACGACCACCTCTGTGCCCCCTTCCTGGCCCCAGTAGGTGGCAGGTCTTTCTGTGCAGCTCAGGGAGACCCTAAGTTGAAGGGCAGCTTTAGGGCCCAGAAAACCAATAAAGAGCCAAATGAACCCGTCCCTCTGGGCCATCGATCCACTGGTCCAGCCTGCCCTGACCTCAGGCTGCAGGGGGTTGGGACTGGGCAGTCCTCTTGGGAGGGCAGGAATTCAGTTTACCCAGTGTTCCCAGATGGTGCTGAGACACAGCAGAGCACAGCACTAGGCCACAGCCAGCTGCAGACAACCCGGGGAAGGGAGCTCAGCCTTTCCCTGGGGCCTAACCACTAGAACGCCCTCCTGCAGTTCAGGGTAGATCTTCTCCATCATCCTGTATCTGCTCCCCACCCCTACCATTTATTGAGAACCTAGTACACACTGGGCATCATGCTGGGCATTTTACATATTGTGATTTTATCCTCACGATAATTCTATGACCAGGCAGAATTAGCACCATTTGACAGATGAGGAAATTGGGGAAGATGGAGTTCAGTAATGTACTCATGGTCCCATAGCTAAGTGGCAGATTTGAATTCAGGCCTGTCTGAGCCTAAAGCCCATACCTTTTATCACATTCTACGGCCTCACCACCCTGCCCCAACTCCCATATGGAAATTCACCAATTCCCATATGCCCTCAGACCAGGTCTCCCCCAGGGAAAGCAATGCTTTGCATTCCGGGTCACATTTGTGGCTCAGGCACCGCCTTAACTACAAGGCGGCTCCAAGGGTGGGGCGGTCAGGCTCGGGGTCAGTCATTGGGGAGATATTTTTGGACTGCAGAGACTCCGCCTAACCAGAGGAGGCTCCCTGCCCGCTGGCCTGTCAGGTTGGCTCAGCCATGTGGACACACTTGTGGCCACTGGAGTCTTGTGACAGAGCTGGGGCCCAGAGGAGCTTTTCTCATGGCTTGTGGTTATTTGGAAGGTTCCCTGGGGTGCAAGGGGTTAAGTCTCCTCCCCCGCCAGGAAGGCTGGAAGTCTGGCCCTCTACCCTGAGCTGGGGCCCCAGCAGGGGCACAGCTGGTGGCAAGCCTGGGGCACTTCCTGCTGCTCTGGTCTGGGTGGCCCTTCCTCTGGGCCTGGGCAGGAGGTGAATTTGGGGAATAGAGAAAAAAAGGGCGCAGGACTTCAGGATCAAAGCCTCCAGAATCCCCAGCCAGAGCAGCTCAGACATCAAAGACAAACAGACTGCCAGAAGGAAGCTGGCTCTGGGGAAGATTTATTTGCTCTGCAGCTCTGCCATGTGAGATGCCAGGTCACAGGTGGAGCCCTCCCACAGCCTGCATCCGCCCGGGGGGCAAGGCAGCCTGATGCCAGCTGGCCAGAGAAGAGAGGGCGACGGCAGCCAGTGATGCTGGCCTGGGGCGGGGATGTGAGCCGGTGCTTCCTGCCACAGGGCACTCACACGATGCCATCGAAGCCCTGCAGACCACACTTCTTGCCCGCCACCTGGCAGCCAAAGCTCAGTGCCTCCTGCATGCTCTTCCCTGGAGGGAGGGATGAGCAGCCAGATCAGCAGGGCCTTCTGGGCAGGGGCAGGCCCCGGCCCTGGGCCTGCTGCTGGGGTACTCACCCTGGGACAGGCTGAAGATGACGGACGCGTTGAAGGTGTCTCCGGCCCCCAGAGTGTCCACCACCTGGGGCGGTGGGAAAGCGTCGGAGTGGAGCAGCCGTCCATCAGGGCCCAGGGCATCGGCACCCTCCTCAGCCCAGGCACAGACCAGCGTAGCCCTGTGACACCCTCCACTCAGCTGGGTGTTAGCCCAGCCCTGGCCCCCAGCCTCATTATCCCTCCCTGGGGCAGACCCTGGGGGCCAGGCTCCCTCACTCCCCGTACCCGGGCCGCTGCCTGGCTTCCACTAGCTCACCCCTTCCTCACGCGACCGTACAGGCCCCTCAGGGCCTCCTCCGCTGACTGGAACCCAAAGTGCTTGGCCACATCTTTGCTGACAAACACCTGTGGGCAGTGGAAGAGAGGCTGACAGTCAGCTGAGCTCTACCCCAGCTGTCCCTCACTACCAGCAACCTGCTCCTCCATCGTGGCCACCTAAACCCCCAAGTAGCATCTCGCTGTCCCTCAGGAACATGTTTTCATACTTGCTCAGGATATGCTAGAAAACAGCCATGTAAATTGTGACACAAAAGCCCCGGCCTATTCTAAGATCAACAAATTTCCTCACAATTGAAAACCCAGAGTGAGTCTTGAGGTCATCTTGGGGCGCAATCTACAACTGGCAGGTAAAACCACGGCTTTGAGGAGGGTTTTTGCTCTGTTTGGCTTTCCGCATACAGCTATGCCTTCTAGGTCTGATTTCTTCATCTTTAAAACAAAGGGATAGGGGTTCTAGAGCTTCCTTAACACTAGCTACATATTAGAATCACCAGGGTGTTTTGTTAAAAAATACTTCAGCCCAGGCTTCACCTCTACCAACCGAATTAAAAAAAAAAAAAAAAAAAAGGGCTCAGGCATCCACATCATTTAACGAGCAGCCAAGGCTGAGGCCCAACGAGCTTCCACTGTGATGCTAGAATTATCATCCCGATTCCATGTACATTCCAAACTTACCATGCGCAAGTCCCCTTCCCATCCTCCCTCACCCCCTAGTGGCTCCCACCCCAGAATTGGAGGGTACCTCGGAGAACAGTCCCATCCTGTCATTTGACAGAGGAAAAGACAGGAGGCCCAGGGAGGAGAGGCTTCCACGCAGGCTGGCCCTGAGGCTGGCCGTCTTGGCCTTGACCAAGCCCTCTGGCTGCCTTCATACCTATGCGCCCACTGGGGTGGAGAAATTCTACTCCTTGGCCACTGCTGAGGCCTGCACTAGAGCCCTAAGCTAGAGGTCTGCCTCTTTGCTTTGCCCCCACCTGCCAACATCACCAAGCCGCAAATTGCCATCCTAAGTGTGACAGGCAGGACAAGGGGACACTCGGACTCCCTTTAAGGACCAAAATAAGCTGGATGTGGCAAGTTGGGGGGCCGTGGGGGATGCTTACCACGTCTCCGTAGCCCAACAGCTGGTACAGCTCCTCTCGAGGCTTCTCCACCTCCACAGACACCTGGATCTTCTGCTCCGGAGGCTGCCTGGCGTTGTGCTGTTCTATCCGCTGCAGCATCTTCACCTGCTCCGATGCATTCCGGCCCTGGGGCAGAGCGGGGCAGGGCAGGCAACTCAGGACTAGCTGGGCGCTGGTCTCATTCTGCCTTATTCTTCCCTCCCTGCTGGAACCATGGGTGAGGGGGGAGAGGGGCCAGGAAGGCTGGGCCGGAACCCCATCCTAAGTCTCAAAATTCTAGTGCTATTCTGGACCTTGGAGACCTTATTGACCAGCCCTCCCATTTCAGATGAGAAGATGAAAGAATAAAAGAGAGACTCTCCTAAGGACCTACAATAAATTAAATGACAGGGCTAGGATTAGAACTCAGGACTTCTCAAGGTTTCCTCCCACCTAGACTCCAGAACTTCTCTTGGAATGAAGATTCCAGTTCCCTTTATTTAGGAGCTGGGTCAGGCCCTCCCATTCCTGCCTCCCCAGAGGTAACGGGTCAGGCCTCCCACAGCCAGGCTCCTGCCAGAGGCCAAGTCCAGAGGAGGTGGGGCAGCCTGTAACACAGAAAGCACCAGACTTTGCCTAGAGGCAGCACCCTGCTTCTGGCACCTACATCCTGCTGTGTGACCTTAAGTAAATTACCCAGTCTTTCTGGGCCTTAGTTTCCACCTGAAAACATAAAAGGAGGGTGGAGAGCGGGTGAGGGGGGTTGGATTCATTGATCTCTAAGGTACTTCATGGTTCAAAGAAACCAAGAAGAAGGCAGAACATGTGGAGGGGCTGGCAGGTTGAGGCCCTCAAAACACAGGTAGGGCAGGGCTTGCCTCAATGTGGATCCACTTGAACCGGGTCAGGTCAACCTTCTCAAAGTCTTTAGCAGACACATCTGGTAGGTTCCTGAGTCGCAGGACAGAAAGGACAGAGAAGGGGCATGGTGAGGTCAGCCAGGGCCAGGATCTCTAACTGGCTGCTAGGGCCCCTATGCCTGGCGCTGCCTGCAGCATGGCAGGAAGCTGAATCTATAGCACATGCTTCTGAGGCTTAGCTCCAGGACAGACCCTGTCTCAGGCTAAACTCGAGACCACTCCTTGCCCTACTCAGCTCCATCCAGACAGGGGGCTGGAGGCAGTTTCCTAGGGTGCCCCTTCCTATGTTTGAGGCTGTGATATTATCTAAGGGCAAACTCAACCACCACATATGTCAAGCAAGGGACCAGTTCTGCGTGCCTTGGAGACCATATCTCCCAAAATGCTTTCAGAGCACCAGGGACTACAATTCCCAGAATTCCTCTTGCCAGCAGCACACACAGCTACCACCACGCAGTGCCCCGGGAAACTACAAAGGCCATGCCGTTCTGCCTGGAGCTCGGGTCTGGGTCCTCTCACTTCAGGCACCCCAGTGGTGACAGCAGCCCTGTCCTGAGTTTGGCAGCTCCATGTTATGACCCTGGGATCAAGGTTGGTGCTTGAGGATGAGTTTAGTTTTGGCCAACTTAGGTATGGAGACCTGGGAAGGGTCCGCCTTGACCTTCCTTGGCCAGAGACCTACACACGGTGTCCTCCCCTCCATGTTCTGCGCCAAATCCTCCTTCGATTTAACTAGCTGGGTGACCGTGGCCTTTCTGAGGTGCTTCCCCTTTGGTAAATGGGACTGAACCCCTAGCCTCGCAGGCCTGCTGCAGCTGGAGGATATGCCTGGACCGAGGCCAGTGGGCAATAAACATTTCTCCTTGGAGCTCCTCTCCCTCCCTTCCTGTGAATACCCATGTTGTGTCCCTGATCAAAGTTGCTACAGATTGTTGCTTAATGGGCAGATGACTAGGGTTGCCCAATGGGAAGATTGTGTCTAGCATGTATGCCTACCCACTCATTCACTGGGACACAAAGAGCCCAGGGCCACTGGTTATAAATCTTGTTCTAGGATGACTGCCCCTCCCGCAGGTCCAGTGGTCATGCTGGGCAGCAGGGACAGTCAGAACCCCAGGGCAGTTGGGCTTGGGCCATCTCTGCCCTAACAGAGTACTTGGCACCCACTAGGTTCTCAGTAAACTAAACCTCTTGAGATTTTTCAGGAGGGAATCTGGGAGAGATGAGAAGGGGTCACTCCCTGGAAGCTTGGGACCCTAAAGGGATGCCCCTGCCCTGCCCCAGGTTAGCAACACATCAGATGGCCCTGTTCTGCTGAGCCAGTGTTCCCCTTCCCTCCTTCAGCAATGGCTGTGAGTGGTGTGTGGCATTTGGTCTGGCTTCATTATGCTGGGACCTTTGGGGTTGCTCATCTCTTTCGAACACCCAAACCTCAGCTCCTGGTGCCATGCTGCAGGCTGGCAACTCTGGGGCTGACCCTGGAAACCCCAGTGGGCCCCCTTCAGGGCTCAAGATGGTTTGAATCACATCTCCCATCCCTCTGTCCTCAGAACAATTTCCCCATACTCACACCCAGGCTGCTGATTGGCTGATTATGGAGGAATCACATCATAAATTACAGTTTGCACAGGCCTGCCCGCCCATCCTTGGTGTTGACCAAGGCCAAGTCGCCAGGCAGAGCAAAGCCCATCCCTTCCCACCTCACTTCTCCCCTAATTGAGAACAATTCCAAAATCACTGAACAGTTTGGCATAGGGACAATTTCTGGTACAAAGAGAGAGGCCACAGAGGGTGGGCAAGTGGGCTGCCCACGTGGCAAGTGAGGGAGCTAATTGGTGGGCTGTGGCAGGGCAGGCCAGGGGGCCTTACGTGTCGTAGAGCACAATGGTACGGGAGCCATTGGAGCTGTTGACGATGCAGCAAGAGCATGGGGCTTCCCCGCTACTCTGCCAGGCCACCTGAGACACGTCCACGCCCCGCTGCCTGAAGTCAGCCACCAGGAAGCTTGGGGTGGAGCCCGAGCCAAGGGAAGGGCAAGGAGACACAGATTAGAGGCTACCAGGGGCCTGGACCTCCCGTTCGGTGGGGAGCGGTGCTGGAGCACGCGGGTCTTGGAGAGAAGGGTCCTGCTCTGGGAGCTGAGTGACGGCCATGGCGGCGGCAGCTGGCAAGGCGCAGACAGATGTACAAACCTGTAGGCATGTATGATGGTGCGGCTACCGCTGGCCTCGCTGCTGATGACTGTGGAAATGGGGACGGAGCCCGTGGTCTGAAAGACCGTGTAGCGTAGGTCCACGGAATAGCGGCGAAGGTCGTCCAGGACAAAACTGCCAGGGCGGAGTAACCCGGGGAGGCGCAGTTCGACGGGGGTTTGGGGACTTGAGGGTAGGTGGCAGGGCCACCGGGGACCCTGGGGTGCAAGCACAGGGGCTAGGATGGGACTGGGAGTCACTGTCACAGGCTGTGTGGAGGCAGGAGAGCATGGCTGGAGCTTAGTGAGAAAAACCCTAAGGGACATTCTTTTAGGTCTTGACTGAAGCAAACTCCAACCCTGACCCTGTCCTTCAATCTGACTCAAGCTGGAAAGGATTTGCTCACGTTCATAAAGCTAGATGGGGTAGATTTGGGACCTAGAACATGCACCCTGTCTGAACCAAGCAGGTGAGGGCACTGTGGCCCGCATCATGCAAGGCCCAGGCAGTATTAATAATTACCAAGGTGATACTTTGTCCCCCAGGTGCCCTCTGCTTGCTTATCCCCATGGTACTCCACTCTCTGAAGTCCTTCCAGTCCTAACGTGATTCCTCTCCTTCTACACCTGCCTCCACGATGCCCAGCCAGGAAGTGGTGCTGCCTCGGTGGCCCTGCTCACTGCCCGCTCCTTCCACAGTGGCAAGCCCTCTCAGTGCCTGAGGCCCCTCAGTATGGACCGGGTCCAGGACTCTCGCTCAGAATCCCCTCCAATCAGAGTGAGCCGGGGGGTGGCCCTTCAGGAAGACTGTACCAGTAGAACAAGGAGGCCACCCACCCCTCCCAGCTCTTTGGAAATGAGCTGTGGCCACTACGCCCAGCAGTCCAGCCACCATTCTGGCCTTTCTCACTATGGCTGAACCCCACTTTCGGCAACACCAAGGCTGGACAACACAGATTTGTATAGAGGTACCACATCGGGGCATCATTCCTTGACTTACGTCTCAAGGATCCTTTAAACAGTAGCTTTCCCACAGCATGGAGAATATAATTTGGTTTTTGCCAAATAACTTTTTGCACCCACAGTGCCAGGCACATGGTAGGTGCTCATTCAGTGTTTGTTGAACACATGGGGAGGACTTGGAATGGCCCAGCTATCAGCGTGATTGCCACACAAAGGTGGGTCCACCACCCCAAAGCAAGAGGCACGGTCCTGCTCTAGCTGGGAGGGAAGGCAGCTGCTGAAGAGGGCTGACACGTGAGCAGCTGTTGGCTCCGGGTCCCTCTGTCCCACATCACAGGGCAGGCTCTCGTGCCAGTTCATAAGGAAGGGAATCTGGCTGCGGCTTGGGGCTGGGCTCTGGCAGCAGCCCCTCTCAAACCAGGGTTCAAAGGGCTGTGCTTTACAGGCCAGCAACCTGGCAGCCTGCCCCTGTGCCCACAGTGGGCAAAGTGGGCCTCACCGCCTGATAAGCGCTTGCTGAGTCGGCAGTGCCAGGGGTCAAAGGGCTCTTGGGTCCCTGCAGCTGCCAACATAGAGGAAGCGTGTGGGCCACTACGGGCTGCAGCCTCCTAGCCGATGAGCTGGGAGGCATGGGTCTGGGCCCAGCTTTAGCACGTGGCATCGGGGTGTCCTTGGGCAGGGAGCTCTCGCTGCTTCAGTGAACAACGGGGACACAATCACTGGCCCTGCCCCCTCAGCTGGGAAAGAAACTGCAGGCCTGGACCCTGGGACCGTGGATGCAGGACATCCCCGAGAGAGGGCAGGTACAGCATGTCCCTAACTGCCTTCTGCCAAAAGGACAGGCAGGATTAGGGACTTGAGAAGGGCAAAGTCACATCCACCGCAGACAGTCTGTTGGAAACAAGGAAGGAGAAGGTGGGAAGCCGAAGCAGGCTCCAGGGACTGGCCAAGGAAACAGGCTGTGAAAATGAAACCTTTAACAGGAGCAGCATTAACAACTGAGCAGCAGATAAGCCATACCAGGGAGGGTCTGGGATGCTGGTACTCCACTCCCCACGCCCCACCCATTTCTGGTGGCCACAAACCATTTCTTAGAGACCGCCCACCCAGGGCCAAGGCTTCCTTCTTCTCCCCCCACCCTGTGGGCCACCCTCCCTTGCTCCCTCCACTTACTCGGCAGCGTGGCCCGGGGCCAGCGAGCCCATGAAGGCACAGGGGGCTCCAAGCAGGGAGAGGACAGTGCAGGAGTTGGATGCGTTGCCTCCACGCTGCCATCTCTGGGACAAGCACCTGCAAAACACAAGGAGGGTCCCTGCAGATCCAGCAGGCTGGTGCTGGGATAAGCAGGGCTGAGCCCTGAGTAGGGCCCACAGGATGTAAAAGCCAGGCGATTCCCCTCAGAAAGCATCCAGGCCAGCCTTAGGCTCAGCAAAGGGAAGAGGCTCAGCTATTCCCCAGCCCAGGCTAAATTCAAGTTCACAGTGATTCATTTCTATCTTGCACCTATTCTTATGACATCAGGAAAGCACTCACTTGGGCCCATCACAATTTGAGGGTCTCACTGACTTTGGGTTACTTCCTCCTCTGTTACAGGGACCCCCCACCAAGCCTCCTCCTTGAAAGCTGCCTCTTCTCAAAGGTGGCAAATCTCCTGCTGCTCCTGTCTTAGGAGAGACCACTTCAGTAACAACTCAGATTAAAATAATTAAGACAGGAAGCAAACCCGGACATTGTGATCATTTAAGAAAGTTGTGTGTGGTAACTTTTATGATGACAAAAGTTAAAAAGATCACTGAGTGAAGACCAGTTTTTCTCCATCTTTGTTTCTCCTTTTTTTTTTCAGCTTTATTGAGATGTAATTGACATATAACATTCTGAAAGCTGAAGGTGTACAACGTGATGATTTATTTATTTTTTATTTTTTTAATTTTTTGGTACGCGGGCCTCTCACTGTTGTGGCCTCTCCCGTTGCGGAGCACAGGCTCCGGACGCGCATGCTCAGCGGCCATGGCTCACGGGCCCAACTGCTCCGCGGCATGTGGGATCTTCCTGGACCGGGGCACGAACCCGTGTCCCCTGCATCGGCAGGCGGATTCTCAACCACTGCGCCACCAGGGAAGTCCCAACGTGATGATTTTGATATACATATATTTTGTGAAGTGATTACTACAATAAGGTTAGTTAACACATCCATCACAGTGCATAGTTACCTTTTTCTTTCTTCCTTTTTTTTTTCTCCATCTTTACTGAAAATCTAACAAAAGGAAACTAAGTCAAGATACACCTGAAGGGCTTCATTGTCATCATCAACAACAAAAATGATAACTCATGCATACATAGTCAAAGAACCTGAATGATTTCTCATTTGTGCTCCAATAATACTGTGAGGTAACAGTACAGGCTGTTATTTCTATGCTTCCAGTTCCAAAAAGGATAATAATAACTGTGGCAGCTTATGATAAGGGGAACAAGTACCGAAGAACTACTAATTAAGAGAAATGAATGAAGTAGAATTTTTAGGCTAGGGTATATTTGTACACAAAGCTTAACCTTGAAGCTCCCTTCAGCCTTGGGAAAAGGGGACCCTGATCTCATTAGAAAGAAGGATACTAATTTGCAAAAGGTCAAACATTTCTCAAGCTATGAGCTTTAGAGAAATTTTCATGCAGAGAAGAGAGGAGAAGCCTGGAGGGACTGGACTTGCTCAAGGTCCCAACAGCAGTTAATGACAAAGCTGATACCAGAACCCGGGTCTCCTGACCCCAAACCACTGCAAGTGCTCTGTATTTCTGAATGGAAAGTAGTTGGGTCCCAGCTTGTTGAGGCTTCAGAGAAAGGGCATACAGTTCTACTCTGTGGAAACCCTTCAAAGTTATATTGACACCCAACTTTCTGTGCAGAAATGCTCTGCTGAGCATGCATGAAGATGCTTTCCGGAAGGTCCTTCTCAGCCAGGACTCTGGGAGGCAGGGCCATTCCTCAGGGGTCTGGCCGAGTTCCAGGTGGCAGTTCTCGGCTGCCTATGGAGAGAACCTGGGAAAGGTGGGGCTCAGATGCTGGGAAGGACTGTGTCCCCACTCAGGTTTGCCCATCGGGGAGGCAAAACAGAGTCCAGGAGCTGGGCTGGGTGGGATGGGAGCACAGGAGAGAGGCCCTGTGGACAACCAAACTGCTCCACAGAGGAGCAGAGCCATGGGTCTGGGGGAGCGGGGAGATACTCTCTAAAGCGCAGGGAGCACAGAGGGTCTCTTCAGAGAGGCACCTTGCTTAGTGCCCAGCGTCGGAACCAGCTCCCGTCAGGGTGGAACCAGCAGGCTCTTGTCCCAGCCTTCCAACATGAGTAAGCTCAAAGGCACCGGGACTCAGCTCCAGCAGAGCAAGTGCTCTGGGTCCCCTGGAGGTCCTCCACAGTTCCTAGGGAAACTGGAGCCCCAGAATTTGCACTGTTCTCCGGAAAGTAAACTTGACTCCTCACTGAGCACCAAGTCCTGGGGCTGGCTTGACCTTGGTAGGTGGGCTAGGGCCACACAGCAGCATACCCTTGTGCCTCCTCCCACTGTCCCTGCACCTTTTGCCAGGGGCTGTCACCTCTGGCAAACAAAGCAGCCCAAAGCAAAGGGTCAACTCCATGAGACGGGCAGCAGCAAAGGAACAGGGAGGGAGGGGCTTCCCTCGTGGCGCAGTGGTTGGGAGTCCGCCTGCCGATGCAGGGGACACGGGTTCGTGCCCCGGTCCGGGAAGATCCCACATGCCACGGAGCGGCTGGGCCCGTGAGCCATGGCCGCTAAGCCTGCGCGTCCGGAGCCTGTGCTCCGCAACGGGAGAGACCACAACAGTGAGAGGCCCGCGTACTGCAAAAAAAAAAAAAAAAAAAAGGAACAGGGAGCACCAGAGAGGGCAGAGGGCTGGAACACTAGCATCAGGATGCTTGAGTTGTGACTACCGCTCTGCCACTCATCAACTACGTGGCCCCTTACAGAAATTGTCTAATTTCTCCAAATCCTTAGCTTCCTCATCTCTAAAGAGAGGATGCGACTGATCCTTACACGCTTCCCATGGGCTGCTGTGAGGAAACTATGTAACAATGCCTGTGACAGTGCTGTATGGACCCACGGCCTGAAGAATGCTGGGGGCTCTCCCCTCAGTGAGCCTCCTGGCTGTGGTTGCTGTAGTGTCTTTCCCAAGTTCAATCTTGAACTCGCCTTTTATCCAGTTCTTTGCTGAGACAAGTGAGGGCCAAGAAGCAGTTCTTTTCCGTATTCTGAGCACTAGACTGCACCAAGAGACAGCCACGGATTCCACCACACAGAAGTGTCTCAGGATCACAGTGTAAGGGTGATCAAGAGTAAATACGGGAACCAGCAAATGACTTTTCTTTTTTTTTTTAAGACGTTTATTTACTTATTTTGTCTGTGCCAGGTCTTAGTTGTGGCATGCAGACTTCTTAGTTGTGGCATGTATGTGGGATCTAGTTCCCCGACCAGGGATGGAACCCAGGCCCCCTGCATTGGGAACTCGGAGTCTTACCCACTGGACCACCAGGGAAGTCCCCAGCAAATGACTTTTCAACTTCTACCAGACAACCAAGAAGGGTCTCTTCCACTATGCTGTTCACTGAGTATTGGAAAAAGGACTTCTGGTAAACTTCTGGAATTCGGCACCAGGGAAAAGTCTGTGTGGCTCATGAACCAGCTCTACCCATAACTCACAGCATCTCCAAATTTGCCTGCCGTGCCAGCAAGCCCTGAGCTACAGTGAAGCTCGAACACCATGGTTTTGAAAGTTCTTGAACAGTCTAACTGCACATACTTCTTATTGTAAGCTACCTCAAAAAAAATTTTCTGAAGACACAGATGAGCTATATATGTGGTAAATAAATTATAAGTAAATGCTGGTGATAGGCAAGTGCACAGTTTTCGTTAAAAAGAAAAAAACTGGTTCTGCACCTTCCTAGCTGTGTGCCCGTGGATAAACAACTGCGTCCCTCAGGGTCTTTACTTGCTTAGCCTACTCGGTAAAATGGGGATAATGATGTCTGACACGGTCCCAGGGTTGAAATGGGAACTGGAGAACACAACGCTATCCAAAGCCTGGATCTTACTACTAAAGGCCTCAATTCTTTCCCCAGGTCCCGGGCAGAGGGCAGGGGGCACCAGCTCCCAAGGCGACTCTCAAGGCCTCGCTGCGGGCCCCCCCAACCCCCCTGCTCCGCAGCCCTGTACTCTTGGCCGCCTGGCACAACGCGGGGCTGCAGCGGCCCCTAGGGTTTCCGAGGGGCCCGGGCGCCCCTACCTGCTGTCCGTGTCCTCCTCCGGGTATTTGTCCATCACACTGATGATGTCCAGCACCACTAGCCCCACGCACAGAATCTGTTTCTCTTCCATGATGCTGCTCCCGGAGATTTCTGCCCGCTCGGCTGACGGGGTTCCTCCCGGGCTCTGCCTCTTATCCCGGAGAATCGTGTCCCAGCTCCCAGAGTCAGTCCTGGCTCCTCCTCCGCGTCCCGAGCTCCTCCTCCAAGGAGCCTCCGGCAGCGGCGAGGTGCAGAGGACGGAGCCGGGCTCTTGCTCCCCACACGCATCGACCCCAGCGGGCCTGGGAGTGCAGACCCCGCGGTCTTGGTCCCTGGCCTCCCCTTAGCAGGTTGCGTGGCCCAGGAGATGGCTACGCCTTCAAATTCTCGCCCTCAGTTTCCTCACTTGTCAGACGGACTCCGAGCTAATACAAATCTCTCTGAAGCGCGGCTACGCAACCTCATGAATGCCAAGAGAAAGTGCAGCAGAAAGGTATCGCTTGTCCCGCCCTCTCCTGCACCCGCGGCTCCCTCTCCAGACTCTAGGCCCGCGGGGTTGAGTCTGGCCTCGCAGCTGCGGCCCGAACCCCGGCATCCAGAGCCGCGGCCCGCGCTGGCCCCGCTGTCCCGCCCCGCCCCCGAGACCCAGCCAATCCCAGCTCGAGGCCTCGCCTCCGCCGCTGAGCAGCTGGGGCACGCAAGATGAGCGGCGGAGGTCACGTGACGGGAGACACCGCCCAGCGGCGCCGCGGTCTCGGCTCCCAGCGCCCTCTGGCGGACGCCGGCGGAAAAGACGCGACCAGTAGTGGGGCCCGGCTAGGGCTCCAAGCCCCGGGCGCACTTCTCGCCTGCGCGTCCAGTGTAAGTGCAGGCAGAGCTACCCCTGCCAGAGCGGAGGGCGCGAGCAGGGTCCGGAACCCGGGGCTCCCTCACCCCGTCCCCTGTATACGCCTGTCTACCCCTGAACACATAGTAGAGCAGACAGCTTGTTTAGTATTTTTTTTTTTTTTTTTTTTTTAGAAAACCCAAGTGTCTTTATTCCTGAATAGTTTAGTATGGCGGTGGGGGCCGGAGCCCCCTCGAGAGAGTCCCGGAGCCCAGGGATTCGGCCTAGAGGCCAGTTGGGGGAGCAAAGTGTGCGAGGATTAGCTCCTCCGCAGTCCGAGTCTTGCAGGGACGGCGATCAGGCCAAAAGTCTGGACGAGGAGACCCCAGAGTCCCCGACCCGGCGCACTCCGACCGTGGGAAGGACGCTGCTCTGGGCGCCTGCGCTGCTGCGGCGGGTACAGAGACTGCAGCTTGCCCCGGGTCGGGGCCCCGTCCCAGGCGAGACGCCCCGGAGCCCACCCCCACCCCACCCCCGCTGGCTGTTTGGCCGGCGTAGACACTTCGGGCCGGTGGGGCCCGGCTCCCTGTCTATGCCTGTTCTAGCTCCAGGTCCCCGTAGAGCAGGGCTCCGCTGAAGACGGTGAGCGGTTCCTCCGAGTGCGCCAGCTGCCCCATGACCAGGTCGATGCAGACCGTGTCCCCGGCCTGCAGCGGCAGAATGAGGCTGAAGACGCCTAGGGCGCCCGGGCTGGGCTGGCTCTCGGCCACCGGCTTATTCTCCAGGCCCTCAGGCTCGTAGCCACCGGAGTCTATGCGGGCCACGCCCAGGTTGGAGCGGGACAGCACGGCCTCCACTTTCTCGTGCCGGTGCCCAGTCAGCACCGCGCTCAGCAAGTAGCGTCCGGCTAGAGGCGCCGTGAACACGCCTGGGGACAACAGTGGCAATCAGGAGGGAGACAGGTGGCAGGGGCCGGGAAGGTGTCCGGGAGCCCTTGCAGAACTCCTGGACTACGTGCGGAGGGACCCTCTGGGTCTTTTCACCTCTCTTCTACTAGAACTTCACGGATGGCAGGGAAACCAGTGTTTTGTTCATTTCCGCATCCCCAGCACTTAAAACAGTGCCTGGGCAAGAAGGGGCCCCCATAAAGAGCTGTGGAATGATAGGCTTTTCCCCTCCCCACCTCACCCCTCAGTCCAAGCTGTGGTGAGAATGAATAAATGAAGGAGAGACTAGGGGTCTCCCCAAACCAGAGAATGAAAAGACTCAGCTTGTCTGAAACGGCAAGAATGGGGACATATCACTGCACAGCCTCCCAAGTTCCCCCCAGTGCCCAGCTGCCCACTCCCAGGCTTACCAGTCTCTGGATCATAGTAGCCCCCATCGTTGAGCAGGACTCTGTCGAAGGGCACTGTGCCTGGTTCAGAGCGGGGCAAACTCAGGGCAGCTGAAAAGGCCACCCGGGGCACAGAGGCTGCTGGTGCCCCCTCTGCTCCTGGGTGGGGTAGGGAGGGTGTCAGAGTGGACGCTCAGTGCAGGGCTGCCCAGCCCCCTTCGCCTCCTGGGTCTCTACCCCCAGGGCTGCCTGAGGCCTTCCATCCTCCAAATCCTAGTTCAGTTCCCCGCCCTCCAGCACTGAATGAGAGGAACTTACCCTGTTCACCTTGGGGACCTGTGGGAAGAAAAAAGGGAGCAGTGAGAAGTAGGGCAGCTCTCGCTAAGTCACTCAGCAAACATCTGCTTTCCCACTGTGCCAGGTGCTATGCAGACTCCAAAACAGAACTGGGCATATCAAGAAAAGGAGGAACAGATAGGGTCCATTCTGTTCAACCTTATAGGCTCAGCCATCGTCTTCAACACAGCAGTGAGGCCACCACAGCCAACTGGCCAACACAGTGACTATCCTAGCTCCTAGTCACTTTCCTAGTCACTGTCAGCCATGTAGGAGCCCCAGTTCCTTGCCGCTTTCCCCCCTTCTCTGTCCGGTTCAGAGGAGAATGTCAAGCCCGGGGCAGCCAGGGTTGGGGCTGGGAGTAGCCCTGGCTGCAGCAAGGATCTCAGCCCACATACCTGGTGGTCCGATGGGCCCCTTTTGTCCATCCTTGCCTGGAGGTCCCGGAGGTCCAGCAGGGCCTGGGGGTCCCTGTACCCCGGGAGGCCCTGGTGGCCCAGCCTCACCTGCAGGACCTACAGTGACAAAACTAAGTTGAAGGAGAGCCATAAAAAGGAGTTTCCAAAGGACAGGGAAGGTGGTGGATCCAGGGACAGGGTGATGGGGCCCCTCGCTGCCCATGCTGGGTACCTAGCTGGCAGAGCAGCACCCCTCCTCCACCCACAGTCCTGTCTGAGCCATCAGGGGAGGGCGGGGAGCTGGGACCTTGGATCATCTCTTGTGGACAAACCAAGCCCTGGGACAGAGGTGGGTCTGCAATTCATGCTGGGCAGGGCAAGGAGAAAGTGGACGAGGTTAAGGCTGGGCTGTCGCAGGGTCAGGGGAGGAGAAAGAAAGGACTTGAAAGGAGTGCCCCCACCCCGTGCCTCCTCTTGCCCCCTCACCAGTGAGGTCCTTCAGACTGAGCTGGTGAAGCCGGTCCTCCAGGAGCAGCAGGGAGCTGTTAAGGGCGCTGAGCCGCCTGCCCAGGCCAGCCTGCCCCCCTAGCAGCTTCTCCAGCAGGGCTGCCTGTGTCTGGCTGGTGCTGTTGGTTTCCCGTAGCCCAGCCCAGAGCCCAGCCACGTGTCTGGAGAGGCCTTCGCGCAGGCCCTGCAGTCCCCCGGCCACCGTGTCCAGCCGCTCACAGACTCCCTCCAGGCGGCCCAGTCGCCCCTCTAGGCTGGGGCACTGGCCGGCCTGTGCCTGTCCCTCTTCCAGGCCTCGGAAGCGCTCCTCACTCTCTGTAGCATGCTCTGTGGCCTCCTGCTGCAGCCTGTTAATCTCAGAGATGATACGGTCCTTGGTGGCTCCCAGGTCAGCCAGATCAGCACCCTGGCCCTCCACTGTGGTCTGGAGCTCATGCAGTGAGTCATTGAGGGAGCTGAAGGTGAGAATAACCTCGGAGAGCTCTCCCTGCAGGGCCTGGAGGGCTGAGCCTGAGCTGCCCCCGAACACACTGAAGCCATCCAGAGGCCCACGGCTCGGTCCCCCAACACCCGGGCCGGCCCCAGGGCCCCGCGCGGGTAACAGGGGGCAGGAGCAGCGCTCCACACCATCCCGAAGACGGCCCAGCTCCTCCTGGACACCACCGCAGGCGCCACAGCCCTCATCCCCACGGGCCTGCAGCAGCCCCTCCAGCTGGCCCAGCCGCGCCGCTGTGAGATTCAGCTGCAGTGTGAACTCTGCAGCCGTCTCATCCAGCGCATCGACACGACCCTGGAGCTGGCCCGCGACCCCTTGCAGTCCCTCCAGCGTGGCCTGCTGGGACTCCCCAGCTGCTCCTAGCTTGTGCAGGCCTGAGCCCACCAGCTGCAGTTGCCCCTCGCTGTCCAGCACCCTGCGCTCCAAGGCACTGAGGATCTCGCTGACCTCGGAGCCCTGCTCGCCCGGGGCCCCAGAGCAGAGCTGCCCACATGCCTGCACAGCCCCTGCCACCTGCTCCTCCAGCAGAGCCAGCCGCCCCCCCAGCTCCCCGCTCACGTTGGCCAGCAGCCCCTCCAGCCTCTCTTGTTGGCCCCGGGCAGCAGGCAGCCAGTGGCCCAGGCCCCCGGGAAGCCCCCGCCAGCCCTCCTCCAAGGGGCCCAGGGTGGAGTTGAATCGGTCCTCCAGGCGAGCGAGGCGGGACGCTAAGCTGGTATAGCCTGGGGGGTGGCCCCCCTGCCCAGCTGCTACTCCCAGGTTGGCGCCTCGCCGCCCGCTCAGCACTGTCACCGAGCCAGCCACCACATCCAGCCTCCGCTCCAGTTCAGCCAGTCGCCGGCCCAGCTCTGGAGGGCAGCACTCCGGAGGGGGCCAGCGGCCCAGGGCCTGCCCAGCGAGCTGCCGCTGCCGCTCCTCCACGGAGGCCAGTAGCTTCTCCAGCGCTCGCAGCCGCTCCCTGTCCTCCTGCTGCTGCCGGCGGAAGCCATCCAGCCCCGTCAGGCACACAGAGCAGGACTCCTGCAGCCGCTGCTCCAGCTCCCGCAGCAGCTCCTCGCTGTGGCCGGGAGGGGCCGGGCTTGGGCCCAGAGGCCTGCTGCCACCGCTGCCGCCACCACCGCTGTGATGGGTGTTGAGATGGCCCAGCTCCTGGTCGTGGGTGGAAACGCGGTTGTCCAGGAGCTGCAGCTGCTGCTGTATCTCGTTGAGGGTTTCGTGCACACCGGGGCGGGCAGCTGCATCTGCGGGCTGCTGCCTCCCATTAAAGGCTGTCTCCACAGCTCTCTGGACGTCTTCCGTCAGGCGCCCACTCAGTCCCTGCAGGACACCCCGGAGGCCCTGCAGCTCCTTCGTCAGGCTCTGCACCTGCTCCTCCAGCTGCTGCACCTTTTGTGACTCCCCAGGTCCTGGCAGAGAGGGGAAGGCATAAGGTCGAGGGGCTAGGCCTCAGAGCTCAGTGCCTACCTCCTAGGTCCTGCGCTCCCCAGCTCCAACAAGAGGGCAGAGGTCCCAGCTGATGTGGCCATTCCTTAGCTGCGTGACTTGGGCAAGAAAAGATGGTAGGAAACTCCATTCACTGAATGCCTTTAAGCCACATGTGTACCATGGCTCCTTCCTGCATCCAGCAACTCCATTGTGCAAATACCATTAGTTCTTCCCATTTCACAGACTGGGAAACAGAGGACCAGAGAGGTTAGTTAATTAACTGGGCCATGGATTACAAGTTTAATAAGTGGCAGAGCCAAGTTTCAAACCCAGGTCGTCCATCAGACCACCAAGGCCAGGTCCTTTCCACCTTCCAGAATTCCTCTTAACTTTATGGAAACTGTTTCCACATCTGAAAAAAGGGAATGATACTATGTCCCTCCCTCAGGGTGAGTGAAATGCGGACGTGGGGTAGGAACCTCTCCACAGCACTACAGGGACAAACAGGGCTCCGAGGCGGGCTGCGGGGGATCTGGCTGGATGGTGGGAGAATCAGCCAGAAGTTCCTGTTTCCATAATTACAGCACAGCTATCTCCCTGGCAGGCAAACACAGCACATCTGCAGTGCCGGGCAACGGGGACTGCTGCATTCTGGGACCTGTAGTCTCCAGAGGCCACCGAGGGGCCTGGGACCTGTAGTTGGCTGCAGTGCATGCTAGGACTTGTAGTCTCATCTGTCTATCCCCTTGGACCAAGCTTCTCCAAGGAATTCCCCCTTCCTCCGCAGCTGTTCCCAACTAGGAAGTATCTTGGCTACACGTGGGCGTGAACAAGCACATTCTCTTTTTCTGCCTTCCTTTTCTCTGGGTCTCCACTCAATCTCTCTTCTCTGTGTCACACACACACACACACACACACACACACGGACACGGACACGGACACAGACACAGACACAGACACAGACATATTCTCCCTCTCTCTTCTCTCTCGCTCGCTCGCTCTTGCTCTCACGCATGGGAAGGGATCTCATTAACTCCCTTCTGTCCCCTCTTCTGACCTGGAGCAGGGGTTCCCCGCAGCAGCCTGGCCCACGCTTCCCCCAGCACCGCCTTCCCCTCCTCTCCCCAGCAGCTCCGGCACTCACCTTCCCCACCCAGTCCACTCAGGTGGTTGCCCGCACTGGAGCCCGAGAGGTTGGGGCGGGCGGGCCGGGGCCGGGGGCGCGGCGTGGTGGGTGCAGGGCCCAGCGCCGGGGCAGGGCCCTCGGCACAGTCATCGCCCCCGTACCCCTGGCAGCACCTCCACTCCATATCCGTTACTGTTTTGTAGGCCACGCGGTAGCGAGGGCGGAGGAAGCTGCGGTACCTGGGAGAGGCAGAGGGAGGCCTCTTGACTCCTCCCTGTCCTGTAGTGATCCCGGCCCCTGTCCTCAGAGATGAGCAGCCGCTGGTGGACTAGACCTGTCCCTCAGGCTGGGTGCCCCTTACTGACCAGCATGTGGCCTTGCTCAGTTGACAGTTTTCAGCGTGTTGGCCAAGGGCCAAATCCCTATTCTTCCTCCCCTTGTCCTGTGCTGGAACTTTGAACTCCTCTCCTTGACTGTGACCCAGCCCGGAAAAGGCATTCCAGGGGCTGGCAGGGTGGTCCAGGTAAGTTTGCCCTCAGTATTCCACCAGCCGAATTGCTGCCTCAGCATCTCCTCAGTTGGCTCTGACTGAAGCCCCCGGTCCTGCCCCTTGCTACCTGCTTGGTACAAATGCCCCCAGTTGGCCGCCCTAGCCCAGCCCCAGCCAAGTGCACATCCTTTGGCGGGGGGAGGTGCTCACATGATGCTGTGGGAACACTGGGGCTGGCCCCAGCCACAGGGCTGGTAGTCAGGCTTGATGAAGGTCTCCACTCCATCCTCAAGGACACAGCTTACTGTCCGGGTCACCACGTAGGCACACCAGTTCCTGCAGATACAACCCCACGTGGGCCCAAGATCCAGAGACACATGCCCCTAAGGAAGGCCCAGGGGGCTACCAGAGGGGCGGAGGGAGGGTCAAAACATGAAGGGCCCCTGGGAACGGCGGGAGCCAGGGCTTTGGCAGGGGCAGCTCCCCGCCCCCCCCAACCTTCCTGTGCAGCAGGAGTCAATAAAGACTTTTCAAGATGGGGACAGGAGATGTAGATGCAAAACCACAACCACGAGATGTTGATCCTCGTGGCTGGGGGCACGTGGGGAGCCTCTGAATCCATGCATTCATTCGTGTCCCTTCTGTCTCAACCCCCAGCTTGGCGTGGCCTGTGTGAACCGACTGGCCATGTCCCCTGGTGATCCCCTGGATGCTGGCTTCCACCCACCACTCAGGGGAGAGGACGGGGCAGGCAGGGGTCCAGCTCAGGGTTAAGGAGAGAATAAGCCATTGATGAGCACTGCCCGCCTTGGGGCTCGAAGTTCTACACTCTTGGCCCCATTCACGCCAGTCTCTGGTCTGTGTCGGCTGGAGAGCCACAAGGAGCAGAGGAGCGGCGTCAGAAGCGTGGATTACTGGATGGGGCTGAGGGAGCCCTAGAGAGGAATGAGAGGTCTGCCGAGAATCCCAGGCTGGTATGCAGCTGGCGGCTGGCAGGAAGGCCTGGCTGGTGTCCCTCAGGGTAGTTTCCCTGGGCGCCTAACGTGGAAGCAGATCTCCCTGAGGTTGGGGGGGCACCTATCTCTTCAGGGGGCCCTGGAAGTGCCCTGAAGGAAGGCGGGCATGTAAAGAGCACCTGACGGATGGGTTTCCTCTTCCCCCTTCCCTGCCCTAGGCGGGGACAGCGCAGAAGAGCGGACCCAAGGCCGGGGCCAGGATATACATCTTCTCACCCACCCTCCCACCTACCTCCAGCCTCGGGCTGGGACCCAGACTCTTACCTGTGGCGGCTGGCAGGCCGGGGGGCACTCTGGGCCTGGGGTCCCCCAGGGCTGAGAGCCCCGCCACTCCCAGTGTAGAGGCTGTAACCGCGAGGAGGGTAGCTAGCCGCCCCCACGGCTGTGGTCAGCAGGCAGCAGAGGTAGCAGCTCCAGAGGGTTCCGGGGGCCATGGCGGGGGCGCTCCGTGGTGGCCCTCAGAGGCACATCCTGGCCTGACCACTGGCGCCTCTGCCTGGAGCGGGGGATGCCGCTGATCCGAGGGACAGCGGGTCCTGTCCCCAGCTTCCTGCCGGCAGCCCCCAGCCACACGCCTCCTCCTTGGCCGCCTGGCCTGACCCCTCTCCCCCTCCTCTTTCCTCCTCAGGCTCCTATCTGTCCCTCCCTCGGTTCCTTCCGCTCTCCTCTTCTCCACCTCTGAGGGGGGTTTGTTCTCTGTGCCCCCCGGCCTCCTGTGCCTGGTCCCTGGCCCTCTCAGATGCTGCTTCCTGGGCCTCCACCCCCTCGCCCCAGCTGGCCCTCCTCTGGTCTCCCTATTGCTTTTCCCCAATGACTGGATCCTGAGGGTGACAGGGCTTTGCCCCTGTGGCTGCTCAGAGGCACAAGAGTGGTTTCGGGGCGGGCCCTGGCCTCCCGCCTCTCTCTCTCCCTCACTCCCCTCCCTTCCCCCCTGTCTGGCTGGCGGTCCAGCCTCCCCCTTCCTCCCCCCACCTCTCCAACCATCGTGCGCCACATCTGCTTCTTGTTAACTCCAGGAAAGAGAGGAAAAAAAAAGGAAAAACAGAGAAATGTGGAGTTGCCCCCGGGCTTGGAGCCAGCCTCTCAGATGGGCCACATGGAGCGGAGCTGGGGCCAGAGCTGGGGAGGAGGCCTAGGGCTGGTCGCTTAGACAGGGAACGGGAGCTGGAGCCACAGCTCTCCTGGGGCCAGGGCAGGCCTACCCTGGGAGAGAAGGCCTGAGAGAGGAGCCCAGAGGCGAGAGGTGGAGAGGAGAGCTGTAAAAGGAAGAAAGAATCGCAGGGCTCAGCAGGACAGTCACTCACCATCTAGTCCAGCTGCCTCCTTTCATAGATGTGAAAATTGAGGCCCAGAGTGGGAAAGTAACTTGTCCAAGGTAACACAGCAAGTCAAGAGCAGCGCTCAGATTAGAATATAAATGGTACCCAGGTCAGTGGCTTGCGAGGAAAAAGGAGGAGAGGAGTGAGGGCTACTGGGCCAGAGAGGAAAAGGAGAAGGACTCACTGAGGCAGGCAAGAAATTCAGAGA
Organism: Monodon monoceros; assembly: GCF_005190385.1. NCBI lineage: Eukaryota > Metazoa > Chordata > Mammalia > Artiodactyla > Monodontidae > Monodon > Monodon monoceros. The sequence goes on from NW_021703775.1 coordinate 67,410,704, forward strand.
AGCCAGAAGAATCTGGAAGTGGGGAGTAGCCTTCTGTCAAGCATGGAGAGGACATGGGCAAGAGGAAAAAGGCTTTCATTCTCAAAAGGCCAGGTGAACATGGGTCTCAGACTTGTCTTGGAGAAGGTCGGCCATGAGTCGGGGAGGGGAGGGAAGGAGGGAGGTGAGTTGGGCCCGATGTATTTAGCCTGAAGGAAGTCACTCCCTAGAGTGGAGCCAAGTCTGGTAGCCTCTGAGGCAGGTAAGGAAGTTGACTCAACCACCAGCCTGCCCATAGGCTCTGTCAGAATCTGTCAGCCAGCCCCCCTCACCATCTGGCCCCCAGCGTTGTGTTCTGTACAGGTCTCCCTGCGTGATGGGCCGCTTGGGAGAGCCAGGCAGCAGTACTAGACAGAAAGGAGGCGAGAGCCTGGTGTGTGGGCGCTGCGGAGGTGCCTGGGTAGCAAAGGCACGTGTGGACTCAGTAAAGAGTAGCTGGTCCTGCTGGGGAACAGGACACAAGCGCCCGACAGAACGAACACAGGGCAGGACAGACAGAAGGCCAGATGGATGCTGTGCTCTGGGTAAGAGGAGGGGAAAGATAGCTGGCTGCTGTGGGGAGTCAGAGAAGAGCTATTGGAAGAGAGAGAATCTGATAAATGTGGTAGTGGGGGGAAGTAAAAAACAGGGACGGGGGAGGGGGAGGGATTTCAGGTTGGTGAAAGCGGTCTGTCTCAGTTTCCTCATCTGTAACATGAGAATAATCATAGTACCCTCCTTCCTAGTTTCGTGTGGATTAAGTTAATCCATGTGAAGCATTTAGAATAGTGTCTGGCATGTGGTAAATGTTAGCTCTTCTTTGTGTCAGAAAGTCAGAGAGGTTGATTGTGGAAAAATCAGGGAGAGGTTCAGATGACTGGTTAACAGCTTGGGTTACAAGTTTTTGAGTAGGGGGTCGATACACACGCAGAAAGAAGATATTCTTGGCAAGAGCAATGGGCAGGGTGTTAGGGCACAAGGATGCTGGTTCCAGCTCCTCCTCTAAATAGTGTTATCACTTTGAGCAAACCCCCTGACTCCACCGGGGGTCTGCCATCTTTCTGTCATCTCAGGTCCCTTCCAAATTCTACACTGCAAAGTGATGCAGACTTGGAAGAGAAGGCTGTGACTGCTTGGTGACTGCATGGGTAATGAGGGACCAGATGAAGGGGGACACCACAGAAGCTTCCAGGGTTTGAGCCAGCATGAGTAAATCGAGAAGAGGAGCAGGTGTGAAGGAAAGAAAGATGACCTTCGTTTGGGCATCCTGAGTTTAAGATGAGAATAACACATCTCAATGGAAATAAACGTCCAAAGGAGATGGTTAGCGGTGTGGGTCTTGATTCTGGGAACCATTTGCAGGGCAATAGTTGGAAACTATAAGAATGGATGCCACCAAATCTTCAATGTGAATCTGAGTGATCTACCTCTGACGTCCTATGGCCCAGAATATGATCCTGATGACTGGGAGAAATGTTGGCGAAAAGACAGGATGGTGAAAGTAAACTCTGGAACCATCAGAAATGGAAATTTGTGCCTGTTCCTTAGAGGTGAGGGGATCGGCACCTAGGGAGACTTGAAGGACTTGGTCCTAGAAGGTCCTGATTTCAAAGGCGCTGTCAGTGGAAGGCAGCTGCTCAGGCCCTGGCCCCGGCCGTGGCAGGAAGCTAACTCACTCCCCTCCAGGTGGCCCTGGCTGCTGCTGTGGGTTTGCTTTCTCTGCTCTTCCCCGTCTCCTCCGTTCAGGAGCTTCTGGCAACTTAAAAAGTCATCCCAGCCATCTTGTGACTACTCAGTTGTCACCCGTTCCTTGGCCTGCCCCCTTAAGTTACAAAATCTGTTGTATTTTAAGTGTGTCAAGTCAAAAATGTTGCCTTTGAAATATAATGGCGGTAGGTTGCCTTTCATTTAGTCCTGTAATTAGGAGCCAAGACCTAGAGCCTGACATGAATGTTTAGAGATCTCAAAGAAATCAGTGGGTTCACTGGGGAGGCCTGAGGTGTTGGGCAAGCAGGCTGCAGTGGAGACTAAGGTTAGAGGGAATGCAGTGGTGGCGGTGGTATTGATAGGCAGCCACACATTTCCAAAGAGACTGGAAGAGAATTCCTGAGACCAAAAAAGGCTAAGAGTCCCTCGGGCACTAGGACAAGATCTATTTTATAACCTCTCCAAGACAGATTTCCATGGGTCTAGTGCCAATGGGAAATCTTGGCTGCACCAGGCAACTAACTCATTCAGTCAACCATCACTGATGGCGCAATGAACTCCAGTGCCTGGGGCCAGAGAGATAGGGGCCCCAGCAGTAAGGAGCATTTTATGCCTACCACCCTCGGTCAGAAGACTGAAGAGTGGGAGGAAAAAGGGGGGAATAATAACAACCGGGCCTTGGGTCATGCCAACCCAGATGGGAATTCCAGCTTGTGGGGACTCTTGAGCAAAAGTCCACTATGCACAAATGCACACATTTTTTTTCCTTCCAACCCTTCCCACAGGTACAATACTTTAGGAGCTAACCTCCCTGGACGCAGGGCCCAGTGCCCCTTTTCCAGGTCTTGTTGCCTTTTCACTCCTGAGCCTAATCCTGACTATGTCTTCTGCTTGAAATTGTCACACTAATCACAGAGATTAAGCTCCACACATTCCCCCCTGCCCCACGTGCCCCCTAACCCTCTCTCTCCCCCGATTTCCCCCAGGATAAGGCTTCACTTGTCTCACTTCCCACATACTTTTCCACCCAAGCTTTTTTCAGGAGTCGTTAGCTCTTAGCTGAGTCCAGTTTAGTCCTGGAGACCATTTTTAACTTGGTTAAAATGTTCCTCCAGGCACTAGGCCAAATGACCCATTCAAGGCTGATAAAGACTCGCTGACCTAGGCACAGGAAGTTCTGGGAGGTGAAGGACGTTTCTGGATGGTTCTAAAACAAAACCTTTTCCGCTTTCCCCTGACCCTAGGACAACCTACTGAGTCCACAGTCTGACACAACAGAGTATGGAACAGGGGAAGAAGGATCAGGTGACAGTCTCTAACCATTTGTAGAACCTTGGTCAAATCAATTACCTTCTGGGCCTCAGTTTCCTTCTTCATAAAATGACCTTGAAGGCCCCCTTCAGCTAGCTCTGAGAGTCTAGTTTACTTTGCAACTGGGTCAGCTGGTTTCTGGACAGCCTTGGAAAGCTGAAGCACTTCCAAGGCCTTCCCTTATGTCATTTGCAGTCTAGAAAGTCTACTTTCCAGGATCTAGTTGTGTTTCAACAGATCTAAAAGTTTGGCTGCACTTGGATCTGCTTCAAATTTCCAGGAGATGCAAAGCATAATGTGTGTAATCCTTTAAGACCTAGACCCTCATTCTCCCAGAGCAGAGCTGGGAACAGACTGCTCACTGAGGGGACGCATGAGGGAGTACATGGCTGGGATTTCACCGTTATGTGGAGGGAACATGGGGTTGGGATTCTAAACAGAAAACTTCTGGGAAATGGTGAGGGCTGCGCGATGAGAGGGGAGGCCGGGGAACTACAGACTGCTAAAGGCCGAGACCAAGCTTAGGAGTCACTGGGCTTGTGCATGGAGGACAAACTGCTGATGGTCCCAGGCCAGGGAAGCCCACTCCGGGCTAGTGCACCCTTACCTCACCGCGCACAGAGCCTGCCAGTCAGTCCCCTTACCCAGCTGTTCCAGCCCCATAGCAGCTCCTGTAGTTTTCTTTGGCTCAGAGAAGCAGAGGCGTCCCCTGAGCCCTGGCCCCCCTCTACCGCAGAGCAACTGGCTTCCATTACCCCTGACAGCTCCAGAGAAACAGCCCAGCCCCTGGCCCCAGCCTGGCTCAGTGCCGTTCCCTTTTATGGTGAAGCTGAAGGAAAGCAAGGAGGTGGGGGGGAGTAGGTTTTGGCTGGGCAGAGGGTTGTAGAGCCCCAGGCTGCCTCTCCCCTCACCAGAGACCCTCGGACATCTACCCACAGTCATCTTCCTTTTTTCTCCTCGGTGGCCCACTCTGCTTATAACCCACACGACCCCTCTTGCTGGTCCCAGCCTTTCCTCCTTTTCCCCCTCCCTCACATCCGGGGGGGGGGTGATTTCCCACTTGGCTTAAGTCCCACGGTTTGGGTTTTGATTCCGGGAGGGTCCGCCCTATTTCCGACGCCCACCTCTGAGAGTGGGATGGAGGGAGGGAGTCCGGAAGGGAGGCACTGGTCAGATCACAGGCAGGATCGTCCTATTTGGCGGATGTGGGGCAGAAAGGCTGGCGCCGAGGAGAGTTAGCCGGCCGTCCCAGCCCTGTCCCCATTCTGCACCGCCTCTCACCCCTCTCCCGGCCGCCCGGACCAGGGTGGGGACCCTGAGGGCAGGGCGCAAAGGAAGCACCTGGCCGGGCCGGGAAGCGAAGGGTGGGCAGCAGCATGTGGGCCCGCGACCGAGAGGGGGGCCGGAGTCTAGGGTCAGGCCGAGCCTCCCGCTCGGTCCCGCCGCCACACCCTCGCTCTAGCCCACTCCTCGGCTCCAAGGAAGCGGCCCCAGCGCCCCTAACCCTGTCCCGGACCACGCCAACAGCTCACAGCTGCGCCGTGCCGCGTACGAAGCGAGCGTCTGCAGCCCGCCCGCCCCCTACGGCGGCCGGCCCCTCCTCAGCCCCGCCCAAGACCCCGCCCCTTGCGAGTGCGCCGCGGGAGCAGGCGAGACGCGGGGGCTAGGGAGCCCTTACCGGCCGAGCCTGGCGGCCGGAAGTGGCTGTTTTGGGACTGAGCTGGCGCAGCAAACTTCCGGTCCAGGTCTCCTACCTCGAGCTAGTCCACAGATCGTGTCGGAGCCGAGCCCTGCTGATCAGGTGAGAGGCACGCAGGCGTGGTCCACGGCCCATCGGCGGTGGCTGGGCCAGTGGGGCGAGGAAGGGTCCTGGTCTGGGTGAGGAGTGCGCCGGTCCGAGGCTCAGTCCCCCCTCTTCTCCGCAGCATGATCACGGACGTGCAGCTCGCCATCTTTGCCAACATGCTGGGCGTGTCGCTCTTCCTGCTTGTCGTTCTCTATCACTACGTGGCAGTCAACAATCCCAAGAAGCAGGAATGAAAGTGGCGCTTTCTCCGCCCCAGGTAACGGTACGGGGCTGTAGCGCCCAGCCCCAGAGAGTGAGTGGCGGGGCCGCGCCAGGGCGTGAAGGGTTCGAAACTTCAAATCAGAAAGTGTTGGGCCAAGCATGATACTGGGCCCCTTTATCCGCACAGAGCAGCGAGTGCCCTGACCCCTTCCCCCTTAAACTGCTCCCTGCTAGAACGGGGTGGGTTCCCTAAACCCCCTCAGTCCCCATCTTCATGTGGTCCCCCGATGCCCAAGTTGATAGTACGGGTACAAGAAAGTACTGACACCCGAAGGAATAAAGGTACTGAGGATGCCGTCCAAGTAAGAGGATTTAGGCTCTTCACTTAAATAGTACTCACTTTTCCAAGGTTGTTAGGGTTTTATTTAGGCATAATTTTTTTTGTGAGGGGTTGGAAAGATAGAGAATTCTATTTCAGGGGCACAGGGCACTGATTTAGTGGTTGGCTAGTGTAGACCCAAGCCATAGAGAAGAATGGGATGGGGGGAGGTGTTGTATGAACGACTGGTAAACCAACCCATAAGTGTGGGCGAGAATTGTAAGGGGGGACAGGCTGGATGGGAGTTGATTCCTGAAGGATTGCCCCAGAGGAAAGCTGCAGCATTTTCCTTACCTCAGGTCTTTCCCCCTCTTTTCTAGGGTTCCAGGACATAGTCTGAGGCAAGATGGAGGGTGTGAGGGGCCTTCACACTTCACTTCATCCCTTCTACCCATCACAACATACAAAGCAACTACACCTGGATTTTTCCAAACAACTTTTATTTCCTCAAAGTCTTCCTTAACCTTATGGAACAAGAAGCTGCCACTGAATAGGGCCCAGCATAGGGCTACTTTATTTTCTACTCCCTCCCCCCAGTATAAAAATATAGATTTTTTTTTGTGGTCCCAAAATCGTGTGCGGTGGAGGGAGGGAAGGGGTGGCAGGTCCCTGCTTTGTCCTGTCTCAAGGTGATGCTCTGCAGTGTCTCAGAACAGTGTGGCTGGCGTTCCAAGGAGTTATAATTGTCACATGGAATCATGAGCTGAGAAAGGGGGCTAGCACATTTCTCACTGTGTTCCCCATCTCCGGGTCATGTGCTGGGCGTGAAGGTCAAGGCCTCAGACCCGAGGAGAAACAGTGAGTGGAGGAGATTTAGGGACAAAACAAACCTCAGTTTGGCCCAAGGGCCCCCCACTGTAACAAATGCGGGACTGGGAGTCAGACAGACTACGGGAAATAGGAGAAAAGGCAGGGGCAGAGCAGGGCCGTGGGGGCCCAGCGTGAGGCAGCCTGCAACAGAGAAGAGAGAGGAGTCAGGGTTGTGAAAACTCCACCCTTCTTCTGGTCTTTCAGCCAGGGGCTGGGAGATGAGAGAGGCAAGGTGGGTGAGGATAGGCAGGTTGAGCACTGCACGGTGGTCTGACAGGAATGGTCTGACCAGCCTGCTCCTTAGGCCTAACTAGAAGTTGTTCTCTTGTCTGTTGGAGTGAAGACGGACAGCATGATGGGGAAAAAAGTCAGGGACTAGGTTCTTAATGAAGGTACATTTAGTCTTTCGGGGGTCAAAGGGAGAAGGGAAGGAAGAAAATGATCTTGAATGGCAGAAATGGGAATAAGGGGATAGAAGTGAGAGGTGGGGTGAAGAGTTGCACCCTGGTGCTCACCGTGGTATGGAGCAGGGTCCCGGCTCTGGCTCACTGCTCTCCCTGGTCCGGGGGATAGGGGACGTGGGGCCCGAAGAGCCTCTCATCCCTCTGCGAGTCGGCGGTGAGCCCCGGCCCAACCTGGGCCTAGCCTGTGTGGACAGGGGGTAGGCTGTGAGGCTGGATTCTTCCATGAACTTTTTTGCTTCTAGGTTTCCTTCTAGTATCCACACGTATGAGTGTAGTATGGGTGTCAACACGGGTACTGGGACCTTGAGTTCCTGGGCACTGTTCCTAGCTGAGAAGGTAGGGCAGGATAATAGCTAGAAAACTCTTGGGTTCAGTTTATGACTATACATCCAAGCTTTACTTAACTAGGGGAGTCAGAAGGGTCCAGCATTTAACCTTCATGGCTATACCACGGTCAAGATCTGGCTGAGTAGAGAAGCACGGTGTGGAAAGATGTTGGAGGATTAGTGGGTCTGCCTCAGAGCCTTCATTGCCTCAGCCCCTGCCAGAGCAGCTTAAGCTTCACCTATCCCGTCAGCTTCTGCCTATACCTAACTTCAGTCAACCTAGTATGGGGATCTGGAGTGAATCGGAGTTGGTGGCACAGCTGTTCCTAGGAGCAGCAACCAGATGTGTTACCTGGGGAATCCGGGACCCCTCCTGGCGGGAACTCTCCTCGGGCAGGTCTGGGCAGAAAGAGAGGAGAAGCTAAGGCAGGGGCAGGCAAAGCCAAAGCTAGCAGGCTGAGGTTAGGGTATGTCTGGCAGGGATACTGGGATTGGAAGCAAGCAAGAGACCTGGCTGAAGGGGATGGGGGTGCAGCACTGGACAGACAGGCACTCAGGCATCAGAGCAGCTCTCTGCTGTGGTTGTGGGGAGAGGGTGTAAAGCAGTGCTGGGCATTTTCCCTCCCACTACCCAGGTGAACAGCGCCTTGCTGGGCTCTGCCAGAGTTGCTATGCTGGGGACTGGGGAAGACCCAAAAATGTTACCTGTAGCCGGGTCCTGATACAGGGGATCCGAGGTCCAGCCCCTAGCAGACCTTTCCCAATCACCATGACAGCCTCTGGTTTGTCCCCTGAGGGTAGGAATGAGCAGCTACTCCCTAGGGAACAAAGGAAACTGATATCAGGATGGGGCCGTGGAGAAGAGGTAACTTCCTTTAGATCAGGGTTTCTCAATATTGGCAATATTGACATTTTGGGCTGGATAATTCTTTGTTGTGGGCGGCTGCCTTGTGAATTTCAGGATGTTTAGCAGCATCTCTGGCCTCTGCTCAGCAGATGGCATTTCTTCCCCTGCCTCCTCCCCACTGTAACAACCAAAAATCTCTTCAGACAAATGTCCGCTGCCTGGCAAAATCGCCGCTGGTTCAGAAGCACGTCACGCTCTAGTCTGGTCCGAGGGGTAGAACAGTAACTTGAGCTTGAATCAGAACCCACTCAACTGAACTACTATGAATTTATAGACCTTAGAGTTATCCCAATCATATGTGTGAGCATTTAAGGATCAAGTCATCAGTACCCAAGACTGGTGGATTCAGGGCTACCCGTCGAAGAGAGTTAACAGATTGGGAGTAGTGGGCTCTGAGGGAGGTAGAAGATGTTAGGCTGGAGTCTTAGAAATCATCCCCATCCAGTGCTTTACACGGCTGGGTCTATAACTTAAAAGGAGAGCAGACAGTCTAGGCTCTTTGTGGATGATATGGTCACACAACATTTGCGGTGATGACAGGTGAAAGGCCTATGCTTTTTTCATTCTTCAGTTTTGTCTAAGTTGCCCAGCTCCTGGAGTCAAGGAGAATAAATAGCAGGTAGGAAAAGTCCTCAGGTTCCTCAACTGTAAAAATAAGGATTAAATGAGATAATGTGCTTAGAGCAGTGCCTGCCACATAGTAAACGCTCAATAAGTGGTAACTTATTTTATTACACAAAGATGTTCACTAAACTCCAGCCTCCTGTACAAGGGCATTGATGTTAGGGATTTAGGATAATCCAGGAGGATAACTGATGCCCCTGGTCTGGAGTGGCCTGTATTACATCAAGTCAGGAATGAGGTCCAGGTCACATGGCAGCAGAGCTGGAGGGATTTCTTCAAGCCTAGTCAGGAGTCTGGCCTATGCCCTGGGAGGTAGGGAAGGAAGGAGGTTGGCCAACCCAGATTTCAGGAGCAGTGGGTACAGACCTGATATGCCGAGTGAGCTGGGCAGTAGGCAGGAGCCCATGTGCAAAGAGGCTGTGTTAGAACTAACAGGAGTTGGGGACGGGGCCGGGCTGCTTGAAGTAGGGTGATGGGTCAGTGGCTGCTGCCGCCGTCTCCTGTCCTGGCTTCGGGGCTCTGAGTGGAAGGGACACAAGCAGATAAAAGGGCAAATAAATGAGGCATTGTCACTCCCCTGCCCCATTGGCCTTCCCTTGTCAGCAGATGCCTGTTTTCAAGCTTGTCATCACACCAGCATCCCTCTTCTGAAGTAAGTCTAAGATGGGTAGAAAGAACTAATAATTTATTCCAGCTCTCCAGTTTTCATCCAGCCCTCATCCTACTTCACCTCTCTGGAGCTAACCAGCCTACTCACCCACCAGTTCATTCTTCTGGCAAAGAAGTTATTGAGCTTGGCTTTCCTAGGTTCTCCTCTTCCCCCCTAACCGCCCCTTTTCAACTACTTGTCCTGCCCCTAAATGTCAGTGTCCCCCACCATTTTAGCCTTGGTTCTCTCCTGCTCTATGTACTCAGAACTCCCAAGTCTGCCTCGTGCCCTTTTTTTCCTGAACTGCAGTTCTAATTGTCTACTGATCGTTCCTACCTGGCAGTCTCTCATGACCCAAACAAAACTCATTTTCTCCCCTCCTTCCTTTTGTTCTCCCCATCTTGGTGAAAAATCTGCTAGAAACCTTGTTTCCTCTTTCGACTCCTCCCTCACATTTAGATTTGTGTTTAACCCAAATCTGGACAATTCTCCCTCTGCCTTCACTTGAATTCCTCTTTATTCACCCTTGCCATTGCCAGCATCCAGATACAGGTCTTTATCTCTCATCCAGGCTTTTGAAAAAAATTCCCCACTGGCCTCCCCAGCTTGAGTCTCTTCCCTTTTACAATCCATCCTTCACACAGATGCCAGAAATTATTCTTCTAAAATACAGACCTGATCAAGTCATTTTGGCTCAGGCAAGGGAGAGACACTGAAGGTCTTTTAAAGGATAGAGTCTAAACTTTTTAACACGGCATTCAGAGCCCCGCCCACCGTGGGTCCAGTCCACACATCCTTAGTAGGATGCTGATGTGATCCTTCACACCCTCTGCCATAGCCTCTAGGGCTACTAGCTATGTGGTTCCTCTGCAAAGTCTGTTTCCTCTTCTAGTGAAACTTTGGACATCTTATATGTCCCATCTCAAATGTCACCTCTGTGAAGCCTCGCTGACCATTAACAGTAGGATTAATTCTTCTCTTTCATTGTCCTTTGTTCACTTGGCTAGTAATTGTTTATAGTTTCTGTCTCCTTAACTAAATATTAGTACATGTAAAGTACTTAATACTGCCTGGCACATAGTAAGTGCTCAATAAATGTTAGCTAATATTCTAATTGGAACTTGAGTCTCTTGAGGGTAGGCACCCCTTGTCTTTTCTAATACTGTACATCCCAGTGCCTGTAAAGTACTGCCTGGAAAACCAGAGACCTTAATAAACATTTTGTTTACCCAGATAGCAGACACCCACTGTAGACCGTAAGCTGGCTCAACAATCCCTGTCTAAGGGCATATGGTTATACTCTGTGGGGCAGCTCTCTTGGTCCCTTCTTTGTAGCTAGAGCCTCACTGCTACGGATTCTGAAAGGTGGGGTCCCAGTGGGGTAGATGGTGAGGTAGGGAGATTCTCAGGCTTGGCAGGTCCTTCCTTATCACAGGGGGACAGCAGGTACCAAATGCTCTCAAACGGAATGAACTGTTAACCTTTGTGGAGCTGAATTCGATGGTAGTTCCAGATGCCAGTTGACTTCTAACAAAGCAACATGTGTTACATGTGAAAAGGCCCTAAAGTAGGAAGTAGGTGACAGTAACTTTAACTTGTCTAGCTGCACTAGCAGTGACAAGGCTACTTCTGGAAGGTCCCAAACCAAATTTTAAAAAACTGATACTCGTATGAATAAGGACGAGAAGAAAGGGAGACATCTCAGGATGGAAGCTACTCTAGCTTTGAGGAGTTTGCCAAGATGCTGGGTACCAATTAGAGTCTAAGACCACAGACAGGAGTCAAAAACAACCAGACCTAGTAAGAGTTGGCACAGCGATGCCAACAAAACCACCGAAGTCGGACTCATGGCCACAGTCACATAACTCGAAACATTACCCACCACCAATGACTTAGAGACACTGTAGAGCCTAGACCTGGGTAATTCTTTGGTTAAAACAGGGATGTCAAGTGATAGTGCACAGTAGGCAGAAATAATGAACTTTAATGACAGAGGGGGAAATAGCAGGAAATAGATGATCTGAGAAATATCTATACACAGAAGGATGTTGAAACCATGTTAAGGGATGAAGCCTCACCCCACCCCAAGGAAGGATAAGAGAGCAGGCTGGAAATTGAGCGAAGGCCTCTGGGACATTTGTAGGTTCTAGTAAGGAACTGAGTGGCACTTAAGATACAAAGCGAGGGAGGGAGACGCAAGAGGGAAGAGATATGGGAACATATGTATATGTATAACTGATCCACTTTGTTATAAAGCAGAAACTAACACACCATTGTAAAGCAATTATACCCCAATAAAGATGTTAAAAAAAAAAAAAGAAGATACAAAGCAAAACAGGCAAATGATATAAAAAATGCCAATGTGAAATGTAAGGATCAAAGGAAAGATATTAAGGATACAACTCAGGAATCCTGCCCCTAAAGAGAGTTTCAGGGTAGGAGACAGGTTCTAGTTTAGGAGAGAGGCCTGATCTGGAAAGTAGAAGGCATTTAAAGGTAACACGTCATCACTTAAAAGACTGTCTTAAGGTTCGGGGGCTGCCTGTGAATTTGGCAGCGTGAGCACACAGCCCGGTTTCTCATGTTTTGGCTTCTGGGCCGCGGTATAATCCAGGCCTACCCAGTCTCCACTGTGACAAGAATTAAAGGGAGGAGCCCCAACTCTCTTCTTTCTTGGCTCAAAGCTAGAGAAACAGTGCCTTAAGGCTGAATGCAAGTGATAACGTGAACAGCTCTGCATCTAGAGGTTGTGAGATGGTGTTTTATGATAATCAGCCCCTAGGTTCCATTTGGGAGAGGCCGGACAGTCCTGGGGCAGAGGCCAGAGGCATAGAGCCAGACGACCTTACCATTGTATGAGTCAGAATGGATATTCTAAGGGCTCACAATTTTGAGGGGCAGTTGTGTAACCTGTGCCTAGGTCATGCATCATCCCTCCAAAACATCTTTAGAACTGTCCCTACAGGTAGCACCCCAGATCTCATTGGATCCCTAGGATGAACGCAGACCTGTTTTATGCCCTGTGAGGGGTGGACAGGCGAGACAAGCCTTCATTCAGCTTCAACTTCCTGCCTTTTATTTGTTCAACAAATATTTGCAGATCATTTAATAAGTGCCAGGCATGGTGCTGGGTGCTAAGGGAATAAATAGATGTGTTAGGAGATATTTCCTGCCATCAAATAAGTTTTATTACTCTGCTATTTAACACAAAACTTTTGTTTGCAGGGGAAAAAGTAAAAGTGATGATGGTGCTGGAGGCACTCTTCCTATGTCCTTTGCCTCACTTCTCAAAGGAGCCTCCACTCACCATTGGCCTTTAGCTGCTCTATCAGAAGCTGCTGGTCAGCTGAGACAAGGCATCACAGAGGCCAGGAGAGAATTCTGGTAACCTCAGCTTTAAGTGCCAGAGCTGGGGCGGACTAGAGTGGCCACGGTGGGCTGACGGCTGAAGGCTCCCCGCTTTACACTGAAGTCCCTTGTCTTTTACACCAGTATCCCGCTGGGTAGGGTGGAGGGCTAGGGAATAAGTTTAAGTTATTGAGTGAGACTTGCTTGAATCCAGGGCCAGGACTAGTATGAAGCGAGTGAGGCGCCTAGAGTGCATAGTTTAAGGAGGCCCTTGCCTGACCCTGAGAGCGAGTGCCTTCTTAAATCATGTGTCCTAGGCATCTCACTGGCTTCCCTCTAGTCCGAGCCCTGTTTTCATCAATACATGAGCGACAGAAGGAGGAGCCCGTTTACTGTCCACCCCCTCCCCAGCAGGTCGTCCTCCGAGCTGTCTGCGTCTGCTTGTGCACCAGGAAATCGCACACTTTAGCTGTTACGTTAGCTGTTCCCCAGTGAGCTCTCCCTCCTGCTCCTCGGTGGCAGCTGCGGACAGTGCCCTCTGCGCTCTGAGCCCCGCGGTCAGGGACGTGACCATGGGTCTGGGAAGGCGGTTCTCGGGACCTATTTTGCAGCAGGGGGAGAACGAGGTAAGGAAGATCCTGGCACTATGGTCAGGGGCGCTGGGAGGCAAGGCTTACTCAGGCTCTTCCAGCCTCCTGCCCCAGCGACATTCCTGCTCACCCCAAGCTGGCTACTTTTTGGCTTCTAAAATGTCATCCACCAGCCTCCGAGGACAGACCCTGCCAGACTAGTTCCCTGAACTTCTAGCTTAAGCTTCGGGCTGGGCTACCTAGATCTTTTCTGAAATTTTCTGGGTAGCCCAATCTCATGTTCTGTTCTGGCCAATAAAGGATAGTCAATTAAACGTATGGTTAAATGTGATAAAATTTTTATACATTAGTGGGAATTTTCTTATAAATAAGTTGGTAAGTCAAAAAAAAAACCAAAAAACCTTGTCAACGCAATCCCCATTTTGGGAGTTGGAAAGTATATTTATAGCTGCTTTTATAGTTATAGAGATATGAGGGTCGTGTTCTTCCTATCTCGGAAGACAAAGTATGCCCAGATGTGGCAAAGGCCCAGGGGCCAGATGTGTGGAACCAGGAAATGTCACAAAGCTACAAATTGGATAAATCACACAAACAAAATAAAGAAGTTTTTCTAAGGGTTAGTTGTGGTCCACATACCACAGCTGCATCACAAGTCCCTACCCCAGGCCAGGGCCAGTCTCCCATCCTGGAGTCTTATCAGGGACTTTGAGATGAAGCGGTAAAACTGTAGTACCAGCAAATGCTCAGGACAAAAGGAGTCAAGATTCCTAGATCTGATCTTTCAGCTCCTTACAGTATTCCTGTTTGGTATTATTAGGAACCTTCTTGACCCCCTGACCTTAGAGACATAGTTTCTTAGTTCTTACATATATTTATGCAAGTCCCTAGGGTGTCTTGGTACTCAGACCAGCTCTCTTTCTGCTTCTAAGTTCATTTACCTGGGGGAACATGGCTTCTCACTTGGTTTCACCTGTACCTGGATGACTCTTAGATCCAACCCTGATGTCACCTTTTCTACAGTTTGGCCCTTTTTCTGCCTGTAGGTCATCTCCATATAGCTAGCCCATGACATCCAAGCATGTCTAAAATAGATAAACTCAGCACTTGTCTTCCAACAGTGTCTTACTGTCATCATGACATTTTCCTTTAGCTTGTAGCCATGAAGCTCTCTTAGTTTGTCTCTCTTCCACCACCACTGAATCCTGCCACTTCTATTTCTAGTATGTACATTCATAGACCCTGGTATAGGCACTAGTTATCTCATGTGTAAACTACTGCAAGGATCCCACCTCCCCGTCCCTGCTTGATTTATATATAAACAGTTCACAGATGGCTCTCCTAAATCTTTTGTTCCCATTATTCTCAGAAACACAGTCGTTGCCATATGTCTCGTTAACTCATAATCTTTGTTTTCAAGACATTCCGGCTTCTTCCTCCCACCTGCCTTCCTGATTCCCACGGGCAGGGCTTGGCCCTTCGAACCAGCTAGCGCGCCTGCCTGTGGCCCTCTCTACGAGGCAGCTCTGGTCCTGGCTATCACTGTTATCTCTGGAATGTTTTTGTTAAAACCACACACCACCACCCATTCTTCAAGACCATTTCTCAGCTGATCATTCTTTGGGTGATTACTCTTGTGTTTATCTACCACAGTGGCTCCCCATGTTCCCTGTATGTTTATAATGAGTGTGTGCTTTTATGTTGTGTTTACTGCCCTGTGTCCCCCATAAAGTTTCAAGTCAGTCAACCAGGAATTACTCTGTACTGACTCTGCCTGTCTTCCGTTAGTTATCTGGGGGAAGCAACAAATGGCCAGAACACACGCCTCTCACTCAAGGGGCTTAACACAACACTGTGCATTTGGTGGGGGGAGCAGGGAAGATGTTAATAAAATACTGACCAAAGACTGCCTAGAATCCTCCAGTGGGGACCTGGAAAAGGCTCCTTGCTACTTCCCTTTTGTAATCAGGGAAGGAGGATTTATGGTGCCAATATTCCTTCTATGAGTTAAAAGGAAAAGAAATTAAAAGAAGAAGAAATGTCCAGATTCAAGGTGGGAAACTCAAGTAGACTGGAGCACGAAAGGACTAAGCTTGAACAACTGCCACTTCATAGCTGCGCAATCTTGGACGAGTTACCCTTAAACACCCTCAGTCTCCTCATCAGGAAAGTGGAAATACCACCTATCCCACAGGGTCTTTGTGAGGATTAAATGAAATAAATATGCGATACTGTTTTTTTGTTGTTCACTGTTTAATGCTATTTAAATATAAGGCATTATTATTGCTTTAATACTCTCCTTCTATCAAACAGTGTGCAAAAGTGTCCTTTCCCAATGAAGACAGACTCTAAGAGTGGGGCTTGGAACATAAGCAGAGGTAACTATGGAGCTTCTCAGGGGTAGAACATCTTACTGGTCAAAGCTGGTAAGGCCCGCTGCACTCTCTCCTGTGGCTGCTCTAACTAGCAGTCAGATTTCCACAGCCACTGACCCCAGTGCATGTTTCTGCTCTGCACCGAAAACTGTTGCAAGCTGAGTAGCAGGGAAGTGCTAACGAGGACGAGTGCAGCTTGAAGGCCAGCAAAGCTTAGTTCTAGCATTTAAGCCTCCATACTCTGGCAAGATTGCTGTAGCCCAGAAGCCACATACAATGTTGATTTTTGATTTAGTGTTATTTCCAGAAGTGGCCCGGCAACTGTCTCCCTACTACAGTCCGGGTCACTCCCGAGGAAGGGCTCTGGATTCCCTTCCTCTTCTTCTTCTCTGAAGGCCCACCTGTTTTGGGGATACACTGTGACCCAGAATCTCTTATCTTGTATCAAGCAGGGTCTCCTTGGCCAAACCCAGGGGCACAGTTGAGCACTTGTGACCACTGCTAGAAGGGGCTAGACTGTTGCTTTGTAAGCCTAGAACAGGAGCTGTCTGTAGTTGTTCCATTTTTCTTTGGAAGAGCTGGCATCCTTCTGATAACACTTTCTGAACAGGCTCTGAAGCTAGGAACAATTTCAGCCCATAGAGACCCTGGATAGTATTCTCCATCTTTGTATGGTGCTGCGATTTGGATGGTGAGGACATCTCCTTATGTTGCTCCCAACAAGACCGACCCTGTCCTTGACGTGGAGGCTCCATGTCTCAGTGTGACCCTGCTCTAGCCAGTGTTTCTTCCTTGGAAACTTTCCTGCCTCCCAGCAGTTGCTGAGACCCAGATACCGCGGACTCCCGCCTGTGCCATACATGGTACCGTCTGGAGCTCGTGCCGCAGGGAACACCAAGGTCGCAGAAGAGGCTGTAGATTCTGCTATATACTAATTTTATTGATTCACCCCTTGGTCCCAGGCCAAGTGTGTATCTTCAAGCTCTCACTTCCCCCAGCAATGCCCCAAACAGGTGAACACCTGTTGCAGGGGCTCCCAGACTAGCTTACCTCTGACGGGGCCCAGCACCCGCTGGCTGACCTTTTGGGTGCTGGAGCCCAGGCCTGGCAGCCCTGCAGGCCGGCTGCCATGAAAAGGAAAGCTGAGGGAGTTCTTCATCTGTGGAGAATTTTGTTGACTGCTGCTGCTACCACCAGCACTTGTGCCAGTGCTAAAACTTCGCGCGCAGCTCAAGGTATTTTCAGAGCAGGAAACAGGCAGTCCACTGCAAAGAAGCAGATGCCAGTTAACCCTGGGCCAGGGAGGTTGTTGCAAGTCTTTCCCCATGGTCTGATGCTCAGTAAAGCATCACCTCTGGAGTGAAAAGGCACAGGGACTCATTCCAAGGGAGCAGGGAGGGATTTACGTCCATGGATAAGGCA
This sequence comes from Monodon monoceros, assembly GCF_005190385.1. Classification (NCBI taxonomy): domain Eukaryota; kingdom Metazoa; phylum Chordata; class Mammalia; order Artiodactyla; family Monodontidae; genus Monodon; species Monodon monoceros. The sequence goes on from NW_021703775.1 coordinate 67,427,639, forward strand.
CCTAACCTGGGGCATCTCAGGATGCCTGGGAGCCCTTGTTCACACATAACGCGCTCCTGCAGACAATACGCTAAGAGCCATAAGGGCTGTCCCTGGGCAGCTTTAACTCCCAGCGAATTCCCCTTTAATGCCTTGGTGCTGCCCTTGGACCCCTCAGTCATTCACAACCACTGGAAGCTGAGACTTGCCCCCACCCGCACCCTAACTGTATTTGATTTGTGCAGGGCTCTGGAGCAGGGAATCCCCTAGCCTGCTTTCCAGATATCTGGGAAGTATGCAGCTCCAGGTAAAAGGGAAGAGGATCCCATTCTCCAAAAAATGCACTGATCTTACTAATTTAAGTTTACCCTGGAAATATTCACCATGTGGTCCTTCTGGAAGTTGGGAATCACACAAATTCCTTGGAACTCCTCGCTCTAGAGCCCTGTTCCACTTTCACAGCTTTTCTCCCTTCCACCCTGCTGGCCTTACTTGTTACTTTTGGGTGGAGTTCGAGAGCCTCTCTTCTTGTTGACACCCGTGTTCACAGTAGTGCTCAGGCCTCGACTGCTGCGCACGTGTTTTAGCATCCAGGCCCGGAGGTTCGTGAGGCTGTTATGCTCTGACAGCACAATTCGGGGCCATGGATTGCATTCTGCCATGTCCAGAGCTGCAATGGCCATAGCTCGTCCCACCTGTGGGGAGAGTCTGCTTTGGCTCAGTGTCTTGGTCTTCCAACCTAGGGTGCTGTGTTGGTTTGGGGTGCACAGCACAGTGGAAGGGAAGGAGAGGCCAGCCTCACGTTTGCTCAATGAGTATCCCAACTTTTGTGCTCAGGCTGTTTATCCCAAGTGGATTTAGAGCTATTCCCTAAACTGTTGCCCATCTGGGGCCCTCATCCATTACGAGCAGGGGCAGGTGGGCTTTCTGGCTGGCACCAGGCAGGAGTTCTCCCAGCAGGAGAAGGCATTGGGATCTCTTCTATAACCCACAGCTCTTTCTACACCTCTTGTGTGCCCTAGGACACCAGGATCGTCAGGTACCTCTGCAGAGGGGGTACTTTTAGGTCAGTAGTGAACAAATGCAATAGAAGGAGGAAGACAAGCTCAGGGGTTCTCTATGGCGGGGCTGGGGGGAGGTCAGAATAGTGCCCACTCATCCTCTCAGTACTCTTACAGTCAGAGGCCTGCGCCTGTTCACCGAGGAAGACAACCACAGTGGTTGAGAGATGAGGCAGCGATAGTGGTGCGCCTCTCCTCAGAGGACCTTAGAGTCAGGTAGCAAGAGTGAGGGCCTTTCCAGACTTTGCGGTTTCCCTTTTCCCCACTCATCCCCTGCATGCATACCTGCTCAAACTGTTCCACAGTGTATCTGGAGGGGAAGGCCGGCAGGGGAGGGGGGCTGGCACGTCCGTTGTCATGGCAGGCGGCAGGGATACTGTTTACTGAGCGTCCAGTGTTGTAGTTGCATTCAAGTGTGTAGCTAAGACACAGAGACATTTATCAGACAGAATCTGGACAGAACCATGGGGGGACAGACTAGGTGGTCTATGAGATAATCATCTGGGAAAAAATTATACACAAAGAGAAAGTGCTAATCCCCAGCAACTAGAAATTGACCTTGGCACTTTATTATATACCTAAGAAGGTCCCCAAAAGGGACCTTTAGTGTCCCAGACTAAAGACAGTAACACTAATTGTGAATCTGTCCTTTGAGAAGACTTCGGCTATCCCTGCCCCTTGAACGCCCTCGACTGGGTATTGTTTTCTTTGGGAAGCTATTTCATCAACTGTATCTCAATTTCCACCCAACCTGTGGATTATCCCTGAGGCTTTGTAGATTGCAACCCGGCCGCTTCCCTCTTTAGACTGGCCATCTCTGCGGTCTCGGGCATACATGTTCTTCTCTGAGAAATTGCAGCCCTGGAAGTCAAAGTGGGCTGAGTTCAAGGAGATGAGCTTTGGATACAGCATATTTTCCACCTGTTTGGGCGAGGAAAAAGGCAACTCAGAAGGAGAGACAGAGCAAGAAGGGATTCGGACAAGGAAGAGATGCCAAGCATGCGGCCATGTGCCTTAAACACAGCAGACACCTTCCGAACCATCGGCAGTAGTCAGTGTTTGTAAATTCTCACTGAATGTTTGACAATATTTCTAGGTGTTGGAAAGGTACGATTCTACCTCTTTTTAAGCCCTTCTTCTCTCCAATAATGCGAAATTCTCCTCCTCCCCTGGTTTCCCAAACCCTAGAAAAGACTAGGATGCCGACGGCTTGACCCTCATTCAGAGGTCATGACGTAACGACTGAGACGTGAGGGGCCCAGTGCTGCCCCTTCTTGGCTCTCTGGAGCTCGCTCAGGGTAGTGCACCTCTTGCAGCCCCAGGCTTTCCTGCCGGAAGGCCCCCTTCCCTGCATTTGTGGCCTGACCTTTATTTCCTAACCTGCAACACGTCCCACACTCACATGTCCACCTGTGGATTCCTACCTGGGTGTTCTCGTCACTAAAGCTGTTTCCATACATGAAGCAGCCCCTTTTAGAAGCATGTCCATGCAGGTCCACGTAGTAAGCAACACCACTCTCTTTGGGGGGGATGGTGTCGGGGTCTGGATGCTCAGCCTCAGTGGACTGTTGTGGCATAATCCACACGCTGTGGTGCTTCGGCTCTGCTGGCTCAGTCTGTGTCCAGGCCTCAGGGTTCCCCCCGTCAGACGAGTGCCCAAGGCGAGCTTCATTTCGGAGATTGTTGGCTTTCTCAAGGTCGGAAAGGGGAGCATCAGGAGGGAGATGGGGACTGCGCTGGTGCTCAGAGGGACTCTGGGAGTTCAGACGGGAGTGCACGTGGTGGTAGAGAAGCACAGCTTTAGCCCCGTAGACGGCTGGGTGCAGGACTGCATCAGGCTTCAGGTACTGACGGTTCAGATTCACTCCACGCGAGTCTGTGCTGTAGGGAAACAAGGACCAAAGCAGGGTCTAGAGGGCTGGGCCAGCGAAGGAGACACTAGAGTAGACGAAAAGGAGACTTGACTTGTGACACGAGAGGCTGAGGGTGCGTTAGGAAAGAAAGAACTGAGGCAGGCCCCCTCCGTGGCCAGCTGTCAGCCCTCCCACAGGACCCTAAAAGACAGCTCCCTCGGCTCAGCTGGACCTGGGCATTCCGGCTCTTCTCCTAGAGAGTGCCACTAGATGGGACACTCCTTCTCAGGTCACTGGATGATCACATGAACCTGCCCTTGTTAGGGTGCAAGAGGACTGGCAACACAGACGTTAGATGAGAGGCTGGTAGTCTTCCACTGAGATGCAGGGCGTGAGGGGACTGGGAACAATCCAGGCGGGCTGGGGACGCTGCTTACCGGTAGTGGCCCCGGACTACGCCATCGGGGTTTAACATGGGAATCAGCTTAAAGACAAAGAGGCGACGTAGGGTTTGGGCCCGAGGATCGTCAGGTCGAAGGATGAAGTCCAGAAAGCCATTGAAGACAAAGCTAGATGGAGTCTCCCCAGGGTGTACCCTGCTGCTTAGGAAGAACACCTGAGGTGGAGAGGAGAGCAGCTATTAGGTCAGTTGCTCTATATTCTGCGGTCACCATGTGGGGATGGCGGTGGGATGAGGTGGAAGCAGCCACTGGACTTCCAGCTGGCTGAGTTTGCAAATGAAGTAGGAGCCGTCACACTTGCCTCGGCATGCAGGCTGAGGCCGTGTCCACGGGGCTGCGGAATAACATGGCCTTAAGCTACCAGCAGTGCCTGGAGCTGGGCAAAGGCCAAGGTACTACCTTTATGCTATTTCTACTCACCCTCTTGCCTGTGAAACGGAATGGTCGGGGTGTGCTGGCATCAGGAAATAGCTGCTCTAGGCGGGGCTCTCGATCTTCTCGAAGCCCATGGCAGGAACTGATCGTTAGCAGATCTACACGAAGTCCATCCAGAGAGTAGCAAAGGGTCTCCCGGTGGTAATAGATGGTATCTAGGGGGCTGTAGAGGTACAAGTCATTAAGCCAGGAGAAGTCCCTGAAGTCCTACCAACAGGTGGGCCTTGTCATGAGCCCAGGATTTGTAGGATCTGGTACTTCACCCTAACCTTTGGGGCTTTACAGTCCCTCACAGTTTTAAATGAGGCTGAGGATTTGGGTGGGTCTGCATTGCCAGAATGCAGGGAACAGGACAGGATAAACTTACTATTTTTTTCCTCGCTTTATGGTGCCCTAGGATAGACTACTTTGCATAGACACAGAGAGTTGGCCTCTGTTGGGGCAGGAGAACAACAAATGTGTGCTGAGCAATGGCAGTGCTGGCGAAATTCTGGGTAACTGACGGGAGCTGGGATACTAAGAGGCTTGAAGTAGGCAGGTGGATAAGTGGAGTGGAGCGGTGGTAATGCCAAGATCAAGGTCACACAGAAACATCTGTCAAAGGTACCCCAAATCCCACATTCTGTACAGAGAAAAGAACAGATGAGGTTTTGTTTCAGGGCTCTTAGGGTAAGTTCCAGGAGTAGCAGAGGTGCTGTGTGGTCCAGGACTGCATGACAGGAGTAAGAATGTGGCTGGCACCTGCTATGGGTAGGGTGGTTCTCCAGAAAGCGCTGGTCCAGCTGGTTTAGCAAATCCTGGCAGTCACTGTAGGAGAAGGGGTAGCAGAAGGCGAAGAAGGTGGTGGCCCCACGGCTTTCCACGAAACGGTGAACAAAGGATAACACAAACTGCGTCTCTGTCATCTGAGGAGCAGAGGAGGAAGAGAGAGGGGCAACATGCCATCGGCATCAGAACTAAGATCCTACTGGGGTCACCAGGAACTGACCTCACACCCTCATCACTTTTACCACCGTCCCTCCCTCTGAAACTCCACGTGACAGCCAGATCCTTCTAGGCTTCCCGAGGCAGGGGCTTATCTTGGACTCCAGCTGGCGCCAGAGGGACGCTGGTACCAAAACCTGGTGTCGCGCCTGCCTAGCACGCTGTATCGAAGGGACTCCTCTTTCCTTTTCCTCATCTGCTTTAGCACCCAAGTCTGTCTGTCCTCCTCATGGAGAACTTACCTCAAAGGTGGGCCGGTCTCGAATGCGTTCCCAGCGTGGCCGGGTGGGCAGTGTGCGCACAAAGGGGGCCATGCCCTGGGAATACAGCTTGCTTTGCTTGTTCATGTTCATGACGTTGATCTTGATGAGTTTCCCTGGAGTTCCTCCCCGGACACTGAAGTAGAACCATGACCTGAGGGCCAGAGTAGGAGAGACAGGTCATTCTACATGGGAGGGTTGGAGAGGAGCTATGTGGGAGAGCCGGAGCAAGCCAAACTGGGAAAGGACTACTTGGTAGGGAGAGAGGGAGGGAGGGAGAGGAAGGGGGAGTGGGAGAGGAAGGGTAGTGTGCTGGCACGAACTCTCAGTCAAAGGGCTAACTGAAGCACGGGTGCGGGGTCAGCCTCTCTTCCTTCTTCCACCCTCCATTACTCTCCTCTTACCTGTTCCCATTCTCGAATTCTGTTTCAGCACAGTCTGGTCGGGTCCACACGTTGAACTCATAGTCAGGGGAAGAGGCAATGCTGCTGGTGGAGGCTGAGGCACCACCCACTACTCCTTCCCCATCACTAGACACAGATTCCACCTTCTCCACGTGGGCTAGGTTCCCTGAATCAAAGCGAGAGCTGAACAGCAATCCCCCACAGCGCAGCTCCATGGTGGGGCTGGGAAAGCATCCTCCTGCCCCACTCAGGCCCTGAGAGCTGGGGAAAAATGGTGGGGTAGGGAGGAGAGGGAAGAAAAATGAAAACATGTTCTTTGAGTATCTCTGGGTGAATGAGAGCTGCTCTTAGGGAGTGCCCTAAGAGACAAGAGTCTCTCTCCGCCTTAAAAAAAAAAAAGGTAGAAGTGGGCTTCCAGCAAAGGCCAAGAATAAGCAGTATTCTGTCCCCACACTAAGGGTTATAACTGACCTCAAAGGACCCAATTTTACCACAGCTTGGCGATTCCAAAATGAAATACTCAGTGGCTTAAGTATGCTGAGAAACACTAGACTCTAAGTTTCTTTGCAGCCCAAAGATTATAGAAGCTAGAGAGGTCAGAATGCCCAAACCTAGCCAAGATACACCCACCACCACATGTGGCCATCTTGAGAGATGGGCCATTCTGGATCTCTGGTTCCTAGACTGGCTCCCTACTCTGGAGAAGAGCAGAGTGGAGAGAACCAAGTTTCTAACTTTGGACGGGCAGCTTCCTCTCTCCACTCCTCTGTCCTCACAAGTACTGACCAGGCAGTTTTCTGTTGCTCCCCTGAGCCCTGGAAGGGCTGGTTCTTACTTTTTTTGTTATTACCCCATACCTATCAGGGAGGAAAACTAGACGTGTGGCCTTTGCCAAGCCAAAGGAAACTGGTCAGAAGCCACCTGCTCACCTGGAGACTACAGCTCAAACCCAGTTAGGGTACGGGTCTATTCCACCCCCTCACCCCCAGTCCTGTAAGCAGTGAGGCCCCTGAAAAAGCTACCCTGGTAGTTATGGGTGTTCTGAGCATCCCTAAAAAAAAGTGGCCGATAGAGACCTACTTGGGGACAGGGGGATGGCTTCTCGACCCACAACTCTGAAGGACCCTCACACAAGGACCGAGATTGTCCCGGCCAGAGTGGGGTTTGTTGGCTTGGGATGGTTCTGGGCGGACTCACACTCGCGGGAGGGTAGGAAGGCAGGGCGTAGCGGGTAACAGGCGAGGCCACAGGAGCGGGGGTGCGGCCGGGGGCACCCCGGGCGAGGGGCGGGGCGGGGTGGGATTCCAGAGGGGCTCCGGGCCGCGGGGCGCTGAGAAGGGGGCGGGGCCGGGGCCCGCACTCCGCGCAGAGCCCCTCACCTCTCTCCGGGCCGGTGATCCCGCTCCCTCTCCCGCTAGCGAGGCGCCACCTGGGCCCCGGCACCCGGGCCCTCCACCCAGGGCCCAAACAAAACCCGAGCGCCGTGGTGCCGGGACCCCGCTCTGCCGGGAAACAAGAAGTCTCACGCCTATTGGCCGCGGGGACAGCTGGCTACCCGCCCAGTAAGGCTCGCTGCCATTGGCCAGCACGCCGGGGTTCCCTCGCACGTTTAGCGGGTACCTGAGCCGGTACTGTTTGGGGGCTCGACCTGCGGGCCCGGCGGGAGGGTTCCGCCCGCGTCTTCTCAGAAGACGGTTAACGGCCTGCCCACCGGGAGGAGGAAAAGACGAAGTGACCAAGAAGGACACTGGAAAAGACTCACCTGCAAAATAAAAAGACGGTGTGTGAAGCTAACAATTGCCTACGGTACCGCTCTCTGTATTACAAAACACCCACCGGCTTCAGCCACTCTCCCGCGGTTCGGGGATCCTCCAGTTCCCGGGCCAAAAACCGAGTGGAGGATGCGGGCATCGATCCCGCTACCTCTCGCATGCTAAGCGAGCGCTCTACCATTTGAGCTAATCCCCCGGCCGTTGTTGGCTTCTTTCTTTTTGCCTTACAGGTTGTTCTGGGGTGTCCACTGACCAGTGAACCGACCGCAATTCAGAACATTCATTTAGCTTAGCACTCAAGTGCAGTGGGACCAGGGGCAAGATTTTTAAAAGCAGACATATAATAATTACACATAAGCAATAATAAGCCTCATTTAAAAGCACAGGTTAACATTCCTTTGCATGTAACCCCCAAGAGGGCGTACCCATACCCTCACTATTTACTGCATATATGTTTCACGGAACATCTGCAGTGCGTACGCAACTCACAGCCGGCTTCTAGGTAAGCTTTTCTCCTCGGAATGAGTGGAAGTTAAAAAGATCACACGAAGTCCTTCGAGCCGGAATCGAACCAGCGACCTAAGGATTGCCATAGCTTGCCCCACTACAGTCCTCCGCTCTACCAACTGAGCTATCGAAGGCCCCGCTGTTGTAAGCAGCTGCCGTCGTTCCTCTAATACTTACCAAGACCTCACTCCAGGGTCTCAGTAATTTTAGGGTGGCCTGGCCCCCACCCTCTAAAGGAACTCCCCGGGGCCGAGCTCCTCCAGGGTGCACAGAACAGAGGAACCCGGAGACAGAAATGCGAGCAAAGGGCGCTGCCAAAGGACCCGCTTTCCAACCCTGGACGAAGGAAACACGGGCAATACAGTTTCCTTTCCGTTTCCTTGCTTTTTACAAAACAATACCGCCCCCCCCGCCCCCACCAGCTGTGGTTTCTTACAGGACTGCGGACACTTCGAGACCTGGCCCACAACCCTGACTTATGGGCCGCATTTCTCCGGCCGGGCGGGTACGCACACGTGCTATACAATCGCCCGGCGCCCGCTGGGTTTGCAAAGCCGACCGCTTACGTTCGCTATTTCCGCTCCTCGTTTCTCTCCGGTTTCTCCAAGGGCGTCAGTAAAATCCAACTGCTCTCCTGATGTGAAGGACATTCATTCGGTCAATTAACCCATGTTTGTCAGGATCTCTTCCTCCTAAGAGCAAGAAAGATACAAACCACCGAGCTGCTGGAGGCGAGCCTGGCGGCGCTGGAGCGGGCGACGCGGGATGCCCGGGATTAGTGATTGCGGACGGGGCCCTGAGCCGGGCGGGGAGTCGGGCCGCTAGCATTCACCCGGCTCCCGCCCCTGCCCGCCTCACACCTGCATCTCTCCTTCCAGGGGCCTGGCATGCCAGCCCACAATCCCTTGCCCACCAAAAGCTCCCGGGGTTTTAAAACAAAGAAACAAACCTAAAACCCAACTCGTGTGTGAAGCTTTGCTTCGCGGTGTGGCGGGGTGGGGTGTACGGGGAGACCTGGTCTCCATTGCCAGCTCTGCAACCGCCTGTGTTACCCCGAGTCACAATCGCCTGGGCAAATCCAGGTCGGGCGATGGTTTCAAGCCCCTCGCGGCTCCAACATTTTTGGGGTTCGCTCAGTCTGTTTTAAATCCGAAGTTTCTGTTGTCACTGAACGCAACACGGGGTTCACGCCTGTGCCCATCCACAAAGCAGGAGGTTAACATCTTCCCATTGATGTCTTGGTTTAACTTCATTCTGCTGCTGCAAATGCTACCATTATGTCCTAGAACGTTAGTTTGGGGTAGTTTTCTTGGAACGGTGATTAGCGCTCTCACTGTCTTTCTTGTGGGGAGGGGGGGGGCTGGAAAGCAGAATATAATTACGTTGCTTGGGGTTTTTGTTTTGTTTTTGAGCGAAATTCACATAACATACAGCTAACTATTTTAAAGTATGAACAATTCAGTGGCATTTAGTACGTTCACAATGTTGTGCAAACCTCTCTCTAGTCTAAAAACTTCTTTTTTTTAAAATCACCTTGGAAGAACACCCTGTACCCTTAAAGTAATCACTCCCATCCATACTTCACCCAGCCCCTGGCAACGACTAATACGCTTTCGGTCTCTACGGATTTACCTATTCTGGAGATTTCATACAAAAGAAATCGTAAAATATGTGACCTTTTGTGTTAATTTCTTTCACTTATAATGTTTTGAGAGTCATTGAAATTGTAGCATGTATCTGTACTCGTCCCTTTTTATGGCTAAATAATATTCTATTCCTTTGTTGATTCTTCTGTTGATGGACCTTAGGGCTATTTCCACCTTTTGGTGTTTTTTTAAAAAAAATAGATCTTCATTGGAGTATAATTGCTTCACAATACTGTGTTAGTTTCTGTTGCACAACAAAGCAAATCAGCCATATGCATACACATGTCCCCATATCCCCTCCCTTTTGAGCCTCCCTCCCGTCCTCCCTATCCCACCCCTATAGGTCATCGCAAAGCACTGAGCTGATCTCCCTGTGCTATGCTGCTGCTTCCCACTAGCTATTTTACATTCGGTAGTGTATATATGTCGATGCTACTCTCACTTCGTCCCAGCTTCCCCCTCCCACCCCATGTCCTCAAGTCCATTTTCTATGTCTATGTCTTTATTCCTACCCTGCAACTAGGTTCATCAGGACCTTTTTTTTTTTTTTTTTTTTAAGATTCCATATATATGTGTTAGCATACGGTATTTGTCTTTCTCTTTGAGACTTACTTCACTCTGTATGACAAACTCTAGGTCCATTTATCTCACTACAAATAACTCAGTTTCGTTTCTTTTTATGGCTGAGTAATATGCCATTGTATATATGTGCCACATCTCCTTTATCCATTCATCTGTCGATGGACATTTAGCTTGGTTCTATGTCCTGGCTATTGTAAATAGTGCTGCAATGAACATTGTGGTACACGTCTCTTTTTGAATTATGGTTTTCTCAGGGTATATTCCCAGTAGTGGGATGGCTGGGTCAAATGGTAGTTCTATTTTTAGTTTTTTAAGGAACCTCCATACTGTTTTCCATAGTGGTTGTATCAATTTATATCCCCACCAACAGTGTAGAAGCGCTCCCTTTTCACCACACCCTTTCCAGCATTTATTGTTTCTAGCTTTTTTGATAATGGCCATTCTGAATGGCATGAGGTGATACCTCATTGTAGTTTCTTCATTTTTCTAATAATTAGTGATGTTGAGCATCTTTTCATGTGCCTCTTGGCCATCTGTATGTCTTCCTTGGTGAAATGTCTATTTAGGTCTTCTGCCCATTTTTTAAACTGGATTGTTTGTTTTTTTGATATTGAGCTCCATGAGCTGTTTGTATACTTTGGAGATTAATCCTTTGTCTGTTGTTTCATTTGCAAATATTTTCTCCCAATCTAAGAGTTGTCTTTTTGTCTTGTTTATGGTTTCCTTTGCTGTGCAAAAGCTTTTAAGTTTAAATAAGTACCATTTGTTTATTTTTGTTTTTATTTCTCTTACTCTAGGAGGTGGGTCAAAAAAGATCTTGCGGTGTTTTATGTCAAAGAATGTTTTTCCTTTGTTTTCCTCTAGGAGTTTTATAGCGTCTGGTCTTACATTTAAGTCTTTAATCCATTTGGAGTTTATTTTTTTGTATGGTGTTAGGTAGTGTTCTAATTTCATTCTTTTACATGTAGCTGTCCAGTTTTCCCAGCACCACTTATTAAAGAGGCTGCCTTTTCTCCATTGTATGTTCTTGCCTCCTTTGTTGTAAATTAGGTGCTCATGTGTGCGTGGGTTTATTTCTGGGCATTCTATGCTGTACCATTGATCTATATTTCTGTTTTTGTGCCGGTACCATACTGCCTTGATTACTGTAGCTTTGTCATATAGTTTGAAGTTGAGGAGCCTGATTTCTCCAACTCCATTTCTCTTTCTCAAGATTGCTTTGGCTATTCGGGGTCTTTTGTGTTTCCATACGAATTGTAAAATTTTTTGTTCTAATTCTGTGAAGAATTCCATTAGTAGTTTGATAGGGATTGCATTGAGTCTGTAGATTGCTTTGGGTAGTATAGTCATTTTCACAATATTGACTCTTCCAATCCAAGAACATGGTATTTTTCTCCATCTCTTTATGTCATCTTTGATTTCTTTCATCAGTGTTTTATAATTTTCTGAGTACAAGTCTTTCACCTCCTTAGGCAGGTTTATTCCTAGGTATTTTATTCTTTTTGTTACAATGGTAAATGGGAGTGTTTCCTTCATTTCTCTTTCTGATTTTTTGTTGTTGGTGTATAGGAATGCCAGAGATTTCTGTGCATTAATTTTGTATCCTTCAACCTTACCAGATTCATTGATTAGTTCTAGTAGTTTTCTGGTGGCATCTTTAGGATTTTCTATGTATAGTATCATGTCATCGGCAAACAGTAACAGTTTTACTTCTTCTTTTCCAATTTGTATTCCTTTTATTTCTTTTTCTTCTCTGATTGCCGTGCCTAGGACTTCCAAAACTATGTTGAATAAGAGTGGCGAGAGGGCTTCCCTGGTGACGCAGTGGTTGAGGGTCCGCCTGCCAATGCAGGAGACACGGGTTCATGCCCCGGTCCAGGAAGATCCCACATGCTGCGGAGCGGCTGGGCCCGTGAGCCATGGCCTCTGAGCCTGTGCATCCGGAGCCTGTGCTCTGCAACGGGAGAGGCCACAACAGTGAGAGGCCCATGTACTGCAAAAAAAAAAAAAAAAAAAAGAGTGGTGAGAGTGGACATCCTTGTCTTGTTCCTGATCTTAGTGGAAATGCTTTCAGGTTTTCACCATTGAGTATGATGCTTGCTGTGGGTTTGCCATATATAGCCTTTATTATGTTGAGGTGGGCTCTCTCTATGCCAATTTTCTGGAGAGTTTTTATCATAAATGGGTCTTGAATTTTGTCAAAAGCTTTTTCTGCATCTGTTGAGATGATCATATGGCTTTTATTCCTCATTTGTTAATGTGGTGTATCACATTGATTGATTTGCGTATATTGAAGAATCCTTGCATCCCTGGGATAAATCCCACTTGATCATGGTGTATGATCCTTTTAATGTGCTGTTGGATTCTGTTTGCTAGTATTTCATTCAGGATTTTTGCATCTATGTTCATCAGTGATATTGGTCTATAATTTTCTTTTTTCTGTATTATCTTTGTCTGGTTTTGGTATCAGGGTGATGGTGGCCTCATAGAATGAGTTTGGGCATGTTCCTTCCTCTGCAATTTTTTGGAAGAGTTTGGCAAGGATTGGTGTTAGCTCTTCTCTAAATGTTAGATAGAATTTGCCTGTGAGCCGTCTGGTCCTGGACTTTTGTTTGTTGGAAGCTTTTTAATTATGGTTTCAATTTCATTACTTGTGATAGGTCTGTTTGCATTTTCTAATTCTTCCTGGTTCAGTCATGGAAAATTGTACCTTTTCAAGAATTTGTCCATTTCTTCGTGGTTGTCCATTTTATTGGCATATAGTTGTTTGTAGTGGTCTCTTATAATCCTTTGTATTTCTGCAGTGTCAGTTGTGATTTCTCCTTTTTCATTTCTAATTTTACTGATTTGTGTCCTCTTCCTTTTTTTCTTGGTGAGTCTAAGGATTTATCAATTTTGTTTATCTTCTCAAAGAACCAGCTTTTAGTTTTATTGATCTTTGCTATTGTTTTCTTGGTTTCTATTTCATTTATTACTGCCCTGATCTTTATGATTTCTTTCCTTCTACTGACTTTGGGTTTTCTTTGTTCTTCTTTCTCTCCTTGTTTTCAGTGCAGGGTTTGATTGTTTATTTGAGATTTTTCTTGTTTCTTGAGGTGAGATTATATTGCTATAGACTTCTCTCTTAGAACTTCTTTTGCTGCATCCCATAGGTTTTGGGTCGTCACGTTTTCATCATTTGTTTCTATGTATTTTTTAAATTTCTTCTTTGATTTCTTCAGTGATCTCTTCGTTGTTTAGTAGCGCACTATTTAGCCTCCATGTATTTGTGTTTTTTACCGTTTTTTTTTCCTGTAATTGATTTCCAATCTCATAGCATTATGGTCAGAAAAGATGCTTGATACAATTTCAATTTTCTTAAATTTTCCAGGACTTGATTTGTGACCCAAGATGTGATCTATCCTGGAGAATGTTCCATGTGCACTTGAGAAGAAAGTGTATTCTGCCACTTTTGGGTGGAATGTTCTATAAATATCAGTTAGATCTATCTGTTCTATTATGTCATTTAAAGCTTGTGTTTCCTTATTTATTTTCATTTTGGATGACCTGTCCATTGGTGTAAGTGGGGTGTTAAAATCCCCTACTGTTATTGTGTTACTGTCAATTTCTCCTTTCATGGTTGTTAGCATTTGCCTTATGTATTGAGGTGCTCCTATGTTGGGTGCATAAATATTTACAATTGTTTTATCTTCTTCTTGGATTGATCCTTTGATCATAATGTAGTGTCCCTCGTTATCTCTTGTAACAGTCTTTATTTTAAAGTCTATTTTATCTGATATGAGTATTGCTACTCCAGCTTTCTTTTGATTTCCATTTGCATGGAATATCCTTTACCATCCCTTCACTTTCAGTCTGTATGTGTCCCTAGGTCTGAAGTGGGTCTCTTGTAGACAGCAAATATATGGGTCTTGTTTTTGTATCCATTCAGCCAGTCTGTGTCTTTTGGTTGAGACATTTAATCCATTTACATTCAAGGTTATTATTGATATGTATGTTCCTACTACCATTTTCTTAATTGTTTTGGGTTTGTTTTTGTGGGCCTTTTTCTTCTCTTGTGTTTCCCACTTAAAGAAATTTCTTTAGCATTTGTTGTAAAGCTAGTTTGGTGGTGCTGAGTTCTCTTAGATTTTGCTTGTCTGAAAAGCTTTTGACTTCTCCATCGAATCTGAATGAGATCCTTGTTGGGTAGAGTAATCTTAGTTGTGGGTTTTTCTCTTTCATCACTTTAAGTATATCCTGCCACTCCCCTCTGGCCTGCAGAGTTTCTGCTGAAAAATCAGCTGACAACCTTATGGGGATTCCTTTGTATGTTATTTTTTTGTTTTTCCCTTGCTGCTTTTAATATTTTTTCTTTGAATTTAATTTTTGTTAGTTTGATTAATATGTGTCTTGGTGTGTTTTTCCTAGGGTTTATCCTGTATGGGACTCTCTGTGCTTCCTGGACTTGGGTGACTATTTCCTTTCCCATGTTAGGGAAGTTTTCAACTATAATCTCTTCAAATATTTTCTCAGACCCTTTCTTTTTCTCTTCTTCTTCTGGGACCTGTATAATTTGAATATTGGTGCGTTTAGTGTTGTCCCAGAGGTCTCTGAGACTGTCTTCAATTCTTTTCATTCTTTTTTCTTTATTCTTCTCCTTGGCAGTTATTTCCACCATTTTGTCTTCCAGATCACTTATTCATTCTTCTGCCTCAGTTATTCTGTTATTTGATTCCTTCTAGTGTATTTTTCATTTCAGTTATTGTGTAGCTCATCTCTGTTTGTTTATTCTTTAGTTCTTCTAAATCTTTGTTAAACATTTCTTGTATTTTCTCAATCCATACCTCCATTCTATTTCCGAGATTCTGGATCATCTTTACTATCATTACTATGAATTCTTTTTCAGGTGGATTGCCTATTTCCTCTTCATTTATTTGGTCTTGTAGGTTTTTACCTTTCTCCTTCATCTGTGACATATTTTTTTGCCATCTCATTTTTTTTCTTTATGAGTTGGATTGTGTTCCTGTCTTACTGGTTGTTTGGCCTGAGGTTTCCAACACCGGAGTTGTAGGCTATTGGGTAGAGCTGGGTCTTGGTGCTGAGATGAGGAGCTCTGTGAGACCTCACTCCGATGAATATTCCCTGGGGTCTGAGGTTCTCTGTTAGTCCAGTGGTTCGGACCTAGAGCTCCCACTGCAGGTGCTTCGGCCAGACCCAGGGTTTGTGAACCAAGATCCCACAAGCTGCCTGGGGCGGCAAAAAAAAAAAAAAAGAATAAAGTAAAAAATAAAATTAGACTAGAAGCTAACAGGTATGTTAGGAAGAATATAAAAATAAAAATATAGATGACTCAACAACCAGAAGGTACATCAGTACACAATAGTAAAAAAGAGGAGGGAAAAAAAAAAGGGGGGGGAAAGCCTTAGCTGTGGAGCCTAAGCTTGCGGGGCCTAAGCAAGGGCGAAGTTTGGGTGGTGGGCGGGGCCAATGCTCAGGACCCACAGGGCTGGGAAAGGCCCTGGGAGCTGTGGGGGGTGGGGCTTAGGCTCCAGGAACAGAAGGGGCCCAGGCGTGCCCCCCATCCCTGGTCCCAGAGGCTAGGGGACCTCACCTGGGAGCTCAGCAGGCTCCCCGGCCTAAGTGGGCCAGGCAATCGCCCTCTGCTCCTCTCCGGCTGCTCTCCGAGAGTCACTCTCACCTGCTTCTCCTGATCTCCCCAGCCTCAGGGGTGCCAATCCTGTCTGGCCTCCACTTCTCCTTCCCCCTCCGTCCCCCTCCGTCCTACTGGTTCACTTTGGCGTTCCTCCCGTCTCCTTGGGTGTTAGAGTCCCCCACCAGCGGCCAGCAGGCGCACCTTTTGGCTTTTATGAATAATATTGCCATAAACATTCGTGTACAAGTTTCTGTGTGGATGTATGTTTTCATTTCTCCTGGGTATACTCTTAAGAACGGAATTGCTGAGTTTTACGGTAATTATGTTTAACTCTTTGAGGAACTGCCAAACTGTTTTCCACAGCGGCTGAGCAATTTTTCATTCCCACCACCATTGTAGAAGAGTTCCAATTTCTCCACAACCTTGCCAACACTTATTTTCTGTATTTCTTATTGTAGCCAATGTTTCAATAAATTGAGCTCAATTAATAATAAGCAATTTTGTCATTAAAGATTTTTTGAAATCACCATTTGAACAGCCATTTCTCATCGTTTGCTTTTTTACAAAAGTTCATTGAAATATTCATCTTATTGTTGGACACAGTTTATCCAAATTTTTCCTATTAATACTGCTACAATAAATGTTCTTGTACATAAATCTTTGTCTATATTTCTGTTTACTTCTCTAGTCTCTAGAATATATTTATAGGAGTGGAGCTACTTGGTAAAGTAGTATGAAACTGTTAAGGCTTTTGATAAACATTACCAAATTAATTCCCAGAAACATTATACCAATTTCTATCACAGCATTCACTGAGTATATTATCACTTAAAAAAACTTTTATTAATATGATAGGCAAAAGTAAGCGCTACCTTATTTTAAATTTACACTTCTTTGCCAACGAAATGGACTTTTCCCCCCAAGTCTATTGTTCATTTGCATTTCGTTTATGAAGTATGTCTTTCATCCACAGTTTGACTGTTGTTTAGTGCTTTTCTTACTGATTTGTAAGTTTTTTAACATTAGGAATGTATTTATAAGCTCAGTAAGGAAATGGAGGCCTTGATCAGCATACCAACCAGACCTAACAGACATATACAAAACATTCCACCCAACAGCAACAGAATACATTCTTCAAGTGTACATGGAATATTCTCCAGGATAGCCCACATGTTACGTAACAAGTCAATAAATTTAAAAAGATTGAATGGGAACTACAGACTCCAGGTGACACTGATGTGTCAGTGTAGGTTCACTGATGTTGACATTAGGGAAGCTGTGGAGTGCGGGGCAAGGGGAGTGTACTTTTTGCTCAGTTTTGATGTGAACCTAAAACTGCTATAAAAAATAAAGTCTATTAAAAATTAATAACTTGTGTACTAACACAGTAAAAAAGATATACCAAGGCACATCCAACATGTCTGAACTCAACGTTTTTATTAACAGGTAGAATATTCAATAGTCAATAAGTATTCGCTCATGCCCTGAATGGTGAAAGCTCTCCCTCACCCCCAAATTCTTATACTTCAAGTCTGGGCAATGAAACTGCCAGGTAAAAGTGGAACATCACATAGGGAAAAGCAAGGTCCTTTTCCCCCTAAAGTCCCCTTGGGAGCAGAACCAGGAAGATTACGTAGAAAAAGAATTAGTCACTTTATAAGTGTTCACTTAAATCCAAACTCCTTCAGGAGAGATTAAGACATATTAAAATGCTCAGAGGTCATCCAACCATTGAAATTTCTGTATAATTGACAACTGGGTCATTCTGGAATAGGGCAGGGCAGGCATGCCTATTTCTGTGGGAAACACTCCACTCTAGTAAGAGTGGAGCCATTTGAGAATGGACTGCCAATGTCACAGGTGGGAGTCCAGCAACATTATCTATCCATAGTAAGGCTCCCCATCAGGCTGCCCTGCTCTAAAGCTGAAGCTGTAGACGGGGTACACATGACCAGAGGAAACCAAAACCATGATTTAAGACTTAGAAAAACGGAAAGAAGTGTTTCTAATGAGTCATGCGATATAATTTGCAAGTCCGTACAAGAACTGGTAATAACTAAAGTTAGTTAACAATATTCAAACTGCCCATCAGTTGTATGGTATGTTCTCTGTAAAACTCCACCTGTGTGTGAAAAGTAAAGTTAAAATGTCTAGAAGTGATCTTTCAGGTGTCAGTTTACTTCCCAAAACACCAACTACCAGTGTGATTGCCTGCCTGCCGGCATCAGTGTACTCCACCAGTCCATACTGGTTCAACTAACTGGCTCAGCTTGGATTCCTGTTCGTTGACAGTTCTGCTAAAGTAAAACATCTGGATGTCTGGTCTAGCTTTAATGGACAGCAGGTACAGTGTCGGACTAATGACAGAGGAAAAATTCTGACAATTCCAGTTATCAGGTCAAACCACTGTGTCTACTGAACAAAGCCAATTAAGGTGTCAGTGTCCCTGGGAGAGGCTGTGGAGACCCCAGTTTACCTGAGTTAAAGAAAAATGTTGCATCCCAGGATCATATGTCAGAGATTAAATGAACCTAACAAGGTAGAAAGAGTACACACATTAGAAAACAATGAAGCACTTATAAGTGGGATTCTCTGAGTTGCTAGATTGAAAATCCAGTCCAGCAGCCTTGGCTGGACTCAATGTCATTGTAGGACAGAGTGTTATCATTTTACTGGTCCTGCGCTCGTGCCAACCCAAGCTCACACCAGCCCCCTTTCTTCAATTTGCCTTGAATACAGGACAGTTACAAGGATTCACTACTCTTAAGAGTTGAACCCATCTGATTGGTAAGGAAGAACTGAGGCAATGGAACATGTCTTGGGGCCCTTGGACAGTCCTACCTAGCAGTCCTAAACCTTGGTCCTTTGCCAGGCGGGGTTTCTTTTTTTCTGGGAAAAATGGTCATGGCTGACTGCCACTAGAAGAGCAGGGTTCTTCCCAATGTGGTAATGTAGTTACATCCTAACAAGAAAAGAGAACAAAAGTGTGAGATGCTATAGTCCTCACGACCTCACGTTGTATCAAGACTTTTCTATGCTTGCTTCTTTATAATCTTGCTGCTGGAAATGGAGGCAGCATCTCAGGGCAGCCCGTGAAGGGGAAAGTGGCAGCTGGCCATCTCAGGTGTTTATGACGGAAGCAGAAACCAGCCCACAGAAGTTGGAGCGGGCAGTGCACCTCTAGCACTGCTTATACTTTTTGAAACATTCAAGGAAAGAAGCTTGAGGTGAGAACCGAAAACCCATGCAGTTAGCTGACTAATTATTATAGTCTCAAGTCAAAAATTAAAAGGGACTTTGGTGATAAACCCTTGACTCTTGGAGTTCTAAACCTTTCACTCACTGCCTATAAAATGAACGAATTAATAAATTAAGGTCCTGGGAACAAAGGAGACACCCTCTGATCACTGGCCAAGAATTCCTCTAGGAGACTCTCTCCAACTTTTCCAAGCATAAAATACTCAAGCTACCAAGGCAAATCCTGGGACGCAAATCACAGGGACAAGTGAGACAATACATGAGCAAGAGGAGTGTGTCCAGAACCCTCGACAGACCAAACTTTAGAATGGGCTTTCCTTGCCAGAAGCTCAATTACAGCCAGTGGCTACAACCTTCGGGAGGGCAGGGGGCTGAAGAACGTGCAGGTGCTCCAATTTTGTCCTCCTGTCCACAACTACAGGAATTCCTGTATGAAGAGGCACAGAGGAAAGCTAGAAATCAAATCTGTGTCCTTTATTCCACCGAGTAGGCATACCCATGGGCCACATCCTGTCTCAACCGACTGCTGAAGGTTCCCTGGGCCCAAGGCACATGATTACCTGGGCTCTGCTCTCCAGACAGATGGTAGGGGTGGGCAGCAGAGAAAGGCTGAACATTGGGGCAGAGATCCCCCAGCACTGAAGGGGAATGGAGAGTGAGGAAGTAGGACCACAATGGAAGGGGCAGTGAGGGGCCTTGAAGGACCTAAGTTGAGCATTTTGAGGTGAGAGGCCTTTCCACCCAGGCCTCCATGTCCACTGACAGCCACACCCAGGGTGTGGTAGAGGCGAAGCTGCTGCCACCCACTGAGGTGCTATATTCTTCTGGATTCTTCTGGAGGTCCCTTTCTTTTTTCTGCTGCGGCTGAAGTCTGGGAGCAGGAATCATTTGTCGGAAGAAGGCAGAAACCACTTGCTGGAGTCCCACCTTTTTGGAGATGAGCTGTCTGAGGTTTCAGGAATGAGAGAGAAGGAAGTGGAGAGCAGGAGACAAGAGAGGCTACCAGCCCAAGGACAGAGGCTGGGAGCTGTGTGCAATCGGGCAGAGCAGTGCTCAGTGGAATCGTGGGTAGGAGGCTGAGATACCCCTGGGCTCAGCTGCTGCCAAAGTGGAAGAACTGAGGCAGAGGCAGCCAACCACTTGCCTAGGAGACAGAACTTAGGCACCACGTAACAAAGACTCCCATGCAGAACTGCCACCCTCTCCCCGCCAGCAGTCTCAGATGGTCTGCTCCAGACAGAACCCAGCAGCCAGGGAGGCAGGGCCTACTGCTGGGGTATCATGGCAAATGCCCAGTTCAAGAAGGCCACTGTGGTTTCCTGTAGGCAGAGCCAGGTCTGGTGGGCAGCCTCACTGAGCTGTGTCTTCACGCAGTCCCAGGTCACCCCACCTCTGGGAGGAAAGCAGAACATTTGTGGAGGTTGGAACGCGGTGATGTGCAGCTGCGTCAAGTCACAGGGCTGTAGCTCACACTCACAACCCGCATCCCAAAGTGGCCAAGGGATGAGCAGGGGCCAGGGCAGAGCGAGAGACTCAACAGAGGAGCCTTGTCCCTGGAGAAAGGGCGTGCCCTGGGCGAGGGTCTCACCTGCACGCCTCATGGCAGTGCTCCTGGACGCGGGCCAGGGCCTCAAGCAGCATGTGCCACGTGGGCAGCAGGACGTTCTGGTAAAGAAACAGGAGCAGCTCCCTCAGAGAATGGAGCAGCTGGTTCAGGGCATCAGGGAGCTGGATCTGTAGCTGGACCGTGGAGAATGGATGGGATTAGAGTGGCCAGGGAATGCAGTCCACATGGGGCTGCACCTTCCCAAGAACTCAGCCCCTGGCGAGAGCAGCCTTCTCTGACCTCCCTGTCTCTGGCTTACCCTCTGGGAGAGGCTGGTGAGGCTGTCACCGAACCAGGCAAGGTGGGAGGCACAGTGGGCAGTAAGGAAGCTGACTGTGGCACTGGTGTGGGCCCAGGCCAGCTGCAAGCTGGGCCTCACCATGGTCAGCAAGTGGGAACCCCAGGTCGGCAATGTCTCCTCCAGCCAGCTGTAGGAGAAGACATAGGGGAGGAAGGAGGTCTCTGAGTTTTCACAGGCAATTTGGCCCAAGAACAGCTGGGGCAAGGGAGGCCTTGGGAAAGGAAAACCACCATCACTTCCCACTGATTGTCAATGCCTGAAAACGCAAACCCTCTCTCTCCCACCCCACCCCTCCCCAGGAGGTGCTCACCTGTAGCCTTGCAGGCTGTAGGAGTAGATCTTGGTACATGCTTGTTGGCCAGCAAGCAAGACACCAGATGAATGAAGCAACCGGCCAGAAAAGGAGGCTGAGTAAAGGGGGCCTCGGGTGAGCTGGGAGGTGAGCGGGGAAGGGATCGGAGAGACAGACACTACAGGCCCCAGGGCAGACCCAGTGAGGGGTGGGGCAGAACTCAGTGTGCTCCTGGGGCTGCAGAGCTGCCTCCAGTCTGCTCTGGAGCATACACGGAGGGAGGATGCAGGCCAGGGGAGCAAGAAGGGTGCAGCCAGGTGGAGCCCAGGGCTTAGGCGTCAAGAAGCCTCGGCTTTGAGGGTCGGCCCTTCTACTTCCTAGCTGTATTTTAGCTAATTGGTAAACCTTTCTGAGCCTCAATTTCCTCAGAAGTTAAAAGCAAGATACACATCTACTCAAATGAGACCATGAATATGCAAGCATTTCTATACTGCAAAGCACCTGTCTGATCTGAGGTGTGATTGAAACGTCTGTCAGAAAAGTGTTTGTTCCGGATTGTGTTGGGGGCGGGGAGTGCTACATCCAGCTCTGTGTCCCCATAGAGAGCCCCAGGCTGTCTCCCTTGCCTGCCAATCCCTGCTTACCCTGGAAAGAGCTGTGTGACCGGAAGTCATGGCACAGGAAACCTATGGCAAAGACCAGCACCAACAGGAGTAGCTGCGTCCAGGGCAGCCAGAAGCCCCGTGCCTGCTGCAACAGACTCTAGGAGAAGGGGTAGAGAGCAGCGGTCAGAAGGGAGAGGGGCTGCTCCTTGCCTCGTAAGGCAGGCCTCGAGCTAGGCCTTCCAGGGAGAGGACCCGGCCCTCACATTACCCAGGAGGTAGTGCGGGCTCCAAGGACAGGTGGGGCAGGAATGGGACACAGGCCCACCCCAGGGTGTGCTGAGACAGCGACGCAGAACAGTTTGTGGGGCTGGGGGAGGGCTGGACGCTGGCACCTTGCAGGCCGCGTCACAGGTGATGACATCCTGGTTGCTGCAGCTGCCCTTCCCTAGCAGATCCTGGTTGGTAAGCTGGAAGGACTGAATGGTTTCTTGCAAAGACTTCTGTGTCTATAGGGTAAGAAAAGTCTAGGCTGAGATCATAAGATTTGGCCCAGGAGGGAACCCTGAACCTCCATTCTGCTTCGTTTTCCATGCCAGATGTGCTAACAGAGCACCTTCTCAGAAAGGGGGGACAGTGGCTGAGGGGTATGAACCCAGAACCCAGATGAGGCTCAGCCTGCCATGTCCTCCCAGCTCCTTACCTTCTTGGGAATCCGCTCCCAGGACCTGAGCAAGTGCTCCAGCAGCAGGCTGTGGGGAAAGCACAACCCCTTCCAATCAGGAGGCCCACTTGGCCCCTTCCATCCCCCTGTCCTCCATGAGGCCCCGCTCCTTCAGGCTGAAAGATATCCACCTCCCCGCCCCCTGCAGAGGAGCAGCTTCCTAGAGGCCTCCCAGCAGTGTTCCCACTGAACTTGAGGGGCATGAGCCTGAACAAGTGACAAACGTCCCCCTTCTGCTTCTAGGACAGGGACACACCAGAAGCGTGAATTAAGGCTTCTCTGTGTGGATCAGGGGCAGGTGACCCTCCCACCCCCACCTGCCTGGACTGTGACAGGTGCTTGGGGTACAGCTGCCTCCAGACGCCGGTGCTGAAGGGGTCCACCGTCAGGCACTCGGTCAGGCTGCTCAGGAGCTGCACAGGGGACAGGAGAAGGGAGAGACTGCTGGGGCCCGGGGCTGGTGGCAGGGAGATTGCTGGGAGGTAATCCCCCTCTCCTAAGTGAGGCCATCCAGGCAACACATCCACCCTAAAGGATGGAGAAATTGTGCCCATACCCCAAACCTCTCCAAGAGGCTGTAAAGGGGGAGGCCAGGGCTCCTGAGCTCGAAGTTCACTTGTCTGCAAGGGGCAGGATATCAGAGACCAGCCAGACCTGAATGTGCCTCTTTTCAGCTCCATTCTTCTGAGGGCAGAGCATGAGGGAGCCGGGCAGGCGGCTGTCAGGAGTGAGCTAAGGGGATGCCCAGAAAACGGGCTCCCTGAAGCAGGGCCTTTGTCAGCAGATAAGGACCTCTGTAGCAGACCCCTGGGAAGGAAAAAGGAGCCTCCCACCATTCCCTCACCTCTTTCTTCATCTCCGGAGGGCAGCCAGGGGTGGCTCTGGACAGGAAGGAGGGGAAGTAGGTGTGCAGGGTGGATTCCGGCTTCGCCCCAAATGCCAGCACCTTCAGTCGTGGGTAGAGCTGACACAGCTGCTCCTGCAGGCTGTGGAGGGGGTTGAGAGGAGAGCCAGGCACAGCTCTAAATGGATTTGTGCGCTGTGTCCCTTTGCCTGCCTCAGAGTCCACACCCTGCCCAAGGCGGGCAGTCATGAAGGGCCTTGTGATGGTTATGCATCTTTCTAGACTCGGAGACTTCTTGGAAAATTTGCTCAGAGTCATGGGTCTCCTCCCCAGGAAAATGCCCACATGCCAATCACACTTGAGGGCCCATATAATTCCAGGGGTTCAATGATCCCTTGTACTTGCAGGCTGATAATCTCAGATGTAGAGTGGCTGGAGGGGAAGGGACATATATTGTCTACTCCTAACCCTCTGCTGGGATCTTTCACAGCAGGTGTGCCCCAGGGCAGCCCTACCTGGGAGTCAGGGAGTTGTTGGGCATATAGGCAAAGTCCAGAAGTGGGAATAAGTCCTTGGGGCCAATCATGCCAAAGCCCTTGGTGAGGTTGGGGTGCATCCTGTGGAGGAAGAAAGAAACAGGCTTGTTGGGGACCACCTGCCCGGGCCATGGACACAGCTAAGAATAACATCTAAGAAAAAAGGGCATACCCTAGCTGTAAAAAAAAAAAAAAAGAAAAAGGGCATAAACTCTACCCCATCCCCCTCCCCTTCCTGGCTCCCTCCCTTTCCTTCTTCCCCATCACATTGTGAGTTGGGAGGAGCTGGTCCTGATTTTCCTCACATCTACGGAAACCAGGATCACAGCATCCCATTTTGCTGAAACAGCCACTGGAAAACACCCTGGGCCTTGGCCTTGCTGTTCCCTGCCGTTACTCACCGGAGCAGCCGATCCAGGTATGCAATGGCGAATGGAGACAGAGACTTGATGCCCAGCACAGGGAGCATGATCCCCAGCCACACTGTGGAGACAAAGGTCAGGGAGGAAGCCTCAGGCCTGGATCCACTGAGAACATTAAAGAGCAACTTGCTGGCTCCAAAACCTCCCTCTTTCTTCCCCACTTCCTCGTTACCTCTCAGTCCCTCGGTGAGATTGGCAAAACCTGCTTGACCCAGGGCCCACATGATGGTCAGACACTTTGCTGGTCGGCTCTGGTGGGACCTCAGCAGTTCCAGGGACTGAGGAGACCGGTGGGAGAGACAGGTTGGGATAGGGCAGAGCGCCAGGAGCACTCCCCAAGCCAGGGAGGAAGAGAGATGTCAACTGAGAGAGGAGGGGCAGGCTGTGGGACAGGGCAGCAGCACGACAGCGTGGCGGAGCGATTCAGAGGGCAGGCTCCGGCACCAGGCTGTGGCCTCCACCCATACTTGCCACTTACTAGTTGACCAACTCTATGAAAGTTACTGAACCCCTCTGTGGCTCAATCTTCTCATCTACAAAATGGGAACAGCAGCAGTGCCTACCTCATATAATGCACAAAGTAGACACAGTAAGCGCTAACAGTGTTAGCTGTGATCATCTGTCTTACAGGACCTCCCACCACCCCTTAATCGGGTCTAAGAGTGTAGATTCCGCACAGTCTCCCCAATCCTAGCCTCCCGATGTCCCCACCACGACCCTGAGCTCACCTTGCCCAGGTTCATGGTGGCGATCTTGGGCTTGTCCTGCAGAATGGCCTGGATACAGATGCGGTAACCGTGTAGTGACTCCCCTGGAGACAGATACATTCTCAGACCTACATATACTGATCAGCATCCCAAACCTGTAACCTCCCTTTTGACAGCTGAGAGCCCAGAGCCCAGGCCCAGCGAGTCCTAACATCCTCCTCCTTTTCCAAAAGAGTGTTGAGGTTAGCACGCTTCTCCGCTGAAACGGAACCACCCAGCTACTCCTGAAGCAGGAAAAAGGGGGTAGGCTCCCCAGATGGGACTGGGCTATTCCTCACGGGCCCCTCTCACCTGGCGTCTTATCCAGCTCTTGTAGCATGGTGAATAGACAGTGATCAAAAAAGAGCTCCAGAGACTCCGCTGCCTTTGCCAGTAGCCCTCGGATGATCCCACGCAGCTCCCGGCTCACCAGGCTGTAGGGATAATCTGCGGCCGAGAGGCCTCGTATGAGTGCTAGGACCAGAAGCCCCTGCCAGCTCTGAGAGCTCTGGTTTGCCCCCTGAGAACGGTAAGTGGAGGCAGAGGTCACTGCACTGTGGCTGGCATCCTCCCTTTTTCAATGGGGTCCGGAAACTTTTAAGCCATGATGATTTCAGAACAGCTGAAATCACCCACGTAAATCAGGGCAGTAGGGGGCATTGGGCTCAGTTACTAAGTGACATGCTTACGCACAGCCCTTTCATAATTTCCTTGAACTTGTCTGGAGAACTAACCGTGAGTATGCTGGCTTAGTGTGGGCTCACTTGGAGGTACTTGGAGCTTGTAGTTGAGATAGCTGGCCAGGTCCTTCAACCACACAGATGGGTTCCCAGAGAACACGCTTTGGCTCTTGTCCAGCTCCTTCTGCAGAGCTGCCAGGTCCAGCTGCCAGGGACACAGGACCCTCATGGTGAGTTGTGGGTACAGGGTAATGGGGTACAGGTGGGAAAATGGTTGAACTAGGTGGTGGTAGGAAGAACAAAGGGTTTCTGCTTTTAAACGAAAGTATGTGGAATGCCACACTTTTGCTGAATCCAGATCTTTAGGAAACAGAGACCATGACAGCTGCAATTGCTGATCTCAAGGACTAATACTCTTGGGCCCTTCACAGGTTCAAGGGGAAAAACAGAAGACTAGATGGAAAATGAAAGATCACTCCTTCCTTGTGGAGAGGAACCACAAGCAGTTTTTCTAAATCCTCCCTGTATCTCTGGATTTTCAAGGCCCCCCTCTCACTAATCTTTCTCTATAAACGTATTTCCTTTCCATCCTAAGTGCAAACACTGTGCCCCTTGGGGTTTCCATCCTTTCCTGAACGCCTCCTCTCAGCCAGCAATGTCCCACATTCCACAGGTCCCTGAGCCGCCTGTCCCCCTCCCGCTCCTCTCATTTTCTCTACTCCTTGAGTCCTCATTCTTGCCCTGCCTAAAGCCTAGGCACACTCACAGCTTTCAGTGCCTCCTCCAGGCTGCGAAAGCGGCCCTGCTTCTGGTTCTGGTTGGTGAGCGTGGCCACCTTCTTAGTCTGCTTCTTGTTCCCCGGTTTCTTAGGCTCCACAGCAGGGGGTGGAACCTGCTCCTTATTCTGCCGCTTCATGATTTTCTCAAAGCCCCGCTCATACAGGGTGCTTGTCGTCTGGATTGGAGCTGGGGTAATGACAGGCAGAGAAAGGGGGGCAGCCCTGAGTCAGGAGGGCCTCACAGGAACAGTGGTCCCTTCCTCCACACTGTCACCTAATTCATCTCCAGGGAGGATCCTGCCTCAAAGCCCCTTCTTGCTGTCCTGCTTCAGGAGCAGGGCAGGGAGCCCTCCTGGCTGCTTCTTCAGTAATCACAGCTCGTGAGTTCATGGGCTCTTTCAGAGAGATGAGGCGTTTCTTTATTAGGAAATCAGAGTATGTGAGAATCGGTGGTCGGGGGTGGGATACGGACGGCTGGCTTCTTTGTTGAATGGCTACCAGTCTGGGAGGTCAGGATTTTTCCATCTTGGTTCTACCCCAGTTCCTTTTGGTTCAGATGTGACAACTCTATAATCAACAAGTGGCAAGCTTTCTCCACTCCTCCAGGAGGCTTTGAGGAAACCGGCACCACTTAGAATAATGCTTGGTGGGTGTGGACAGCGTGTGGTGGGTCATTTCTCCCAGTGCAGGGCCTCATGTGCGTCCCAGTCCCCACGCCCACTCCCGACCTGCTGGTTACTTAAGGCGGGGGCACCGTGTATAATGAACCAGGATGCCTCTCCGCAGCTCTCGGACACCTGCCCGGAGAGGCCCGGCCAGGGCCCGGGAACAGCTGGTAGGGCGTATGTGCAGTCAGCTGAGCGTCCGAAGACCAGAATCCCGGTCCCCACTGACATGGGATCCTGGACAAGGCATCTAACTTCGCTGGGCCTCAGTTTACTCATTTGAGAGGCAAGGACAGCGACTTCCCTCGCGCTGTCTACCTCCAGTGAGGCTCAAAATAGGCAACGCCAGGGTAGCGCCGGCTGAACTGGGAGGTACCGATCGGCAGGAGAGCTTGCGCCTCCAGGAGCCCGGGGGTGTTTTGACCCTCTGGGATCGGGTAGCTGCTCCCTACCACCCGTGGGGGCAGGCCCGGGGCCGGGCGGCGGCAGCGGGCCGGGTGGGTACTCACGGGTCAGGTCGTACTTCCACACTCCGTTCGCCTCTCCGAGGGCCCGGCGGTCCCCTCCGCCGCCTTTACCACTGCTGCCGGCCCCAGGCCGCCGCCCCTTCTTCACCACCTCCCAGCGCCCCCCACCCGCCGCCCTGGCCGACATGGCTCCGAGCCTCCCGCCACGGCCACCTCCCCGGACTTTCCTGTCCGGCGCGGACGCGCAGCGCTCTGCCACGTCTCCTCGCAGGGCCTCGCGGCGCGTGACGCCACCCGCAAGGCAGCCTGGGACTTGTAGTCTTTCGTGTTTGCCTGGTTCTTCCACTCTAGGGGTCGGGTCGGCGTCGGGGCCTTTTCGCAGCAAAAAACCAGCGAGGCAAAGATGTTGAGATGAGCAGCTTTTGCATTCAGACAACTTTTATTGAGCAAAATGTGAAGGCATTGGGTGACTTGGTGGAAATTTAACTGTTTCTGTTTTTCTTTCCGTTCTAGTTGTGCAAGAAGGATGGAATGAAAATAGTTCTCCTCATCTCCCAGGAGAGTTTGAAGATTAAATGCTTCCTTCCTTGTAGGAAAGTGCTAGTTTTTCTGTTGCTAGTGATTAAACTTTGGGTTTAATGAGCTATAAAAATCTATTCTGCAGGAACAAGGAAGAGGATGGAGTTTGAGGGAAGAGGCAGTATTTGGAGGGCAGGAAATGGAGAGCGGAGAGTCCTTCTGGTAGGAGGCACAGAAAAGTCTGGGGCCCTGGTACAGCCAGCGCTGGGTTTCCCCTTCCAGGCAATGGGAAAGAAAAGATTCTGACTCCCACCACAAGAGTCAGTCCCAAGTCCCAGATGTGGCAGGGAAGGGATCGAGAGCTGCAGACCTGGGGAACCACTCAGACAGGTTACTGCTCAGACATCCACTATCTCCCGAGGGCCCTCTGCCAGGCTTGTAGTATCACGTGAGACCTCAAAACTTGAAGCATCCCAGCAGGGGAGGATGAGCGAAGGTGAACTGGAAGGGATCTATCACGATTAAGGAAATGTGCTATTTCATGTACATTCCTACATTTGAGGACGGGATTCACACCTGCCATACTGAGGAACAAGACAGGCAAGCCGTTATAGTAAGAACTAATAGAGTTCAGTTTCCCAGAGGACGAATAGCTTAGGGAGTGATGAACTCCTTTAGGAAGGGGATTAGAGAAGGCTTCTTGAAGGAGACGGCACTTGAGATGGGTCCTGAGGAATGGGCAAATTTTCATTGGCTGGGGATTAGGACAAGTGGAGAGAACAGGCCAGTTGTATGGATTTATTGATTTAAGCAGAGGCCTAGAGGTGGGACACAGCATGGCAAGGCTGGGAGACTGGAAGTAGTTCAATGTGACAGTGCTTAAGGGACTTTGGAGGGGATGCGGTTGGAAAGGGATCTGAGTCCATATGCCATGGGCCTTGCCTGCCAAATTCGGACTTTGTCCTCCAGACCCTGGGAAGCCAGTAGGAAAGGGGCACATCTGCTTTTGGGAAGGTAAATGGGGATATGTGAAGGATGGGATGGGGTGGGGGAAAGGCAGGAAGGGGGATATAACTGGCTCTTGCTGCCTCCTCCTACCTGCCCTCCAGCCCCTTCAGGCCTGACCATAGCTGACTTTGCCTCTGAGATGCAGTGCTTTTGGCAAGGAACAGATTTGAGCTGATCATTAATCAATTCATTTTTTTCAGATCATTGGTTTAGCTCTACTCAGACACTATCTTCTCTTTGTTCTACCTCTTCTGTGTCACATGTATGGTCACAGAAGAGACACGGTTTTTGGAAGAGAAACAGAACGGGCTTTCCATAGAGGCAAAGAAGGGGGGTGCTCCACGGTGGAAATGTATAGAAAGGGAGGGGCTTTATTTCCTATCTTTCCTTAGAAGAGTCTGGCAGGTCATCTGTTGTGACTTGGCATCTAAGGGATAGAAGTCATTCACTTACTTATCCAGTAGCATTTCCTAAGCACCTTCTTCTCTACCTAAGCACCTAGCACGGTGCTAGGTGGACCTAGAGGACACACCTCACTTGCTTGAGAGGAACTCGAAGCTTGTGTGGGAGACAACTGTGTAAACAGAAAATTATGGTTCACCATCTTAAATGTTGCAGACATTGGGAAGGAGGCAGTGGCTTCACATCCTTGAGCTCTGGGTGTTCAAAGAGCAGCCTTAGACACTAGCCATGGAGGTGGGCTTAGGCAGGTACCCATGGGGTTTGAGGGAAGAATCAAAAGAGGAGGACGGGTGGGTGTCCAGTGTGGAGGCGAGAAGAAGAGTGAGCTCACTGAAGCAGCTTGACCCACTGTGGTAGTTTGCTATTGCTGCTGTAACACATTGCCACAAACTTACTGGCTTAAAACAACACACACTTCTAATCTTACAGTTCCGGAAGGGGAAGTCTGTCAGGGTCTCACTGGGCTAAATATGGTGTCTGCAGGGCAGTGGTCCATTGTGGAGGCTCTAGGGGAGAGTTTCTTTGCCTTTCCCGGCCTCTAGAGGCTGACCGAATTCCTTCGCTCATAGCTCCCTTCCATCTTCAAAGTCAGCAACGGCGGGTCACGTCCTCCTCAGATTGCATCACTCTGACCTCCTGCCCCCTGCCCCAATTTTGTGGACCCCTGCAATTACATTGGGCCCACCTGGATAATCCAGGACACTCTCCCTATTTTAAGGTCAACTGATTAGCAATTTAATTCCATCTGCAGCTTAATTCCCCTTCACCATGTAACCTAACATAGCCATAGGTTCTGGGGATTATGACGTGGACATCTTGGGGGAGGTGTTATTCTGTCTACCACACCCACTTAACCAGCAGGGTGAGGTCTCGGCCTGAAAATGAACATTGGGCAACGCAGGGAAACTACCTTATCTTTTACTATATCTACCTGGAATGGTGGGGGGGGAAAGCCTTTTAAAATTAGGCACAGGAATTAAAAATCATAATGATAAATAAATGCAGGCAGGGAATTGTTGGAGAAGAAAAGCAGAATAAGATCAGAAGTCTCTGTGCGTGGGGGTGGGAGACAAACGGAGGAATTGAAGTGAATGAGGAACGAACAGACACAGTTTGCTTATTTCAGGCTTATAACTGGAGTCATCTGAGAAGTGGTGGGAGTCTGGGAGGAGGGTCATGGAGCAGGGCCATGGAAGAAACACAATCCCCGTAGTATCTCAGGCATACTCAGGATGGCAAGGAAACATCTACCAGGGCTAGTCTGAAGCTAGAGGAACGTTCTGGAGGTCACACCTCTGTGGTCTTTGTAAGTGAGCCCTGAACCCTGAGTCAGGAGATCTCAGTTCTAGTCTAGTTTTTTACCACCTTGAGCAAGCCATGTCACATGTTGTTCTCAGTCCTTTCATCAGTAAATGCAGGACTGTTCTAGATGACAGCCAAGGCTCTGTTTGAATGGGCCCGGTATCCACATGCATTTCAGCGCCCTCGGGGCCTCCGGGACACTGGTTATCAAGGCCCTTGGCCGGCACACACCAGGATTGCAGGGCTGTACGGAGGATGTGACAGAGTTCTCGGCTCCCGTTAGAGCCTGTTCTGTGGAAGGAACCCCTTGGACATTGCTTTCCTTCTGGGCTTCAGTTCTTAGAGCCGTTGCTCTTTGTAGCCCACTCAGCTCTGTCACATGAGCCCTTGTCCGCAGCTGGATCACTGTTGTGGGGCGTATGAGCTTTGACAAGGGTGGGGGACAATATGCAGTCATACTGGCCCAAAGGGGACTGAAACAAAGCACCTCTCAGCCAGGGCCCCCTGTTACCCCACAGCTGCTTTACTGGGCTGCCCATCATCACAGCCATGGCCCTGAACTTTGTTCCTCTTCAGGGAATGGCAAGCCCTTAAAGCCCGGGCATCAGCGTTGGGAGATGGGGGCTAGGTCAGAGCTGGGCTCTTGAGGCTAAGCCAGTGGTGGTTTCTGGGCCCGAGGGAGGACGGCAGGGGTGCTGTGCTCCATGGCCATCGCCTCTGGAGACGGGGTCGCTCAGGAGAAGAGCGCCTAGAGCCAGGCTGTGGCTCAGTGGAGGGAGACGTGGTATGGACTTTTACCACACAAGTTTATTTAAATAAAAGTGAACACGTATGCAGGCTGGGTGGCCCGAGGGGCAGGGGTTGGGGAGGCGGGCAGAGGGGAGGCAGACGTACAGGAGGGTCCAGGCAGAGAATGTGTGGTATGAACCAAGCTGCAGGGGGAGTGGCTGGGGGCCTCGGGGCAGTGCTGGGCTTCGGTGCTGGGGTCAGGGGGCCGAGGGTGGGCAAGCCTGGTGCCAGGAGGTCATTTTCATCCCTCACGTGCTCCCCTCACTCTCCCTGACCACCGGGGCCTAAGGCACCCCCTCCTCAGTCACCCTATCCCTCTCCTGACATCAGCCTTTCCCTCAACTACTGGGAAGTCAAAAGACAAAATAAATAAGAATCGGTGAGTCCTGCCACAGCCCTGGCAACGGGGAAGGGAGGCCAAGCCAGACACGCTGCCCCAGAGCCCGTGCTGTCAGCCCTGGGAAAAGAACAGGTAAAGTGCAAGGAAAATCCAGTAAGTAAAAATATACCAATGACTTTGTCAAATATACAGCTGCTGGCTGTCAGGGGAGCAGGCGGCTGGCTGGGGTGGGTGGCAGCAGCCCCCTGGGAAGTGTTGGCCGACACAGCACAGAGACCATGGAAATAAGTAGGGGTGGGGAGTGGGCAGGGATCCCGCCCAACTGGGCCTCTGCCACAGGAGGAGGGGCCTCTACCTGCTCACCTGCCCCCCACCCCCCAAGCCCTGCTCGCCAGGCTCCCCAGGGCCACGGCACTGACACAAAGCACCCGGCCAGCTGGCTGTCAGGGAAGGATTATAATGTGGGCATGGGAGCGGGGTGAGGGGCACGGCAACCGTGCAGTCAGCCAGGGCTGGAGCCGCCCTCAGTACTCGTCCTGGTCTTCCTGCTGGTGTTCCTCGATCTCATCGTCCTCCGGGGGTGCAAATCCTTCCTGGAGGGTGGAAGGGAGACAGGAGGTGAGCCAGGCAGGCAGGCTGAGGGTGCGGAC
Organism: Monodon monoceros; assembly: GCF_005190385.1. Classification (NCBI taxonomy): domain Eukaryota; kingdom Metazoa; phylum Chordata; class Mammalia; order Artiodactyla; family Monodontidae; genus Monodon; species Monodon monoceros. The sequence goes on from NW_021703775.1 coordinate 67,460,207, forward strand.
TCCTGAGGGTAGCTTGGGAGCCAGGGCCCAGGTTCCTGTCCTACTTGCCCTGCTCACGCCCCGTGAGGCCTTGGGCTGGTGACTTCGGCTGGCTGCCCTCACCGGCCCACGCTCTCCAAGGCCCCTTCTGGTGTGAGGGCCCGGCGGGAGCGCGGGGGCTCAGCAGGCACTGGCGGGACTCACCTCGGTGGCATAGAGAATGCTGATGATGCCCGAGATGACAGGGCTGTTCTCGCTTTCGTGCTCCTGGCAGATGAGCTCAATGTCCCGGAGTTTGCTGAAGTAGAAGTCGCGCTCCTTCTCCAGCCCATCCACTGTCAGCTTCAAATCCAATAGCTGCTCGGGGAGAAGGTGGTGTTCAAGCCAGAGACGCCCGCCTCGGACTCCCTTCCCGCCCTGACGCCCCAGGGGCCTGGCTTTTGTGGCGGGGCTTTCTCAGCTGCCAGTGTCCACGCCACTCACCTGCTGGTTGAGTTCAAGAATCTGGGCATCGGTCTCATGGCCACCATTTCGGGCTGATGGAGGATTCTTCCGGAGGATGCAGGGTGGAGCCACGTTGCTCAGCCGGCCGGAGGTCTGCATATTTTTGGGGCCTGTGGGGGACGTCCTCTGTGGAACTGCCCAGAGGAGAAAAGTCAGATCGGGGCTGCGTGAGCCCACAGCTCACGTGGCACGAGACAGCCTGGTGTGACTGCGGGGCAGGCCCATGCGAAAGGCAGGCACTCTCGCCCTCCCCACCTCTCCCTCTCAGGATGGGCATCTACATCTAGGCCTCAAGCCACGGCCACACGTGACACCACAGCAGCGGGGCAGCCCTCTGGCAAGCCTGGGAGAGCAGGCTCTACAGGGAACTAAAGAAAGTGTAAGGTGTAGGCAGGGAGGAGAGCTGGCCTGAGGGGGAGAGGAGGGAACTGGGATGGCGAATTTGGGGAGTGGGGCTTGAGGGTTTAGGGCCCTCTTGCACTGACAGCCTGGGCCTGGGGAAAAGCAGCTGGCACAGGGTCTCGCTGGGTCTTTGCTAACAGATACCCCAGCCCACAGCCATCCTCCCCGGGGGTGCCTTCTGGAGGAGACCACAGAAGCCTGCCCCTGCCCCTCTGGGCTCCCTGCCTCAGGATGGTCTCTGGGACCTCTGCTGGGCCTGATTCAGGGACCCCACTCCTCCCCTGCACACCCGGCATGCTGTGGCCACTTATTGTCCAGCTATGGCGGCTCCCAGGACAGAGCTTCTGATGCAAAGCAAGCAGAGGAGTGGGGGCAGCCCCAGGCGGGCAGCAGCACACACAGAGGAGCCGCTCTGCTATGACGGGTTCAGACGCGTGCGGGGCTGCGCCTCTGCTCTCGCCAACCTTCCCATCCCCCAAAGGCCCTGTTGCTTTTTCCCCTTCTCCTCTGGAACCCAGACAAAGCCTCGTTTCCAGAGACTCATCTCTTGAGGACTTAGGGCTGTGGGATTTTGGAAATGGGGGACGATATGGTCAAGCTTGGCCAACTCCCATCCCCGGGGAGTCAAGTGGGCAGAGGGCAAGAAGTGTCTGTAGTGCCGGCCCAGGCCCTTGGCCTGGATGGACCTGGACGGACCTGGACAGAGGAACCAAGCCAGGGGCTGCCCCATCATCTTGAGGCAGAGGAGTTAGCTCGGGCTACAGAGGGAAGTGCCCCGGGGCCTCCCATCACCAGCTGTCACCTTGGCCGGTGCCGGTGGCTCTCCTTTTGTAGCAGTCTCTGGAGCCCTCTCCTCCCTACTGTGACTCCCCCTGGTCTAAGCGGGCAGCAGGCGGCGTCATCTGAACTCCGTGATAACAGTCTCCTCTAGGCTGGCAGGGCCGGGCCGGTGGCCCAGGGGCCGCTCCTGGCTGTAGAGCCCTTCCGGCCCGGCCCCCCACACTCCCTCCCCCAGCTCGGGCACATTACCTGCTGTGCCAATGAGTTTCTTGGATTTGTTGAAGATCTGATCACCTGGATTAGGAGGTGGTGCTACGTCCTGGCCCTGCCGCGCCAGCAGAGGGTTGTAATCCTTTCCATCATAGTTTGCGTCAAAGAATTTCTTAAACCACTGAATAAACTCAAAATTATCTTGGAATTTTCCTTTCACTAATTTTTCTACAGGAATGATCTGAAATAGACGACATAAGCAGAGAACTTTAACCTCCTGCTGCTGCAGGGCTGCCTTTCTCTGTGAGAGGGCCACTGCTCTCAGGAAAGCCAGCCCCTGGGCTGCAGCATCCTCCACCTTCTCCACCTGGCCCCCCTCCCGTGCCACCAGAGCAGATGGGTAGGCTGCAGGCCCTTTCCTCCAGGCACAGGAGGAAGTGTGTGGGGAGACATCCCTTGGTGCTGTGCCTGCATGTGGGGTGAGGGCTGCTGGAACCAGGGTCCTGGGCCGTTGAGGCAGTCGAGTGAGCCAAGAGACTTTTCTTGGGCCTTACAGAGGAGGAACTTAATAGGACCAATATACCGAGGCTCAAGTGCTGGGGTGTAGGGTCCGGAGAGGAGAAAGGGACAGGAATGTCATCAGGATGGGATGTCGAAAGTTGTGGGGTTTTCCACTGAGCCTGGGGCTGGGGGAACATTCCCCCTGGAGAGTTGGGGTGGAGAGAGGCGTGAGAACTGGATTGACCCCAACAGCCCCTGCTGCCCTGGCTGGCGGGCCATCTTCTTTCCCAGGGTCACACAGCTCCTCGGGGCCCCTCAGAGCGCAGGCACCTACTTTATCAACACCCATCTTCTTGAATGCTGCTTGCAGCACCTTGAAGTTGTGAATATACTCATGCTCTAGCTTGGCCTGGAACTTCACCTTCCTCAAGTGCACACAGCCAGGGAAGAGCATGTCCATGAACTGGCAGTAAGCTGCCCCTGTGGAGAAACACAAGATGCTCGTTTTCACTTCCCCAGGCCAACTGGGGCCACTCCCCCAAACCTCTCCGTCTCCTCTTCTCTCTCTCTGTTCCCAGAGCCGGGGCCAGACTTCCCAAGGGTGAGAGCAATTACCATTCAGTGATGCAATTATGTACCAGCACCATATCAAACACTGCATGTATGGGCTTTAATCCTAACCGCAACCCTGGTTAGATAGCTGATGTCATCTCCATTCATGGATGGAAAAACTGAAACCTAGAGAGGTGTGGTGACTTGTCCAGGGTTGCACTACAAGAAGAGCTGAGATTTGGACCCTCCCCCCCCGAAGTGGCTAGGCTGGACCTGGTGCACGTGACCTCTGGCTTCACTGTCTGTCCCCACTGCTGCTCCCCTTCTGCAGCCCTTTACTGTGCCTCTCCTGCTCTTCGCTTTTTTTTTTTTTTTTTTAACACAGTAACCTAACCTCTCCTTAGGAAGCTGTGGGTTGTTTTTTTTTTTTAAAAATAAATTTATTTATTTTTGGCTGCATTGGGTCTTTGTTGGTACGTGCGGGCTTTCTCTAGTTGCGGTGAGCGGGGGCTACTCTTCGTTGCAGTGCACGGGCTTCTCATTGCGGTGGCTTCTCTTGTTGCGGAGCATGGGCTCTAGGTGCACAGGCTTCAGTAGCTGTGGCACATGGGCTCCGTAGTTGAGGCTCGCGGGCTCTAGAGTGCAGGCGCAGTAGTTGTGGTGCACGGGCTTAGTTGCTCCATGGCATGTGGGGCCTTCCCGGCCAGGGCTCCAACCCGTGTCCCCCTGCATTGGCAGGCGGATTCTTAACCACTGTGCCACCAGGGAAGCCCCTGCTCTTTGCTTTTTACTCTTTCCATCCCACGTAGACCCCTATTTCCTTACTCCAACTCCAAACACTTTGGCTAGTTGAGGGCTCTGCAGCACTCCTCCTTAATCCCAGTTACAAGCTCTGCTGTCCGCTGTGGCTGTTCTGCCTCCTGCCTACCCCCCTTTGTCCCCCCAGCAGGGCCCACTTCCCCCCGATTCCCAGCCTCCCACCTGAGCAGAGCTGCTCTATCTTGGTATAGTTGAGGTGCAGGGAGTCATTGACCCATGCGAGCATATCATGGCGACTCAGATTCTCACTGGTCACAGACGTGGAGTACACATTGACGGCCATACCCCAGCTGTAAAGAAAGAAGAAAGGCAAGGTAAGACCCTGGGGGCCTTGTGCTGTTCTTGAGCCCGAAGGAGGGGGAGCTGGAGGGTCTCTGGGGAAACGAGAAGCATCTTCCTCCAGGCCAGCAGTTTACCTCTTGGAGAAGGGGTACTCATTCACTCTTGAAACATTTGGTGAGTGTCTACTATATGCTAGACCTGCACTAAGAAGTGGTGAAGTCAGATGTGGTCTCTACCTCCAAGGAGTTTACAGACAGGCAAATCCCCACAGCAGGGAGTGACAGGGCAGGAAAAGCAGCACATGCAAAGTTCAGGGATGGCACAAAGAAGGGAGGGATCTCTTCTGCTTGACAGGGTCAGCGAAGACTTCAGAGCAGCCTGAAAGGGGTACGAATTTTCTGAACATACAGGGGATGGGGTAGAAGAGCAGTGCAGGCCCCAGGACTATCAAGAACAAAGGCATGGCTTATTCCGGGACTCTGAGCTGTTCAGCAGGCCTGGGGAGCGGGTGTCTGTGTTGGGGTGTGGCGCAACGAGACTGGAAGGGGCTGGTGGCGACGGGCTTTGGTTACCATGAGGAGGAGTCTGGACTCCCTGTTTAAACAAGGGAAGCCATTAGAGGATTTTAAGCAGACAGTACTTGACCAGATTTGGGTTCTAGAAAGCTGACTAACCTTCGCCTCTGCTCCGACTTCATGCCCTATAATCCCTGTGGCCTGCTGGCCCATCCACAGGCACCTAAATTCCACTTATCCAGAAACTTCCCTCAACACATGCTTCTGCTCTTGTATTCGTTACCCCAGTGAAGGTCACCACCAGGCACCCAGTCACCCACACTGGAAACCTGTGGGGTCGTCCCAGACAGCCTACTCCCCCTCATGCTCAGAGCCCATCATTCAGTGAGCCCGGCTCTTCTGCCTTCCCAGTGTGTCCTGCTCTTCGCCTCGCCTCCTGCTGCCTTGGGGTTTCTGCATCCATTCTCTCCAGCCAAGGCTAGCAGAAGCCTCCTAGGGGGCCTTCCAGCCCCCAGGCACTCCCTCCCCCTAGTCCATCCCTGACACTGCTGCGGTCAGAATCTATGTGAAAGCAGCCCTGGCCACGCCCCTACCCCCCCTTCTCCCCCCCGCCCCCCCCACCCCCCTGCCAGTGGGTGTAAGCACCTCCTTACCCTCCCCCATCCCCACGCAGAGGTCAAGTGTCAGCTGTTATTACTGACTTGCACTGTTAAGAGAGAGGGAAATGTTTCTTGTAAGTAGGTCTTTATCATAAATGGAGAAATAGGACTGCGCATTTCACCAATTGTGAGAGTACATATTTCTGGAGTGAAGAATATTTAGGTTTAATACGCAGATTGTCTCCCTGAAGGAAGAATACACCCAGCCCACTTCCGGGTCCCCTGTGGGCATCTGCTCTTATAATGTGACCCCCTCCCCATCACTTATGAAGCTCTTCAATGAGCCCTCCCTCTCCAGCCCTGTCTTCTACTTTGATCCCCCAACTGGGAGCCATGGGCAGCTCTCTACTCACCCTCCGCCTGGAATGCAGCCGCCACCCCCAAAGTCCACTCAGTCTCTGCTCTAGAGGTTCTCAAACTGTGGTTCCTGGAGCAGCTTTGGTGCTCTATGGGCATCAGCTTGTTAGAAATTTCAAGTTAGAAATTCTAATTCTTGAGCCTCGCCCTAGATCTACTGAGTCAGAAACTGTACTTGACCAAGAGCGTCTACAGGCACAGTTAAATTAGAGAAGCTGCTTTAGAGAAGAGGCTCAGTTGGTATCTGCTAGGCTGTGCTCCCCCATGGCCTCACCCCAAGTATATATAATGGAACCTCGCTAGATGCACATTTAACTTCAATAAATTTTTTGAAGAAAAATCAAGAAACCCTCTTGTTTATTCTTAGTCCTCCTTCTTCCTCTTAAAAATAGACCTTGTCCTTCATTGCCCAGGGAAAGGGAAGCCAGACAGAGCCAAAAAGCCAAGAGCAACAAAAATTATCATCTTGGGAGCTTCTAAGGACTCAGGAGCTGACAATTCCAGAGATTTCTGAGGGTAATTTTGACTGCACTTGAGTCCCCTCTTACACAGTGGTTTTGAGCCACCGCCCTGTAACCTGACCCTTGCACTAACCACTGGACTTGCTGAAATGCCTGCCTCCCTCATCAGTAAGCATCTCAAAGCCAGTAGTGGTGTTTCTAGGCCTGTCACAGGCAAGGTATTCAGCAAATTTGTTGAATGACTAAGTGACACCTCCTCACCTTTTCTCCTCTTTCTGAACCATCTTTTATCACCTTCTGGCCGGGACCCTCCCTCCCCTACTCAACCTTCTGGACTCAGCTTGGGCTCCATCTCCTCCAAGACACATTCTCTGAGCCCCTGTGCAGGGAGACATGGCCTTCATCTGTGTCTCTCTGTCACCCTGAGCTTACTCAATCATGGCGTTGATCACATTCTCTTGTCTGTCCCTTCCACCTGACTGTAAACTCAATGGCCAGGCTGTTTCATTCACTTTGGGGTTCTAGATCAATTCTCAGTGAATGACAATCACAGAGACTAGAGTTAGGAGAGCGCTTCTTAATTTCCAGGAAGCTCACCTAAAGTAACCTCAGCAGGCGTGGCAGGAGCGCCTGGACACCAGACTTGATTAGACAGGCAGATGGGTAGGGTCAAGGCAAGTGCATTGTATTTTGATGAGTATTTAGTTAGGGACTCTGAGAAACAGAAAGATTTGCCCTTGTCATCAAGGAGCTTATAGTCTCGCTGGGGAGACCAACACACAGGAGGACAGTATAACCAAATGCCCCAAAGTGTGGTGAAAACGGTAGGTGCTACAGAAAGCCAGGAAGGAGAGAGCATGCACAGCTGGAGAATGGATTTGAACGGCCCCAATAAGAATGGTCAGAACCTGCCAGGCCTTCGGGGGTCTGCAGAGGCCTGTGGGATCTCAGTGCAGAGGGGACAAGCCATTCTGGATACTGGCCTACCACAGGCTTTGGGACTCATTTCTCCATGAGGTCTTGGGGGCTGCTCTGTCCCTGTGCTCCTGGGGTACAGAGTCTGGGCTGGTCAGGGGTGGTTCTGGGAGGTGTAGGGTGGTCTTAGGTTGGCCCTGGGAATTCCTGAGCCACTTTAGGGATTTTTTTCCTGTTTACTGTGTGTGAGTTTCAAGTGCTGATTATTGAAGAAAAGCAGAGGCACCGGTCCTAGTCTAAACTAATCCTCCAGTTTCTGACTGAAATCATTTGAGCTTCAAGGGTCTTCTAACCTGAGGGCAGCCTTCCTGTGGTTCCCTAGCCTCTCTAAATATTATATATAACCACATCATGTATATTATTACATAGTATATATGCAATTATATATAACACACGATATAAATATACATTAATATATATTTATATATAACATAGTACATATTCATATATAGTATGTATAACTATATATGATACACTACATATGATATATACCAATCTATTTATATATAATGTATAGTATAGTTGGCTCTCAGTGTCCATGGGAGATTTGTTCCAGGACCACCGTGGATAGCAAACTCTGTGGATGCTCAAGTCCCTTATGTAAAATGGCATGGTATTTGCAAATAACCTATGCACATCCTCCTGTATACTTTAAGTCACCTCTAGAGTATTTATAATACCTAATACAATGTAAACACTATGTAAATAGTTGCTGGTTCATGGCAAATTCAAGTTTTACTTTTTGGAACTTTCTGGAATTTTTTTTTTCAAATATTTTCCATCTATGGTTGGTTGAATTCATGACTATGGAACCCACGAATACGGAGGGCTGACCGTATAATATATTTAGTGTTATATCTATATATATGTGCGTGTGTAGCTATATATTTTATAGTTATTTTATATCTATATAATTTAAAAACTCCTCCTGGTGCACAACAAGGTATTAGAACCAAAGTCCTCATCTGATGCATGTGCTTGGCTGGGATTGCCTGGCCTGCATTGCAATGGCACAGGCTGGGATATTGGGGTGTTTTGCGACCTCCCTGGGGTACAGCGTTGGCTATTTTCCTCCTTGGTACGTATGAAAAATCTCCAGTCTCCCTTCCAGAACACAACTAAAGACCTTGCTATCAGGGCCCTAAGAGTCACCAAAAGCTACACAGGTACTGGAAAAATGCCCAAATCTTCTCAGCTTGGCCAGAAATTCCCAGCTCTGTCCGTGCCTGATGATGGAAGGGCATTTTCCACACCTTTGATTAGTCTGAATCTAGGGTCCCCAAAGAGCCAACAGTGCCTGTAAGGAGAAAGCTGGAAAAAAATGGCTCCTCTCAGGGCCAAACCAGCAATTATGCTTTTTACCTCCTGTGGCGCTTTTGGGGAAGTGGGTGTGAGTGGGCAGTTGATAACGTGGAGCAGAGCTTTGTCTCCACTTGCGACTGGCTCTGGTTCTTTCAGGTGATGCTACCCTCTGGCCCAGCTGAGGTCCATTTTGGCTCAGGAGGACTCATCCAAGACACTTGGGGGGGTCTCTGCAAGGATTCTCAGTCACACTTGCTGGGGGGGGGCGGCGGTCACGAAGAAACCAGCCTCCTAGTTCCCTTATTCCTCATCATGGTGGGGAGGGCAGGATGCCCTTTTAATTTTCCTCTCCCAGATTTGGCCCTATAAATACAACTAAATTATGGCCAGCAGGTGGCACCCAGGTCCTGGGCAAAGACTCCTTTAAAAGTTTCTCCCATCCCCAAATCCCTCTCTCCCTAGCTCAGTTTAGAAAAGGGAGAGCCCCTAACTTTGACCTTGTCCCTCAAAGAGGAAGCCTGGTTTGGTCAAAACCTGGTGGTGTCAGGGCACGGGCTTGAGTGGAGTCCTTGTTCCTGACCCAGGTGTCCTCTGAGAACTGAACCAGCTGGAGTGCCCTAGGGCATTAGGCCTACTCTAAGATTCTGGACTCAACTAAACCAACCTCCCGCTTCCCCAAAGCCATAAGTTAAACTCATCAACGGGTCCAACTTCTGATGACTTACTGTTTTGGGGGTTGACTCAGGCCTCGATTCAAATCAGAGCAGCTTCTGGGGGTGGAGGAGGCATATAAAGCATTTGCCCAAGCATCTAGCCCTAAGTGGACCAGTTGCCTCCAAATCCAGCAGAGACAATGTCTGAGACAACTCTTAAAGTTGACTACACCTGTAACCAAGGGCTGCTTCACCTCCCCTGAGAGAATGGTAGGCAACCACCCAGAGGAGGCAGGCTCTGTTCCAAGGGCTACAATAGCAGGGTCTTCCAACCCCGTCCCTGTGACACTTCCTTTCCTTTCTCTTAATGCTCAGTGGCCTAAATCAGAGCAAGTCATCCTGCACTAGAGCTGTGCAAAATCAAGTCGCTCTTCCTTCCCTGGTGCCATGGTGTGGGAGGAGCGAAGGGTTTGGGTGCAGATGGCCTGGGTTCATGCTCTGGCCTTGCCAGTGGATGATCTTGAGTCTGAGCAAGTGGCTGCACCCAGAGCCTTCATCTCCTCATATTCGAAATTGAGATGATAACTAAGGCTTTTGGGAGACAAATGCTATAATCCACAAGAGTAGCATTCATGGTGGGAACTTCAACCACCATGGCAGACCAGGAGAGAAGCTATTGGAAGGTGGGCAGGCCTGAACGTACCCCTCCCGTGCACGTCCCCACTGAGGGGGAACGACCATCGCCTGCGGGGGGGGGGCAGGTAGAGTCGAGTCTCAGGGACGCGCAGAATGAGAGTCTGCACAAGAGAGGACAGAGACACAAATGTTGAACCTTGTCAGGTTTGTTCTGGACATTGTTAGGTAGACTTGCTGGTGGAAAGGTTAGAGTATTAAATGAGCAGTCTGTCAAAAAGGCATGGAAATAAAACTGGTGGATTGGCTGTGGTGGGGGAGGGGCTCTGAGAGCAGAGAAGGGCTGGGCCTGGGGTTGAGGGAAAGTAGGCTGAATGATTCATAGACTCCAGTTTCAGAGGAGGGGAGCACATGCCACTTGGCCAGATGACAGCTGTCAGCCACACGGGCTGAAGAAACATCATTTGAAAGGAACATAAAGTGACATGGCTTGAATGTGCCCCCCAAGACCAGAACTGCTTTTGAAGCATGAAGGATCAGTAAGGAGACACCAGGCCCACTAGTGCCACAGACACAAACGTTCTTTTCCCCACATATCCCAGCAGCCGCTGCAGTCCCCCCCTCTCTTTATGTTCAGGCCGCAGATGGGCCAGCAATCCCCTCCCCGGCGGTGTGCACAGAGCCGGACTGAGAGCCAGTCCGACTGGGGCATCCTCCCAACAGGTACCGAGCTCTGCTCTCAGATCCACCCCAAAGCCCTGCTCTGAGGAGTCCGGCAGCTATATCGCCATGTTATATAGTTTCTCTTTTCCTTGCATCAGAGGAAGAGGTGTTTTTCAATCTCCTGCTGAGCATCCAGGGGCTTCATGCTGCATCCATGTGCCGCATCTGGTTGTGTGTGGCCAGCAGGTGCAGCCAGCTTTCTACTCTCCTGCTCCTTGGGGTCAACAGATAGGGAATGTGGCCAGAAAACCACACTTTCTGAGCCCACCTGCCACCTGAAACCCCACACTGCAGTTCAGCCTCTCCCATTCATTCATTCATTCGTTCATTCAGCAATATTTTATTGCATCCGGGGCCCTGAGCCAGTACTAATTAAGGAAAGAAATGGGCACCAGAGCTCCAGCATAGCTGCCAGAGGGTCACAACCAAAAGCCACGCCTGCCCCTGCTCTCCCCCTGCTCAGAACCCTGACCGGAACTCTGTGGGGAGCTTTCCAGGGTGCTGGGAAGAACATGAGTCAGACACATCAGTCATCCTCTGCCTGTCATGAAGGTTGTTCAGCCCGCAACGTGGAGAGAGGATTAACCTCTGGTTCCCACCGACGGGGTCCCTCATTAACCCCACAGCAATCCCGTGCTCAAGAGAATCATTCTGATTCTTCAGGCTTGAAAACTGAGGCTTGGATACTTCAAACTACTTGCTCAAAGTCTCACAGGCAGTTGGTGGCTGAGCCCACGGCCAAGCCACATGTTCTACCATTAAGCCTCGCTTCCCCACACTGCACAGCTCCAGGAGCCTGCTGCTGGTAGCCTTGTTTTGATGGCAGCTCCCATCGTGGAAGTTTGTTGACTTAAAAAGTAGGTGTTTGTGGAACTTAAAGATGTCCAGTAGAGAACCTTTGGAAAGAAAGGTTTAACATTCTACCTGCCCACCGACACGGATCCTACTAAAAATGGATTAATTTTAGCAAGTGAGGAGTTCTGTTTACTCCCCTCCCGGGTTTCCATTAACCCTCTATGACCAGATAGAGCAATCTGGCCAGGACTCCCCAGAGGACTCCTTCCCCGGGACAGTAGCTACAAGGGGGCATGGCAGCATGATCCAGATCTGCCTCTTCAGAGTTTACATCGTGTTCAGCAGGACACGTTCAAGACTCCAGTGGCTGGGACCTCGGCAGGGTTCAGGATCTTAGGGAAGAGCGACATGACCTAAAAGTGTTGTGAGAAAAGAATCCTGGAGAAGCTCCAGTCCCTACCTGAACTTACACCGTCCAGATCCCTGTCCTAGATCTGCTGGAGTAGGCGTGCGCTGGTTCCCCACCAGCCGCGGAACTACTCCACCTGCCCCATCTCCACTTTTTAAATTCAGCTTTGGGAGTCTGAGCCTCCCTGTGAGTCAGGTCTTTGGTCAGCCATGAGAAGAAGGTGATTGGTTGCGTCTGCCAGGGCTTTGTGACCCGCCGGCAGGGCTCTTCCAGTCTCTCAGAACCATTCATCCCTGCCTGCACATATTGCCCCCATGCAACCCCAGAATAATCTGGATGTGTGACCAAGCGGGGCAAGGAGTAACAATTTTGCAGATTTTCCCAACAGGTGACTTCAGCCCCCCTGGGCCCGGGCAGGAAGGGGTAGCCCAGTGACAACGGGCATAGCCCCGTGTCAGGAGTGGGAAACGTTTTGGCAAGCTCATCAGAGTTCTCTCTCCTCTGATCCCACAGCATCTGTTCCAGTTTTCCTGGCCGGTAGGATGCATCTACAAAGCAGAATATATGGGAAATCTGGAGTTGGGGAAGGATCGTGGTTAGAGGCCCAGCTTCAGGAAGCCCAGATGGCAGTCCCCAGGCAGAAGGGGCAGAAAAAGCACAGTTCTGTAGTCTGTCTCCCTCTCAGACTGGTGTTCTACAGTCTCGGAGGCCTGAAGCTGGATGTGTGTTGGGCGCCTGCTTCTCAAACAGGTGCCCTTGGATTCTCGGTGTCTGCCTCAGTAACGCTGATAACGCTGACCGAGTACTTGCTGTGTGCCGGCCTCTGCTCAGCGCTTTGTATACATGACTCACCTAGTCCTCGTAACAGCTCTATGAAATGCGGACTGGTTTGTCCCCTTTTTATAGATGAGGAGACTGAGGCCCAAAGTCAAGCAGCTAGGAAATGTTAGAGCGAGGATTTAAAGCCAAGTTGTCTGACTGGAGATCTGGTATTCTTAAAGGAGCCTGCTTGAGGCATGCCCAACACCCCCTGCAGGACCAAAAGACCTGGTGTTTCCCTCATAGCCGTTGGGCGCAGAGGGTAGAGACCTGGGAACTGCAGGGAGTTCTTCTAGGAACCAAAGAATTAGAGAAGACCAAGGGTCCCCGAATTATTTTCAAGACATATTTGTGGAAGGCAGAGTTCCACTGAAGGCTTAAAAACAAAAAGCCAAAATTAGATTTAGGCCAGTGACAAGGTTATTAAATATTAGAATGTGAGCTTTCAGAGTTACGCAGCCTTATTTACGATTTAATAAGGAATATAATGCCTAGCTCTAAGTACAGTCCTAGGTATCTGGGAAGGAGCTGGATGGTCTCGAGAAGCTCTTCCCGGCCACAGGATGTGGAGATTTGGTTTTGAGGACCATGCTGGAAGCCGCAGGCTGCAGAATGGCCAGCAGCTGCACCTCTCCTGATGAGAGCTATAACTGCCTTTCCTGTTACCAGTGACTGCACCGTGAACCTTATGGTCCTAGCATAGGAAACGGTTTAGCAAATCACCAGACTAGACCTCCTCAACTGTTCTTTCCCTTGACCCCAGACCTGGGTAGCAGGAGTCAAGACCCTGCAGAGCAGGCTGGTCCCAAAGCCACGACCTCAGTCCGATCCTTGAATGGGGTTCCAGCTGATCTGCAGGATGACCTGCCACAACCCAGTCAGGAGCTGTTTCTTCTGACAGTCACCGTGTGCCAAAGACCATAGTGCTCTTTCTAATTTTGAGTCTTTTTCATTTTTATTTATTTATTTATTTTTGGCTGCATTGGGTCTTCGTTGCTGCACGTGGGCTTTCTCTAGCTGCTGTGAGCAGGGGCTACTCTTCGTTGTGGTGCGCGGGCTTTTTCTCATTGCAGCGGCTTCTCTTGTTGCAGAGCACGGGCTCTAGGCACACGGGCTTCAGTAGTTGTGGCTCGTGGGCTCAGTAGCTGTGGCTTGCGGGCTCTAGAGCACAGGCTCAGTAGTTGTGGTTCATGGACTTAGTTGCTCTGCGGCATGTGGGATCTTCCCGGACCAGGGCTCGAACCCATGTCCCCTGCGTTGGCAGGCGGATTCTCAACCACTGCGCCACCAGGGAAGTCCTGGTTTTTCTTCTTCATATTTCTCTTTCCAAGCTACTGAAACATTGCTCTAATGTCACTCAGCAAGTGCTTACTGACCACTACCATAATGTGCTAAGCACCCCACAAGGCACCATGAGGACATGGGATGATTTTAAGTCATGGGTCTTCTCCTTAAGGAGCCTTTGTTTGTTTGAAGAAATAAGAGTAATTCATAAAATAAGAGATTTCCTTGTTTTATAGTTCCAAGAGAATATATGAAGTACTAACTTGTGCAAGGGTATTTGGCTTTTAAGTGCTCCAGGAGAGTGTAAAGGATGAGTGGGGCCTCAGTAGTTAGACGGCTTCTGGGGGTAGGTGGCACCTAATTTAGGCCTTTATAGATGACAGGACAACAGAAAGCAGTGAAGAGAATATGGAAAATTTGGGACTTGGGAAACATGTTTATTATTACTTTCATTTGAAAAATGAGCATGAGACCAATGATTAAATCTTAGAGGAATGTTAGAGGATGCAATCAAGAGAGGAAATGGGAGAGGTATGTGGTGTCCCAGGAGCCAAGGGAGGGGCCAATTTCAAGGAGGAGGTTACCTGCCCTGTTTAATGAAGTTACCAGACCTTGGATAGAGAAATGGTCATTAGATTGTGCAAAAAGAAATGATGAAACTCTGAGTCGTTTTGTTGGAGTGTGAGGACAGAAGCTAGACCTGCAGACAATTACAGAGTCCCGGATCATTTGCCCGAGAGGATGCTGAGGAGGGAAATCAGGGGGTCGTCACCAAGGCCACTGGGTCCGCTGCAGCACTGCAGGTGGACTAGAGAGTGACGGCTTGCGAGGTGGAGAACACCTCGCTTCTTTCAGTAAAATCTGGAAAATTCATGTCCTATCCTTAAATTCTAGATCGTATCTGTCTAAGGAGGCTCATGAGTGCAACCTCATGGTCTTACTAAAGCTTTTTACAACATGGTGTCATGAACAAAAAGAAAGAATGGGAACAAATTTTAATATAATAAAGTCTTGACTAAGTTGAATGTTTGGAAAATGTTTTAAATATTAATATACTGTTGTTTAACTGTGGTTAATCAAATCCCCTTTTGGTCTTTAGTTTTGTTGACAATTATTAAGGAAGGGTAGAATAAACAAAATTTGTTACTAAGGACTTTCCAGAGCCTCAGATTCACTTACTCATTGATCACCGTTTATGGAGTGTGTGTTCCAGGCACTGAGCCAGGCATGGGGCCTAAGGAAAGGAAAGGGACCCAGTCTGGCCCCTTGAGGAGTTCGCAGACTAGGGTGGGAGTTAGACAAGTGAACATAATAACCAAAGGGCGACACATTACACTACAACCCCAGATGCAGGAAGGGCATGCTGCTGGGCAGCTCTGCTTCCTGGGTCAGGGACGGCTTCTAGAGGAAGCATAGTTTGAGCTGGGTCTTGAAGGAAAAGCTCATCAAGCAAATAAGAGTCAAAAGGATAGAGGAACAGACTGGGAGGAAGGAGAGGATTACAAATAGTTCACCCCAGAATGCATGTTGCGGGCAGAAGGAGATGTGGTTAAAGGTAGACAGAAGCTACAACCGAGAGCTCTGTAAGGCAGCTGGGAGTTATTCCGTCCTGGGGGAAACTCAGCAAGGGATGTTTTCCCCCATGTATATATCTGTAACAATACAAAAATATTTGTAACACTACTATAGTTAAAATAGTAGCTGAGTGTAATTTCCAAATCAAAAATATAGAAAATGAAATTACAATGCTTAGAAACTGCATTAAATTGATAACTCTTGAGGCTTTAGTTTATATTATCTTTTCCAGTAAGAACTGAAGAGATTCCCAAGTGCTGCTTGCAGAAATCAGTGCCCCTCCAAATTTTCGTAAACTTTTTATTTTGAAATAATTTTAGACTCACAATTGCAAAATAGGACAAAGAATTCCCACATATCCCCATCCAGCTTCCCCAATAACATCTTCCATAACAATTGTTAAGGCCAGGAGATTGACATGGGTACGTTATTGACTAAGCTACAGACCTCATTTGGATTTCATCAATTTTTACACTCACCCTTATTTTGTGTTGTTGTGGTCCAGTCTATGAAATTTTATCACATGTACAGATTCATGTAATCACCGCTCTGCTAGGGCACAGACTATTCTATAACCTCAGAGAAACTCCCTCATGCTACCCCTTTATAGCCATGCCCTCCTCCTACTCTAATCCCTGGTAACCAAAGATATGTTTTCTATCACTATAATTTTGTAATTTTAAGAATGTTACAGAAATGGGATCATACAACAACCTTTTGAGATCAGCTTTTTTTTTCTTAGCATAATACCTTCGAGTTCCATCCAAGTTGTTGCACGGATTAATAGTTCTTTTTTATTGCTGCATAGTAGTCCAAACAATGGTACAAGTATGGATATGCCACGGTTTATCCATTCACCCACTGAAGGACATCTGGGTTGTTTCCAGTTTTTGGCAATTACAAAAAACCCTGTGAGAACCTTCCTCAATCTTCTCTTGCTTTGTCCATGACAGTCTGGCTCTGGCAGAGATCTCTCCATACTTTTCTGTCCTCTGGAACTACAAATCTGATTGGGTTTTGTAGGTGGGAGACCCAGGCATTAGGTTGGGGAGGGGGTTGAGAAAACACAGGTACACAAGCAACGCTTCGGACTGACGATTCCAAAAATTATGGGTTTGTCTCAGTTTAAACCTGAGCTTGTGCCCCTCCAGCCCAGGCTCCTGCTTCTTACAGGCATTTATACTGTAACCCAAGTGTGTGAATTTATCTTTCTAGGTGGCATAATTTCAGCAAGCATGCTTTAGAATCATAGTGGCCAGTTCAGGCAGCCTTCAAGCTGAACAAAATTGAGAGGCGCTTTAAAATGAAAGGGGAACAAAGTTTCAAACATCAAGCGTTTGCAGGATTATTGAGGCTGAATCCATTAAGGTTCAGAATGACCTGTCTAAATTTCTACCCGAACTTGCACAAAACCTTCTTAAATCAGAAGCTAAAGAAAGACTAAAATAAATAGTCAAAGGCATAATAGAGAAAGGACACATCATATCTTGAACAAGTCCTCGTAATAACCCTACCCAAGGTGTGGGGATACAGATTTACTCAGGACCTTGAGGCCATAAATAGAATAGTCATTCCCTGACCAGAACCAAATACTCTTTTATCTCTAGTGCCTCCTGAGGTTGCATATTTTACAGTCATAGGTTCATGTTCTGCTTTCTTTAGTGTTCCTTTAGACCAAAATAGTCAACATGTGTTTGCCTCCTTCTGGGAAAATCAACAGTATAACTGGACTGTTATGGCCAAAAGATCTGAGGCTATTCCTACTTTCACAAGTCCTCAACCACAGCCTCAAGGACCTTAAATTTCCCCGTGATTCTTTATGTGGATGACCTTTTGTCGTATCCCAAAGATGAGGGAAGCTCTAAGACTGTTTCTAGCTATTATTTTCTTTCAGAAAGGACATAAGTTTGTGTTTGTTTTTGTTTTTGTGGCCGCTCCTCGCGACATGTGGGATCTTAGTTCCCTTACCAGGGATCGAACCTGTGCCCCCTGCAGTAGAAGCATGGAGTCTTAACCACTGGGCCACCAGGGAAGTCCCCAAGGGCATACGGTTTTTAAAGAGAAGTTACAATTTTGTCAAAGTAAAGTTCATTACCCAGGCATGATTTATCCCAAGGAGGTAAATCCTTTACTTCTGATTATAGGCCATTCAAAACTTTCCAACTTTTCTGAAATTATCACATTTATAACTTAGTCCTTGGTATACCAGTCCCCTCCCTGGGAATCTCAACATGAAGAGGCCTTTTGTGAGTTAAATCAGCCCTTCAGCAACCTCCCACTCTGGGCCCACCTAATTACCATAAACATGTCTGTCCGTGTGTGTGAGATCTGGATAAACTGTTGACGTTATGAGTCAATTTCATGGGACTCATCAGACATCAAGTCTACTGCAGTCTCTCTTGACTGCGGCAAGGCCTACTTAGCTCTCTGAAGGGAATTAGTCCTAGCGGCTAAGCTAGTGGGGGCTTTTGTCCACTTGGTTTTAAGGTGTCCTTTAAATTTGATGGTCCTTCATGCTGTACAATGTTTGTAGCTCACTGAAAATACACAACGTTTCTCAATAGGCAGGCTTACCCCCAGTGAAATCCTATTACTTTCTCTCCCACATATTTCTAGTCACTGGAGTAATACTTTGAATCCTGCTGCTCTACTTTTAGATGTCTTGTTCTCAATGAGGTCATTTTGGCCTATTGGTTTCCACTCTAGGAAAAAGAGACTGTTGGATAATTCAAGAAGGAGAAAAACTGGGCCTTGATCTAAGAACCAAAAGCTTGGCCACTAATGGGGAATCAGGGTTGCTTTCTTTTCTTGTAACGCTGAAGGTTTTTCCAGATCTCACACGTACATAACATTCTCTTCCCTTCTCTCCCCTCACGGTGGTAGTAACTGACGGTAGCCTCAAACCACGCCTTCAAAGGAAAGCTCGCAGAGAGCTCAGTTTCCTCAGGATACTGCTTCTCACACTCTGCGTGCAGCCTCTCTGGAGGTCAGGGTAAGGTCGTGAAGGGACCGCTTAAATAGAATCCTTAGCGTTTCCTTCCTGGAATCACAATTCTGGTGTTTTCTTTTTCTTATCTTTTTACTTTTCCTCTGAATAGTTTTTTTTTCTTAAACATCTTTATTGGAGTATAATTGCTTTACAATGGTATGTTAGTTTCTGCTTTATAACAAAGTGAATCAGCTATACATATACGTATATCCCCATATCTCCTCCCTCTTCCCTCTCGTTCCCACCCTCCCTATCCCACCCCTCTAGGCGGTCACAAAGCACTGGGCTGATCTCCCTGTGCTATGTGGCTGCTTCCCACTAGCTATCTATTTTACATTTGGTAGTGTATATGTGTCCATGCCACTCTCTCACTTCGTCCCAGCTTACCGTTCCCCCTCCCCGTGTCCTCAAGTCCATTCTCTACATCTGCGTCTTTATTCCTGTCCTGCTCCTAGGTTCTTCAGAACCTTTTTTTTTTTTTTTTAGATTCCATATATATGTGTTAGCATACGGTATTTGTTTTTCTCTTTCTGACTTACTTCACTCTGTATCACAGACTCGAGGTCCATCCACCTCACTACAAATAACTCAATTTTGTTTCTTTTTATGGCTGAGTAATATGCCATTGTATATATGTGCCACATCTTCTTTATCCATTCATCCGATGATGGACATTTAGGTTGCTTCCATGTCCTGGCTATTGTAAATAGAGCTGCAATGAACATTGCGGTACATGACTCCTTTTGAATTATGGTTTCCTCAGGGTATATGCCCAGTAGTGGGATTGCTGGGTCGTATGGTAGTTTAGTTCTATTTTTAGTTTTTTAAGGAACCTCCATACTGTTCTCCATAGTGGCTGTATCAATTTACATTCCCACCAACAGTGCAAGAGGGTTCCCTTTTCTCCACACCCTCTCCAACATTTATTGTTTGTAGATTTTTTGATGATGGCCATTCTGACCGGTGTGAGGTGATACCTCAATGTAGTTTTGATTTGCATTTCTCTAACGATTAGTGACGTTGAGCATTCTTCATGTGTTTGTTGGCAATCTGTATATCTTCTTTGGAGAAATGTCTATTTAGGTCTTCTGCCCATTTTTGAATTGGGTTGTTTGTTTTTTTGATATTGAGCTGCATGAGCTGCTTGTATATTTCGGAGATTAATCCTTTGTCAGTTGCTTCATTTGCAAATATTTTCTCCCATTCTGAGGGTTATCTTTTCGTCTTGTTTATGGTTTCCTTTGCTGTGCAAAAGCTTTTAAGTTTCATTAGGTCCCATTTGTTTATTTTTGTTGTTATTTCCGTTTCTCTGGGAGGTGGGTCAGAAAGGATCTTGCTGTGACTTCTGTCATAGAGTGTCCTGCCTGTGTTTTCCTCTTCTTTTTCTTATTTTGCATGGTGGTGGTGTGGTGCTAGGGCCTGGCCTCTGCTCCTGCACTGAGCACAGACTCACTGGGGTTCATCAGTCACTCATTTGTTCACACACGAATCTATGCCTACACATATGAGTATTTAAGCACCTACTGTGTGCACAGACATGACTTGGCCAGAGGAATCCTCTCACCCCTAGAGGACTCCTCATTTGAGGAGAAGGACTGTGCGCAGTGGCTAACTGCTGACTAGTTAATAATTATTTCAAAGGGATGTGCAGGGATAATTTACTTTTCTGGCCGCCTCCCCAGGAAACTGCAGCATGTCCCCAAAGCAGCTTAATAGGATTAAAATACCTCCCAAGAATCTACCAATACCGTCTTCTCGGCCTTCCCTCTGTTACAGAGTGAAGTAGGTCTGTAAGGCTACCTTACCTGAGGCACATCCGGATGCGGGGGTGGGGGGAGCCTTGTTTCAAGAGGCCAGCTCCCAGAAGCACCTCAGTCCCAGACAGGCCAGGAGGGCCTTGCCTTAGGGCTAAGACGGGACAAATGACGATGACTCCACAGTGGCAGAAAGGACTTTCAAAATAAAGGTAGATGAGTGACGTACATGCTCACCAGAAACATCACGAGTCCTCTGCAATGCCTGCCAGGACGAGGACTCGCACCTGCCACCTGGAAGCACAGGACGCCCTGCAGACCTGCACCTCTGGGCAGGGATGGGGAAGGGTGGGGGCTGGCTGAGGTTCTCAGTGTCCCTCCTCTGGGTTCCCAGAGGCTTCAGGGCACTTCAGTCTGGTCAGGGCTAGTACTAAGTTAAATCCGCATAATGGTCATAGGATAATAGCTTAATGACAAACAAACAAAAACCTGTTGTTGAGGGTGCAGGGAATTGTACTGTGGTGAGAGTGTAATTCGGTACAATCTTTTTGAAGGGCAATTTGGCCAAAAAATATATTAAAAGCCTTTACATTTTTACATACTTTTGGACCTTAATTCTACTTAGAGAATTAAGGAATTTTATACTGTAGCAACAATTATGGCTATATATAAAGCTTTAATACATAGAAGCATATTCATAATAATGAAAAACTGGAAACAAGTGAAATGATCAACAACAATGAATTGTTAAACAAATCATGGAACATCTAAACTATGCAGCTGCTTAAGAAAACAATGTTGTAGAAGAATATGTAGCGCCTCTTTGGCACCGTTGGCTGGCTGACTCAGCACCCACTCCCAACAGCATTTTCCCCCGCCTTTCTCCACTAGAGAGGTCAGAAAAATGAAATACTTGCTTCCCAGCCTCTCTTACAACTAAGAGCCACCTGGAGACATGAGGTAACACCCAACAAGCTAAGGAGCTGGAGTGTCCTTGATGACGTCCTTGAGCTGTTCTCCCTGCCTGTATCTCCTACTTCCAGACTCCTGGCATGTGAGGAAAATACCCCTATAATTTGTTTAAGCCACTGTTGGTTTGGGTTAGGGTTTGCTGTTACTTGTACCAAAACATAATCCCAACTGAAAGACATGGAAAGATGTTTACAATACATTAAATTGGGGGAAAGTGTTACAGAGCAGAAATATACCCACAGGCATAGAAGAATAATGTGAGGGTATATTCTTAAATAATAATTTTGGTTCTGTCCGATAGTGGGGTTACAGGGGATTTTGATTTTCTTCTTTGGAGTTATCTGGATTTTCTAAATTTTTTACAGTGAATATGTATAACTTTTATGACAAGAAAAAAACTCAATAAAATATAGTTTTTAAAAAAAGCAGGGAGATACGGGGATATATGTATATGTATAGCTGATTCACTTTGTTATAAAGCAGAAACTAACACACCATTGTAAAGCAATTATACTCCAATAAAGATATTAAATAGGGCTTCCCTGGTGGCTCAGTGGTTGAGAGTCCGCCTGCCGATGCAGAGGACGCGGGTTCGTGCCCCGGTCTGGGAGGATCCCACATGCCACGGAGCGGCTGGGCCCGTGAGCCATGGCCGCTGGGCCTGCGCGTCCGGATCCGCAACGGGAGAGGCCACAACAGTGAGAGGCCCACGTACCGCAAAAAAAAAAAATGTATTTGGATCTAATCCTATTTCTCCCATTATGGCCAAGTTGTCAAGTCATTGATTTTTCTCATCCATCTCATCCCTTCCATTATCACTGACATCCTCCTTGTCCAAATTGTCACTTTGTGACTTGATGGTATTCCTGACTGTAGTCTCCATTAAACTTTCTTACCCCTCATTGCAGGACAAACTTTCTAAAAACACCGCTTTGAATCCTTGCCTCCCCCCCACACCAAACCTCCAGTGGCCCTTTACACCTATATAGTCTATAGGATAGAGACTAAACTTCTTGCGCTGGTGTTCACAATTTCACTCCACTCCTTCCCTCCTGTTCTTTTCTTTGCCTTCTCCATTCCTTAGACCCTCAGCCTCAGACTGGTGCTCTCCTGCCACCACTCTTCCTAATACTGAAGCCCTGCCAGCCCTGATTCATACCTGGATGCCTTCTTCCTTTCAAGATGAGGCTTATGTTCCACCACTTCCGCAACCACTGGCTGATAGAATCAGGATACCAGATTGCTGTGATGGCCTATGGCAAGGGGCTAAACCATTCCAAAGAAATACACATGAGGTTCTACATTTTGATCTTGAAAACCAAATGGCAGGAAGCAATGTGGCAGGGGACCTAAGGATCTGCAAACACTTATGGGGTTTGAACTGATGAGAGCTCCGTGTGAGTTGCCACTGTGATGGGGCTGACAAAAGGCAACAGTGGCAGAGGCTGGGGA
Source organism: Monodon monoceros (assembly GCF_005190385.1). Classification (NCBI taxonomy): domain Eukaryota; kingdom Metazoa; phylum Chordata; class Mammalia; order Artiodactyla; family Monodontidae; genus Monodon; species Monodon monoceros. Next base: position 67,482,563 of record NW_021703775.1, read on the forward strand.
AGAGGACCCCACTGACTGAGCCCGTCATGGCCCTGACCCTGCTGTGCATTTTATTTACCTCACTTACTCCTCACAACATGGGGAGTATGACTGGGCTAAGGGTATCATCAGCTCCATTTTCTGGGCTTCATACCCACTACTTTGCAGACTACCATTAAAGCAACCCCAGATCCAATGTCTTCCCCTGCCCTCCATCACGTTTCCCACGACAGGCACCTGTCTGCCTCTCCAGCCTCCCTTCGCACCATCATGTCCCCTTCCCACTCTACGTTCCAGCTCTAAGACACCATACCAGGCTGAGTCAGACTTTGGCGCTTTTTGCTCATACTTTTCTTCTGTTGGAAATGCCTTCCCTTCCTTGCCACTGATTTTCACCTGGAAAATGCCAGCCTAACCTCCAGATTCATCTCAAGTGTCAATTCCCTGATTCTCACCCCCTTCCGCTGGGCTGAGTTAGGTTGGCCTGGCCTTCTAGGTGTTTCTGTAATACGTGTAGGTGTACTTCTAACATAGACAATACTTATCATATCTTTTTCTTCCACTTCACTATGAACTTCTTGAGGGCTGGGCTTAAGTCTCTGCATCCCTAGTATGGTGCCCAGCACATGGTATGTTCTCAGGTATTAGTAGATCTAAACTGAGACTCAGAGAGCTTAAGTAACTTGCCTGATGTAACATAGCTGGTAGGAACAGAACTGGTTTGAAGCCAGATATCTGATTATAAAGTCCTTCTTCTAGGATGAAAAAAGTATTGCTCCCCTCTGGGCTTGTCAGACCACACCTAGAATACTGGATTCAGTTCTGGGAAGCAAACTTTTAGAATAACATTCACGAGCAGGGGTATGTTTGAAGGAGAGTGACCATGATAGTGGATGCAGTGAATATACTCAAATCCAGGTCATGTGAGGATCTGATGGAGAAACTGGCGGTTTAGTTTAGAGATGGAAGAAAAACTCAGGCTGACCCAAGAACTATCTGTAATGACTTGAAGAGCTACCCGGGGAAGACTGAGAATTAGACTTCTCTGTGGCCACAAGGGATGTAATTGTGACCAAAGTGCTGGAGGTACAAAAAGACAGATTTTGACCAACTGAAGAAAAATTTTTCCAGCGGAGCTAAAGGCAGCATGGCTATCCCAGAAAGGGGTAAGGTCCCATCATGGCAAGTTTTGAAGCTGGATGACACCCTTTGGGGACGTCTAGCAAGGTCAAGAACCAGAGTGAAGGCTGGACTAGGTGAGCTTTTATTTTGAGGTGACCTCTTAAGGTCCCTTCCAATAGATGCTGATTGTATTACTCTGTCTTCTCTGACCACTCTAGCCTTTGGAAATTCCTTACCCCTCTATATTTAATGAATTTTATGAGTACATAATTCATTTGGTGATTAAGTATATATGTGGCCTGCCACACAACATTTAAGGTACCAATCTATCCTTTATATTGTCATTTAATTTTTCCCCAATATTTTCCCAAACATATGTGCCTTGAAGTCAGGGATCGCATATCATGTATTATACATTTTGGTCCCACATATCTATTGTTCACAGTAGAATAAAAATGTTTTAAATGCTCACTTCACAACTTTAATTTGCCTGCTAGTGGGCCTGTCTTTTCCCTCCTGAAAATTCACTGGAAAGTAAGAGCTAGTTCTTCACTAGATATTTTTTTTCCAGATATTTTCTGTTCCTCGGGTGAAGAGCTTAAAAAGGAAACATTGTAGGCGGTGGTCCCTGCTGGTTAAGGAAACATCAATCTCCTAATGTCTCATCTATTTCTCATGGCTGCTCAAGGACCCCAGAGGCAAGAGCTCCACTTTTTGGACCCACCAGCTTCCAAGAAGACCATACACTCTGATAAGGATAACAGAAGGAATAGACACGATGGACAGGCATGAATGGGCCAAGCAGACTGAAGATACAATACTCCCATCTGCTGTCTTCCCATTGTCCTCTATGGCCCAAACACCGGTGGTCTCCAAACAGGGAAGGCTCAGCAGTGTCTCCCAGAGAGAGATTTTCCAACACACACACACACACACACACACACACACACACACACACACACACACACACACCCTCTCTAAAAAGAGGCTCAGGTATGTGGAAAAGCTCGCCAAGTGATTCTTATTTGACCTCCAGCCTGTTTGAGAACCACGTTTTTCTCCTAACACCATCATTAACACCATCATTCCCCTCCATTTATTTTTCATTTATCTCTTTAGATCAGTATAAACTCACAGATTATTTTATTCAAGGGGCTATAATACATTACTATCATTTATTTGGATGCTCAAACTGTCCCAGTGTTGGCCATTGGGAGCCCCTTTCAGCTGGTTCCTATGTCTTTTACGACACATCCCCAACATTCTTGGAGAAGTTCCTTACTTTCTGGTGTAAAAAGATGCTCCAGGCTCAACTTGCACCTCTCCTGCCTCCATCTTGGAAAAAGCCATTTCTCTAAGGATTCCTGGTCCTCTTAGGGGAGAGTAAAAACCTCTTTTGAAGACTTAAGCATCATATTAATATTTATGATAAAAGAGGACTGAAGTAAAGTCAGGAAAGGACAAAAACGAGCCCCCTCAGTGATTATGACTAGTAAGTAGGGTCAGCAATTATGAGCTAGAGCTCCTTTTTTTAGTATTTGAATTTTATTTTATTTTTTTATACAGCAGGTTCTTATTAGTTATCAGTTTTATGCATAGAGCTCCCTTTTTTTGTAAACAAAGTTTTATCAGAAGACAACCACACTCACTCACTCATTTACGTATTGTCTGTGGCTGCTTTCATGTTGCAACGGCAGAACTGAATAGTCTTGACTGAGACTGTGCAGGTGGCGAAGTGTAAAATATTGGCCCTTACAGAAAATGTCTACTGATCCCTGCTAACAAGTATCTACATGGTATAGACAGGATTACCTATCATGAGGAATAGTGTGACTTGGAGATACTGTAAACAAGACAAATACTTCTCCCTAGAGGTCACAAGGCAGCACCTTTATCAATGCAAAATAAGCTACAAACTTAGAAAAACTGTCACATGTCATTATGTAGAATCTGGTTGTAAAGGTAATAATAAACGGAGGGGTGGTTATTGTGGGACCTAGAAAAAAAAAGTGCCTGGAAAGTAAAACTATGTTAGTGCAATTTTAACATTATCCAAGGAGTGGCACTCTGTTTAGTCGACACTGGCATTCTAGTCACTAGGACAGTGCCTCTTCTAGTGGAGAGGGGAGAATTAATTAAGCTTGACCAGAGTGTGATGATATATCATTTATTAACATCTTGCAACTCTATTTGCTCTGATTTTATGCTCACAGAGCAAGCTCTGATTGCTTTTCTGATTTTCAAGGCCCCGTATAGGGAAGAAGTATATCCCTTGTTGTATTAAATGTACTTTCTGGTACAAATGTGCCTGAGCAAATAAATATAAGTCGGTTTTCTCAGGGCTTAGTGACCTTAAGTAGAGCTGATCATTAAAGTATCAGATCTAAAGACCTGAGAGGCTAGATCCTGAGCTGTGTCATTTCCCTTAGAATATGGCACAAAACAAAACAGTGAAAACAGACAGATCGATCGTCAATACACCTCTTTCAAAGCGGGCCGATGCAAAAGTATGCTGAAATGTTGGACAGCTCCCACCTACAAAGATTAGGGCTCTAGCCAAATCCTGAGGTATCTAGAAGCATTCCTTAAAGTCAATATTCTCAATAAGTTTCTGTCTTGTGGGAAAAGCCCACCCTCTACGCAGGAGAACGTGGCTCTTAAGGTGTCCATTATAGTTCTGGCTTTCCTGCTGAGCATGAACTTTCAGACCCAACCAGTGGCCAGGACCAAGCTGGGCCTACACTAGTAGGACAAAGTACCAGAACTGCCGTATTTCCTAAATCTAGCAAGCATCAGTGTTGGTAAGGCTGAGAAGGGGGCAGAGGGCTCGGCAGCTGGTCCTCAACCTGCCATTTCACTGGGCAGGGAGTCACACCCATACGCACCAAGTGATTATAGCAGGGTGTATTAAAACTACAACATGAATTCAGGGCAAGGGCAGTGACTTACATTAGTATTTTTAATTCTAAAGCATGGTGCAAAGTAGGTGCTTAATGTTTGTTGAGAGATCTGTTTTCTCTTCCCCTCAAACAATCCATCCACAACTTCTAGAATAGGTTAGTATTAAAAAAAAAATCTGAGAACATTACTCAGTGAGAATGAGTGTCCTGCTTCCCATAAAATATGACTTGAAAACCTTTTTTGGACAAAAAGCATTGCTGTAGTTTTTAGATGTAAATATAATAAATATGAACATATCTCATTTATTCTTCTCCCTTACTTACAGAAGGAATAACAGTTTCTGATTTCCCCAAATCATGAGGCTAAACAATTATACACATCCAGTTTTCCATAGGAAGTTGGCATAAAGGAAGGATGTGTGAGGGTTGTTGGTGGTGGGGAAGGACAGGAAATCAATTTTCATATGTATGGTCCTGGGGCTGATCAACCAAGCCTCCCCGGACTCTGTTTTAGGTCTTCTAAATTCAGTAAGTACACATTGTGTGTCCACCACGTGTCAGGGACAGTGTCGGGCACCGGTGACAGGCAGATGAACAGGATGAGGCCCCTGCCGTCAAGGAGATCACAGCTGACCCACGGAGAGAGACACACAGAATGATGACACATACAGGGGCTATAAAGCCAATCCATTCTTCCCTGGTAATTATTTGAGCAATTACTCCCTTGGTAATCACTTTAATTGTTATTGAATTTGAAAAAGTAAAAAAGTGGTATTGAAATTCAAATACTATAGATGTGTATAAAATAAAAAAATGTCCTGGTATCAGGTATGTGTATTCTTCAGATCTTTTAATATACATACTCAAACTACGTATACACACATTTGTTCCATTGTTTAAAGAAAATATAAACATTCTATGACCTTTTTTCCCTTTAAAAATGTCATGGTTACTTTTCCATGCAGTGTACAGAGGTTCACCTCATTCTCTGATGGTTGCATAGTCTTTTGTACTCAAGAATAATTAATTTCTCTGAAAAGGTTAGGGAAAGTTTTGGGCAAAAGGTGATATGTGATCTGGCCTTGAGAGAAGAACTGGAGTTCATCACAGTAAGAAAAGCCGATGCTTGTGATGAAGGAAGGGAGCGGGGACAGCCCGAGCGCGCTTGCGAGGTGTGGAAACACACAGCGTCCTTGAGGGACCATCAGCAGTCTGGAACACGCTGTTCCTCGAACTTTGCCGCGCATCAGAAGCACCTTGGGAGTTTCTTAAAACTAGCTGTGCTGTCTCCTACCTTGAGACTCAGCAGGTTGGCGAACCCAAGTCTTTGCTCTTACCAATACACTAGTCTGTCTCCGCTTCTATGATAGTGTGGATTCACACCATCCTCCATAAGACAAGGCAAATGGAAGGCCCAGAAAGCCCCCGTGGTGGCACAGGAGAAAATCCTGGCATCCTTACGTTTTACTCTCACTTGGCCATTTCATTCTCAGCCTTCTAGCATCCTCTCCTACACCAACTTTTCACTTTGTAGTTTTATATCATCTTTCATCTGAGAAGTTCAAAGTATTCCCAATGTTGACATCATGGTTGGGTGATGGGAACAGGTAACAGCCTCATTTTATAGAAGGATACATAGAGGCACTGGGGAACTCAACTTCCTACCACAGTGAGTGAACACGGAAGTTGAGAACAGAATTCAAACCTGCCTTTCATCCTGTTCATGATATTATTGTCCCTTCCCCTGAATTACAGACTTTGGATCACTTTTCTCATTAATCGAGGCAGTATGTGGAAAGCATCCTGCACAGTATCCAGCTCACAGCAGAGACAAGCCATTTCTCCCCTGGTAACAACCAAGCAGGAGCTGCCCAGGGCCTCCGGAGCTTGGTGGGTGTTTCCTGATGTGCTGCTCAGGCCAGTGAGCCAAGAGGCACACCACGTAACGGTGGCACTGGCAGTTAGAGCCTGGCCTCCAGCCGGTGCGTCTGCCTAGGAGAGGAGAGTAGTGTGGTCTATAGACAGGTGGCCCTAGGATGATGGGTTCTTTTTTGTCCCCTACCTTGAGCTTCATGCGCTAAACTAGAGCATGTATCCAATAAGCTGCTTCTTTTTAAAGTGAAATTCATTAATTGGAGTCTCAGACCTTTGTGTTATGAAGAGAGGAGCTGAAGCAGAATTAAGCCATTAATTATCTGGCGAGGTTCCAAAGCACTCACCATAACTTCTCATCGTGTTTCACAAGCATGTAGGACACCTCTGTCTAATGGCTCGTCCTAGAAATGAGTTTGAGTGGTTAGGAACACAAACACTTCTGCCCTAACGGACTATTCTCTGATCCCTTTATTGGTTGTCAAATCTCCTTTGAACACTCTCCAGCTTTATATTCAATCATGAAAAACCTTTTCAAAATAGGCCTTGAGTGTTTTCTAGTAGATAATTTTAATGTTGAGAATTAATTCTCTTCCTCCTGTCCTAACTCTACTTCTTTGAAGTCAGCATGCCTTTCATCTGTAAATATGAAAACAAACATGAATAATTAATGACTTATCATCCTCTCCAAGTAGGAAGTTTTATTCACTTCTGAGGAAGAAATAATTATTTCCCACAGTCAGAGAGACGGGTAGGAGCAGAATGGGGACTCTGCTTCTGATGGTCTCGATGTGTGTTCAGACTGCCTCGAGAAATTCCACCTGCCTTCAAGAGCAACTATTACTGGGTTGCTCTCTCTTGAGTACTGACCCCTCTAGGTGGAAATATGTTTCAAACGGTGGATCTTCAGCTTCTCACTCTCCCGTCTGACCAACACCCCCATGAACCACTTCCATCTTTTACGATGGAGCCATAACATCTCCCACATGCCCTGTATGCTGAACTCCCCAAGCCATTACAATGAACTTGCCCCATTACCTCTAACCCCAGTACCATGTATACTTCTTGTGACTCATCCTTTGGCTCATCTCCAACAGGGCAACAGTTCTATGACTGATGGCTGCATGAAATGCCCTTACAGACCCATTCAGCTAGGCTGCTTGATAAGCACCAAAGGTGAAGGCTGTAGGAGACACCCCCGCCACATGTCGTCACCTCGAAAGCTTAAGGGGAGAACTTCACCTTGCCTAGCTCACGTTCATAACCCATCTCTTTAAAAAATTTATTTATTACCATTTTCTGCCTAGAAGAACCTGTGAGTGTAATGCATTCCATGTTTACTACCTCTGCAAAAGACGTGTTTCCTTTGATACTGCCTTTCTCACTTCAGGGAGTAGCATCTAATTTGAACACTCAGGGATGTGGTAAACAGATCCATCATTCTTTTTTCTTTTTTTTTTTTTTTGCGGTACGCGGGCCTCTCACTGCTGTGGCCTCTCCCATTGCGGAGCACAGGCTCCGGACGCGCAGGCTCAGCGGCCATGGCTCACGGGCCCAGCCGCTCCGCGGCATGTGGGATCCTCCCGGACTGGGGCACGAACCCGTGTCCCCTGCATTGGCAGGCGGACTCTCAACCACTGCGCCACCAGGGAAGCCCGGATCCATCATTCTTACCCACACCCTTTAGGATCTGCAGACTGTGGTAGGCCCCCACAAAATGTCATCGTCCTAATCCCTGGAACATGTGAATATGGTACCTTAAGTGGCAAAAGAGGCTTTGCAGATTAATTAAGTTAAGGATTTTGTGATGGGAAGATTAGTCTGGGTTATCCAGGTGGCCCTAACATAATCACAGGGGTCCTTATAAGGGGGAAGGGCGGGGTAAGAGAGAAGATGTGATGATGGCAGCCAAGGTCGGAGTGATGCAGGGCCACAAGCCAAGGAATGCAGGCAGCCTCTAGAAGCTGGAAAAGGCGAGGAAAGGATCTTCTCCTAGAGCCTCCAGAAGGAACACAGCCTTGCCAACACCTTGATTTTTAACCCACTGCATTGGTTTCCTAGGGCTGCTGTAGCAAACTGCCACACACTGGATAGCTTAAATGAACAGAAATTTATTCTCTCACTGTTCTGGAGGTCAGAAGTCCAAAATCAAGGTGTCAGCTGGGCTGCACTCCCTTTGCAGGCTCTAGGGGGAATCTGTTCTTTGCCTTTTCTAGTTTCTGGTGGCTCCAGGCATTCCTTGGCTTGTGACCACATCACTCCAATCTCTGCCTCTGTGGTCACACTGTCTCCTCCTCTTCTCTCTCAAAACTCCCTCCATCTCTCACTTATAAGGATACCTATGACTGAATCTAGGGCCCACCCAGATAATCCAGGGTAAGCACCCCCTTTCAAGATTCTTAATCACACCTTTTGTCGTATAAGGTAATATTCACAGGTTTTGAGGATTAGGACTTGGGGAGACAACGTTTGGCCCACTATACCTATTTCAGACCCCCAGAACTGTAAGATAATAGATTTACATTGTTCTAAGCAACTACGTTCATGGTAATCTGTTATAGCAGCAATAGGAAACTAATACACAGACTGATCATATCTCCTCTCACTTGGATTCTCTAAGCTGAGGAGTCCCTCTTTGTTCTCCTACTCTGTGGAGATGGCTCTGGGTTATGCTGGTTGTTCTGTGACCTTGGCACTGGCCTAGGCCAGACCTGAGGTGGTGGAGCCTACCTCTGCCATGTTACCTCTACGAGGATGGCTTCACCTACTCAGATCCACACTGTCAGAACATGGAGAAATGAGATGTACAGAAGAGAACCTAGAACTAGAATACCGTGAAACATCTCGTGAGCTGGGAGGATGGCCCAGGTGGGATTCGGACTGACTCTGAGGAAGAGCCAACATCCTTCCCCAAAGGGAAGAAAAGAGTTTCAACAGCACATACCCTAACCTCCCTCAGGGCTGAAGCGCATCTTTCTAAACGGTACTAGGCAGCTGATAACTAGGCTGGGGAAGGAAGAATTCAGAACCTGGGAATGTCCCTTCTGCTCCTTCGGTGTTTCAGTGAATTTAGGCAATTCAGCTAGCAATCCTGACACATTTAGACATCTGTAGGTAAGTCTAGCTGAGGCAGAGTTTTATTCTGCTTAAACAAGTCACTGGCCCTATGTTTCAGCTTCTTCACTAGCACAGTGAAAGCATCTTCCAGGGATGAATTCAAAACAAAGTTCCCTGACGTTATTTCAGTGTCTTGGAAATAGTGCTACTGGGGACAAAACCAAATATGATGTTACCTGGGACAATGGAAAGTGCTTTCCACGTGTATCTTGCACTGGTTCTTGACCATGACTACTGGAGACATTGCAAGTGGACAGGATCTTAACGTAATTAAAAACTGGAAGAAAATGTAGCAAGGCATTCACCGTAGCAAACAACAGTGGTGGCAACAGGTTTCGTGCATGGAGGGGCTTGGGGCTGGTAATCTGGTGGGAAGAGGGAGACAGAAGAGAGTCTTGAAACTGTGTTTGCAGAACCACACACATTTGTGTTTGGACTATAGGTTCACCTGGGCGGCTCTGCAAGGGGGCAGTACTAAAGCCCACCATGGCCACCCCTTGATGCCACTATTGTTTGAGTGGTGGAATTACAACGGCTTTAATTTCCTTGTTTACTTTTTTCTATCTTTTCCATTTTTTCTATAAATGAAAAATAGTAGGATCTCGTGTTTTTAGAAAGAAATAATAAATACGTTAGAGTATGTATGCAGAAAAAAAGCTGGAATATTCAACAAAATTGTGGCACTTATTTCTCCTTGGGGGACAAGGTTATGGAAGACTTCTACTTTCTACATTAAGCATTTCTGTAATGTTTTAATTTTAAAATATTGTAAAGGGAACTTTGACTTACATTTGTTATCCAGAAAAGGTTTTTTTGACGACTACTATACACTAAAGGCATTAGTTAAACGCACATTGCTCTAAGAAATTTTTCTGAAATATGGGCTAGGTGACAGTGATTTTTGAGAATAATTTTTCTTTTAATTCATAGGAAAGCTAACGTATGGATACAAATTAGGACGCACGGATTATTAGGGTGAGAATGAGACAAGTGATACAAAAATTCTCAAGGGTGTTGTTCAGAGGAATGACAGGACCTAGCAGCTCTCTGAAGAATCCTTTTCCAAACCCTAAATCTCCAACAGGGGGCAAAGGACCAGAGGCGAGAGGCGGCTGCTGTTTAGGGACAACCTGTAGTAAAGGCTTCTCGGTCCTTTCTCTTAGCTCGCCTCCTGCCCTCAACCACCAAGGGCGGCTCGGGTGCCTGAGAAAGCTTCCTAAGGCAGCCAATTGGCAGCCTCTCGGGAGAGACTTTTAGAAGGGGCTGTCGATGCCAGAAGACCAAAGAGTTCTAGGAGCTCTAAAACATCTAGTTATTATCCCCTCGTCCCTCCCAAAGGGGTCATCTGCTCCAGGCAGGAAGTAACATGGTTTCCACAGAGCAGCTAGACGCTGCCAGAACTATCTGAGTTCAGATGCTGAACTCTGAAGATGAAGCAGCAAATCGGACCTCCTGAAGTCCTCCCGACAGGGCCTCAGGGCCTCGGAAACAAAGCCCTCTCGAGTTACGATCTTTAGCACATCCCAGAACAGCTCTGGGCCAAGGCAGTGCCTGGCTGGGTCTTGCTAATGGAGCCTTCCAGGCCATGGGGAGTCCTCTGGGCTACAGTCAGAGGCTTGCCACGTCTGGGAAGGCGCAGGGTACTGATTCTACCTGTTGTGAGGCTGGCTAGGTTCGGAAAGACGCCTCAAAGAAGCAGATAAGTTCTCTGGAAGCTGGGGGGCGGGGTGAGGGCGCTACAGGGGGGAGAGGAGCTCTGGAGTCTATCCTGGGAACCCAGGGGACTCCTGGGTCATGGGCTGGTCGCCCATACCCAGGAGAGTGGGAAATGGGACCTTGGGAGAGCTTACACTAGGCAAGTCGCCTTTGTCTTTATGTGAGCACAGATTACGTGGAGGGTTTGGTCTCTGAACGTCCTGTCTCTCTGTTACTGGAAAGGTACCTCTGCCCAAGTTAGGCCTTGCTGAATAGGGTGGTGGTATCCGTCCTCTTCTTCCCTTCTCCCTCTCAGGGGAGCTGGTTTGGCCTTCCCGGTTTCCGGTGCCACTCCTTGCTAACGTGGAGACCGAGAGGTCCAAGAGCCGCTCCTTCTGTTACTTTTGTCCAGTAGGGACGAATGTGAGGGCTTTTGGTTTATTATTGCAGCCACTATCTAGTCACTCCTAGGAACTGCCTCACAGAACTAAGGACTGACAGCAACAAAGTACCCCTCAGAAATCCACTCGTTCAGCAATTATTTGTTGAGCCTCCACAATTTCTAGGTCTCATATGGATGAGTCAGTCAGTCTTGATCCTTGATTCATGAAGCCTGTTACCTAGTGAAATAGGTAAGTGGTCATAAAATCATACAAATAACTATGTAATTATAGTCTCATTAAGTGCTGTATAGTAAACATATACGACTAGGGTGTTTTGAAAGCAATGGCTTTCTGCCTCTTAGTGAAAGATACATTTTATATTCAATACAATACATACACAAACACACACACCCAGACATAGATAATAAAACAAAAGTTCCATTAAACAATTCTTACTCTTACTATGAGTGATGCCCTCTGATATTTTCTGGTCTTTTCATTTGTTGTTGTTGTTTTTTTTTTTTGGCTGTACCACGTTGCTTGTGGGATCCCCGACCAGGGATTGAACCTGTGCCCCCCTGCAGTGGAAGCACGGAGTCCTAACCACTGGACCACCAGGGAATTCCCTGGTCTTTTCATTTAGAAAATGCTGGTTACAACCCAATAAATTGGTCTCACAACCAATTAGTGGTTGTAATCTACCATTTGAAAAACCCTGTCGTGGGGTCCCCAACATAGAGTGGAGTGAGGATGGAGGTTACAGAACACTTTCCCCTAGGGAAGGACATTTAGGCCAAGACACAGTGAGGTTACGGAGACTCGGCCCAAAAAGGCCAGGAAAGAATGCTCCCGACAGAGAGAACGGCATATGCAAAGACCCCTCATTTAATAGAAAAGGAGAGTGGGGATCAAGGAAGAGATGTGCCTTGTTCAAGGTCGCGTAACTCTAAGCCCAAGTCTCCTAACTCCGAGTTCAAGGTTCTCAAGCGTGCTGCAGCCTATTAGCTGTAGTCTTCCTCTTCATTTTGCTACTGATGGGCCAAGGGCTAATTATTCAGACCTAGGCTGACTAGGAGGCAAGAGAAAGGAGCAACGGCAGGGGGCTATGTTTACAAAGGGCCCGTTTAATTCTCCATGCAAAACAATGCACCTTAGTGCCTACCCCACCTGGCTTGAGGCCTGCACTGGCGAGCTGTTTGTTCCTTCCTGGTAGGGACTGGCTGGGAGCCGTACTCCTGCTTAGTCCTGGCTTTAATGAAACACCATTTACAAAATGTCCAGGCAAGGTTTAGACTCAGCTGAAGGCCCTGGAAAGGATGCAGAGCGCTGGCCCTGGCTTTTCCATGTCCCTGTGTTGATGTTGGCACTCCCTTTCCATGTGTTTCCACCTTGCTCAGTTCCCTGCTTGGCCCCTGTGACTGCTATGCATGGTCAGCTGTGTAAAGCACTTTAGTTGTGCGGTATGATGGTAATGTGAATATGGCAAGTGGAATAGAGGCCACAACCAAGGGTGTCAGTCAGAGTCAGGGTCAAAGTGGATGATCTAGGAGGACATGAGAAGGAGACCGGTCGCAGGAGGCAAGGGCCTTAGGCCAAGTTTCAAAACAGGCAAGAGAGAAACAGAGCTGCTCTATACAGTTGTACAGTTTGTACACTGCACAAAGCACCCAGGGAGGGGATGAGTGAGGCTGAAACGGAACCCACAGTCCACTCACAAAACTGCGTCCCTGGCAAGGGGCTGTATCTGCCTGGAGGAAGAACCTTCACGGACAGAGGCCAGAGAGGAATGGCTCGGTAGGGCTCCCGGGCAGAGTCGGAAACAGCCAGGCCCACACAACAGTGCATCGAAAATATGACTGCTGAGCCTAGGGAAGGTCAGCCTGCTCAGGTTTTAAACACTAAAACCATGTGGGTGGATAAGGGCTGGTGGTTAGGTGCCACTCCGTAGCGACAAGCTGTGACCACAGGAGCAATGGCTGAAACCAAAGACACCTCATGGTGCAAGCCCCTTATCAAGCCGGACTCTGTGAAGCTCCTCCATCTGCGTTTCACCTCCATCAACCTCAGAGGTAATCCTGCCACACCCTGGAAGCACAGCGCTACACCAGAGATTTTAGCTACAAAAATGTTGCTAGTAATACGTGCCCATATGTTAAGGGAAGAAACAACAACAACAACAACAAAAACACCCCCAAACATTCTACAAAGGTGAATAATTAAAAGTAAAAACAGCCTCTTAAAATTAAAATCTTCCTCTGTCAAAAACCTCCTCACGGCTCATCACTCACCTTCCAACCCCCCTTTCTGTTCTCACTGGAGCCTGTAATTACTTTCCCCCTCATTCTGCTGACAACCAGTGCCTGTCTTAGATTTGCAGTGCTTCCTTCCACCTCTGACCTTAGGGCCAGCTGCTTCACTGCCATCTCAAACTCTGCCTCCCAAGAAACCTTGCCCCGAGCATGCTAAGCCACCCCCGTCCTCGTGCTGCCCCACTTACTGCTGCTTCTCCAGGCTAGAGGACTTCAGAGACTTAGCCCTTAGGAATTCATGGGCCCAACTCAGCCCTCACCCTTGCACAACAAGACTTTCATTCACCTCTCAAACGCCCAGGCTCATTTCTCACAGTGGTTAATTCAGACCTCCAGGACCTCGCCCCCGACCTCAGCAAGCAGCCTTGGCTCTGTCTCACACTAAGGGAAAGGTCTTTTATTAGTAGGAACTCCAGTTATCTCCCCTGGACTTCACCCTGCAAGTCAGGGGTACAAAGAGCTATACACTCTCCTCCTATCAGTCTCAGAGGAAGGGAGTCCTTCCCTCTCCTGCAAAGTTATCCCTTCCCTGGTGTTCTCAAGATCATTCCTATTTGCTCGCTTTCTCTCTTGTATGTGGATTATTTTCCTCAAATAACTCCTTTTCCTTTCCACCATCACACATGATCATGTCTCCTTATTTTCAGAAATTATTCCAAGTCAATACTAAACTCTTACTCTGATTGTAAGTTGGTTGGATCACCATGGAGAACAATGTGTAATAAGGCCATTAAAACAACAACAATGTGGAAACAATCTAAGTGTCCATCAGTGGATGAACGGATAAAGAAACTGTGGTATATATACAGAACGGAATATTATTCATCCAAAGAAAAGAAGGGAATCCTGCCATCCACAACACGGATTGACCTTGAGGGCATTATGCTAAAGCAAGTAAATTGGACAGAGAAAGACAAATACTGTATTATCTCGCTTATATGTGAAATCTAAAAACACTGAACTCATAGACACAGAGAACGGATCGGTGGTTGCCAGAGGTCGGGGTGGGGGTGAGGGAACTGGTTGAACGTGGTCAAAAGGCACAAACTTCCGGTTATAAAATAAATAAGTCCTGGGGAATATAATGTATAGCATGGTGACTATAGTTAATGATACTGTATTACGTATTTGAAAGTCGCTAAGAGAGCAGATCTTAAAAGATCATAACAAAAATAATTGTAACTATGTATGGTGATGTAGGTTAACTAGACTTATCATGGTGATCTTTTTGCAGTGTATACAAATATTGAATCATTATTTGCACACCTGAAACCAATATAATGTTATATGTCAACTAAAAAAAACCTAACATGGTTTGTACCGTTTGCCTCAGTAACTCTGCTTTATAGGATATACCTCTGAAGAAATAACCCAAAAAGGAAAAAAAAGGAATTTGTACAGTGATGTTCAGAGCAGAGATACTTACGCTTGCAAAATATTGGAGATACCCTAATTGCCCAATAATAGATTGATGGTTAAGCACATTTTGGTATCGCTATAATGGAATACCACAGAGGGAATGGGATATTTGCAGTGACAAATCTATGGATTATGCTGATATAGAGAAATCTGTAGATGAAGCACACTTCAATACACAAAAGCTACATAAACAAAAAATACATGCTTACTAAAATTTTATATATGTTTGATGATAAGGAACAGAATTGTAACAAAAAAAGTTTGATCCCGCTGCTTCTTCTGGTTACTACTTTTCTCCCCTTCCCTGTTGCCGTTCTCTGGTGACTGTCTATTGCCTCTACTTGCTCTGTACCCAGTTCCCTGCTTAACGCTACCCAATCTGGCTTCCATCTCCAGCGTTTCACTGGAGTGACACCCTAGCCATGATTTTCTTCTGGATGGATCCTTGAGTCTAGTTAAACCAGCAGCACTGAAGCTCTCTTCCCTTGCTCTGAAACCTCCTACTTCCCCACATTGCTTCACTTTTTTCCTAATTATGGACAATTCTCAAAGCTTACTACTTGGGGCTGTGGTCTTTGTGCTCTGTACCCGAGACCCCTGGAGAAACCCCCTTTCAGGGAAGCCATCGCTCCTGTGTTGTTGACTCTCACACCCATAGCTCCATCCAACCTCATCCTCAGCTTCTGGGCTTTTGTGATCACTCCACTTGGATGTCTCCAATTGTCATCTTTAGTTCTCCATGCCTAAACCAAAACTTATCTCCAAACTGTCTCTTCAACTTCCTAATTTCTGACTAATGTTCGCAGTGTTGTGCAAACTCTCACAGCCTCAGTCTGGTAAAGGTGACCTACTTACCATCCTTGGCCAGTCACTCCTTCCAAGACGCGGCACCTTGCCTCGTGGAAAGCCCTCTCTGGTGTCCTGTCTACTCAAAGCCTTCTCATCTTCAGGACACGCTCAGGGTCTGCTCCCTTTGTGAAGTCTTTTCTGATTACTCCAGTTCACAATGATTATTTTCCTCTCAGAGCCCTTTTTGAATTTAGACTCTGTAGTGCCAGTGACTCACAATATGCTGTTCTTTTCATTTCTTTTGCCTCAACTCTCCTACTGACCTGTCCTCTGGTGGGTGGGATCCTGTGCTACCCTGCATACCCAGCTCCGATATGCTTCCCTCTCTGAAGGCTTCCCCAGCTCTTACACGCTCAGGGTCACTCTTCTGCCTGGGTTACCAAAGCACCCTTTCCCATCACTGCTGGCGTTCCCGCCCCATTGTGTGATAGCGATTTATATAATTTTGTGTCCAATTCTCCTGCCAGAATGTTAGCTGAGTTCCTTAAGGGCAGAGACCATGGCTTATACCACAAAGGAGCACAGATGTATTATCAACCCCCAGTGTCGTCATGCATGCTAATCATTCCACACATCCACCTTATCTTCCAAACCAGACTGAAGTTTCTCATGGACAGGGGTTGAATCTCATTTCTTTTATACCCCATAATGGCTCAGAATACAAAACAGAAAGGACTTGGAGAGATCTTATTGAGAGTATACTTAGAATAAGGCCTTAAGAAGACAATACGCAAATTTACACGAATAACCTATAAACCTGGAAACTATACTGTCTGGGGAATACAAATGTTATCAACTCTCAAAACACTGTACCTTGCTATTTTAGGGCCAGCATAACACATCTCCGTACTTAGCAGTGGTCCTGTCACTTAAAGGTGTTAATAGGATGCCCAAACTGGGAGCTTTCAGCAGTGAACTCTACCCATCTAAAATCAGGACAGATCACAGACTGAATCAGAGACCCTGATAAGTGGCAATAATCTGCAGGGACGGGAGTGGGGGCTGACGGCTGTCTGCCAAGAGTCTGGTGCTGCAGAAAAGTCTAGCTACACAGTGCATGTTACACCACGGGAGATAAGCCTTCAGTGAGACACTCCCCACACGGGAAGGGACATTTAATTTCATCCAGTGGTCCAAGGCCTGCCCCTTTCACATGGCACAACACACAGCAGTTCAACTATGATCCTGCTGACTCAGAGCAGCCGAGATTTCATTTCTTACCAGGCAGGAAATACCATTTAAATTACCAGGTGACCTGGACAACACCCTCAAGAGAAGATGAATGCTTCTCCCACAGTCGCTCTTTCCAGGTGGTGGAGTGTCCCCAGCGAGCCACACCCAAAGACATGTTCACTAATAATCCTAGGTGGCAGGGTAGGCCTCCACCCTGTCTGGGACAGGTGTCTGGGGAGTCAGAACCACTTGGAAGAAGAGGCAGACCCTGCTTAGAAAACATTTATATAGCAGCACAGGCCGAGCTGTGTGATAAACCACATGGTTCCTCAGCTCTACGTCCCGGTGCTCAGAGGTGGGCCGACACCACCACTGGTAGAGGGCAGGTATCAGCCCACTGGACAGGCCACAGAGATCATGCACAGTGTGTGCGTGGATGGGAGAATGAACGAGAGGACAGCAGCGGCCGGGCCAGCCCCTCCCATCACAGTCAGCAGCTCCAGGGACCCGCCCAGCCCATCCCCGCAGTGGGCTTCTGCTGCCAGGTGGCCACCCAACCTTCTCCACCCACGCCTGGAAGAAAAAGGGCCTCTGAGCTGACGGCGGAACAGAATATGGCCAGGGCAAAGGGAGGAAGGAGGCTGCTGCAGGCCTGGGTGGAGTCTTTCAGAACAGATAGTTCAGATAGGTGCACAACCGCCAAAACAAGGGAGAAAGCCTCAAATAAGGCCCCTGAGACATGGGGGAACCAGGACACCAGAGAATCTGCTAAGACATGGGGAGAAAAAGCCCACCCAAATGGAGCCCTGTGGTACACGGGGTTTTACTGAAATCTGATAAATCTAAACAGCAAAAGTTAAGAGGCAAAGAAGACTATATTGTAAGACACTTTCTTTTCATAATTTTTTTTACATCTCATTTGAGTCAAGAGAGACTACTTCATTTGGACGGTTGGACTTGAGAGTTTCTAGACTACGGTTTTAAGTCACACACCCACACAGTAACACTCCAGGCACGCTCTCTCTCAAAGAAGAAATGAAGTACTATCTAAAGGAACACCTTTGAGAAGTGTTTACCTTGAATCATGACCATAGTGAAACAAAATAATAAAAAATTAAATACCTTGAGATTTTCTCAGCGATTGTTCTACTACATGGAAGCTACACATCGCTGGTTTAAAAATTTTGTGATGAAAGTTATAGCTGCTTAATGCAGAAAAGTTTGGGACACACGGAAAAGCACTCAGAAAGAAAAGTAATCTCGTTACTTAAAGATAATCACTTATGGTTTTGGCATATGCCCTTCTAGTACCTTTTCATATATTTTAAAATAAAGTTGGTATCATTCTTGACACACAATTTTGCATCCTTTTTTCATTGATTATATCAAAAGTTTCTGATATCAAAAAATATTCTACAAGATTTTTGATGCCTGTGCAGTATTTCATCTAGGTGAACTGACCAATGCCTAATTATTGATCCTTTTGGTTGTTTTAACTATTTGATGTTATTAATAATGATTATAATCAATAATGTTGCATTAATAAAAATCACTGTATAGGTATTTTTATATACATCTCTGATTTTCGCAATATTCCTAGAACAGCAATCTCTGATCTAAACATATGCTCCTTTTAACGTTTTTGATACATAATGTCAAAACTACTTGGGCAAATTTGAAGCCATGCTTCTTGCTCAGTTATTTTAAACATATCACACAACTGGTATGTATCTCCTATATACAAGAAATAGTTTCAGGAAAAAAATCATTTTACGTGGAGTCACAACATTTAGATAGGCCAAATCTTTTATTTACTTCAGGCAAATAATGTGTCCAGAGCTCAAAACACCGATGTAACGTTACACCCGTTTAGGAAAGTTGGTAGGGCACGATGCTAGTGAGAACAAGATATTGGACTTAGGCCCCTATTAGCCAGTCCACTCTACACAGAGGAAAAACCATCCTTGGCCACAGGAAGCCTCACCAACCTTGGCCAACTGTCGCCCAAATCTGTACTCTTGGCCAAAGGGAAGACTGCGTGATGGATACTCATCATAACCCATCCTAACGCTTGGTTAAGCAAGTCAAAGCACGTGTCCAATGACAGGTGTGTCATCTTTCTATAATAAACAGGACACCTGGCTAGGAAACACAACTGACCAACTTAGGAGAAAAATTAAAGCTCAATCATACCTAATAATTTTGTCAGCTTATCAGTGGTTCCTAGGGGAAGCAGTTAATAAATCACTGTGGGAAAGTGGTGCTCTATCAGCCCGATCTGATCTAAAATGCGGCTACCATAACAGAGTAGGTCAGCATTTCAGCTGGGCGCCGTTATACTTCAAGCCCTCTTCATGCTAAGTAAGGGGCACAGAGTTTTCATAAAGGTCATCTGGTCAGATGCCATTTTCATCAATAGTTGAAAATTAAAATAGCTTATTAGAATAACAATGATTACTTCAACTGTTCAAGAGAAGGAAGGGACAATTCTCAAGAAGGGAGTGAAGAGACTAGGAAGAGGTGGTGAGGTAGGAGGTCAGTGAAGTACCCTGGGCTGCCAGGAAGCAGCCACTTTGGAGGGTCCTGTCCTTACCTACGAGCCTGGTTTGGTGCAAACTGGCTTGGCCTGTTTGAAGGAAGCAGTCTAACCCTATCTGCCCCAAGCATTGACGGCTCCAAGTAAAGGCAACTGCTTCTTGCTCACCAAAATGTACTTACTGAAAAACAACCAATACCAACTCTATTGGTCTTCATTAAATTACAAAAGCACACATGCTTCTTACAACAATTCACAGATAGAATTATATATGAAAAAAAGGAGTTCTCCTTTGAGTGTCCTTTTCACTCCTCCACACTCAAATTCCACTTCCCAGAGGTTAAAACTATTGTGTTTAAATTTTCAGTCCTAAGATGCCTATTTATGAGTATTTTCTTTCCAAATGAAATTTTTAGGAACTTAAAAATTCATTTGTGTCCCACCTGAATGGCTTCCCCGGGCTCCCTAATTACGTGGCAGTCTCTGCCTTGACTCCATCTGGAACCGTTGCCACCCCAAATGCCCTCCCTTTACCTCTCCTCACTAGCAAGGAGGTTTCCCTCCTAAGGCAGATAGCTCCTCTCCTGGGCCCTCCACATCTCCCAGATGCAGAGCTGATCTGAGCAGTCACCAATTAAAGCTACACCTCTAATAGTAGAGGAACTGAATGAAGGCCACTGCGAGCTTGACTCACGGGGGAGAGCTCAGCAGCTTTTCCATTTCAAATTAAGATCACTCCCCAGACTGGCCTCCCCAGCGGAGGACTAACCGCCACCATGACATACACAAACGCACGAAGTCTCTGCTCTCCCAGTCAACTGCTCCCGCCCTGCCAGCCTTTCAGATAACCAGGTCAGCTGAATACATGGAGACAAAGGGGCAGTTCATATACTCCTATTTTGGCAGTTGAAATAACACTGCAAGTGCCAGGTCTTCACAGGATAAATCCCTCTGTGCATGTCAAACACACCGAGAGGCCTGCTGGGAGATGGGGGTTGCTGAACTGGGGGGCCAAGATGGACTTAGGTCATGATAAAATTTGGAAAGCATTATTTTTTATTTTATACTTTAGTAATATAAATTAATGGTTGCTATCTCTTATTAAGCAGGTACTCTACACACTTCCTTTCATTTAATCCTCCCAACCACCCTGTAAAACAGATGGGTATCATTTCAGGCTTGCAGATGAGAAAACTGGCACTCAGGTTCCATAACTCACGCAAGGCCACATGGTCAGGAAGTGGTGGGACTGGGATTTGAACGCAGGTTTGTCTGCTTCCAGAGGCCAGACCACCTCCCTTTCTCAAGGATAGGGGTTAGAAATCTCTATGGCTTCCAGGAACCACAGAAGGTTACATTCTGGGAGCTGGAAGATAATCCAGTTTGCTCCTCCTCTCGGCCCCCTTTCAGCCCTCTCCACCTTGCTTCCTAGAATACAGCAGTAGCCTCACAGATAAGTTGCGAAGACTTCAAACACCCACCTTCGCGTTTGCTTTACGTTAGATGATGTAAATTTAAGAAAGGAAAAACTTCCTTGAAGTTGAAATGCGTGGGGAAAAAATAGTTTTGAGATGGCAAGAATAAATATTTAATTAGACAGTGTGACACTCAATTTCACCTGGCTTTGCAATCAGACAAAAAACAAGCCCTTGTCTACAGGGCTAATTACAGACTACTAAATTATTTTTTATTAAAACCGTCTAGAATATTAAATATGAGGGATGAGGTAACATGGTATTGTAGAATAGCCCTAGACTGGCAATCTGGGTTCTAATCCTGACTCAGCCACTAATAACTACCAACATTAATTTGCATGGTGTACACAGCTGACAAAATGTTTTCACATACTTCCTACATTAGTTGGGTGACCTCAGGCAAGTCACTAACTCTTGGTGTCTCATACCGAAATCTGGAAATGAGAACACTGAACCATCTGAAGTCCTCTCCACTTTTAACATCCTATGTGGGGGAGGACACGTGCCTTAGGGTCTTTACAAATATGTCTGTGAACAAATCAGATGCATTTTGGTTCAGAAAAATTACATTTTCTGCTCAGCTTCTGAAAGATGTTACTTGGCTAAATTCAGGTATAGCTCATACGATGTTTGCTGCCAGCTAGTTGGCTCTGCTTCTGGAGGGTACCATATGAAGGCCTTGGGATGGATCCCCACATAGGAACTTTCCTCTCTTCAATAGCCAACTGCCATGCCTAACTGCAGTCAATCATCTTACGTACACGACCCCACAGAGTAGGCTGGCTTAGGGAAAGGACTTAAGGAAATCCGTCCTCACAATGCATGCGCTCTCAGGATCATCACATCCCCAGGAATATTATAAATATCATTCTCAGTTCTAAGACACGCAAATCCCTCCTTCAAATCTTGCCGCTTCCTGGCTATTTTAATGTTCCTGAAATTAGGAGGCACCGTAGACTCAACATATATATTTTGATCTGGTAGTGTTAAATGAGTTTACCTAAAAGCTGCTGGTAAATTGCTGGTGTGTCTTAGAATCAAGGAAATATAGTGCTACAAAACTACAACATAGATCACATAGATTTAGGTCTAATTTGGTTCAAATCATGTCCCTCTCCCTGATCTTAACAATTACACTCAGTAACAACTGCATAGGCAACGTATGAGACACAGGCATTAGTCCTGTTTCCCAACAGCAGCAGTTTAAAAGGCATTCCATCATTATCTCATAAAATACAGGTATGGATTTTAAAGGCAAATTAACCTATATAAAAACCACTGTGATGCTCTGGAAATGTCCTATCCCACAGTAAACTGTAAAGGGGACATTTTACTCACACCCTCCTGATCTATCTAGCCTTGACACATCTTCTGGCTTCTTAATTCACAGCCCTCCACCCCAGTAATATGGCTGATTCCCAAAATACACTCAACCCAGGAGGAGCAGCTCTCCAGCACAGCTGTCTGCTCCTGCCCTGCTCGGGTATTTCGGTGAGCTATGCAACACAGAGAGGACCGCACAGAAGGAATGTAACTCTCAGGCCCCACAGTTCCCATCGCCCCGCAGGCAGGTGCATCCCACCAAACCCCAGACTGGCATTCGAAACAGAAGAAACTGCGCTGCTGCACGGGGGCAGTAGTTTTCCTGAACTTCATCTCTATGTTTAAAACTAGGGCGACAGCCGTCCTTGCTACTGTAAACTAATCTGATGGGCATGGGGGCGGGGAGTGGCTCTGAGGAGGCTGCCAATAGGCCATGATTGAGCAAAGTCAAGGCGCAAAATCGTTATTTCTCACCGTTTGCAAGCCAGAAACTCCAAATTTGTGGGTTCTTCACCATGATTTTTAGAACTGAACCATCTACGCCTTTTGCACCCTAAAGTAAAAAAACCCAAAGCCTCTTCTACAGTTTAACTGGGTGATATTTACACACATTTTCTAACAGTACACTGACATCTGCAAGCAAAAAAAAAGAATCAAAGGAAGTTGGCAATGAGGTACACACAGTAGTTAGGAGCCCTCGAGTTGAGGCACGTTTATTAAGAGACAGCTTCTGGCTGTGCGCACCAACTCTAACTTCAGCTCCATTTCTTCCGAAAAAAGAAAACAGTTTGGGATCCTGCTCTATTCCAAGATCAGGGAATGCACGATGGGCAGGTGGATGGGTAGCAAACATAACCCAGGGAATTGTTCAAATATGCTAGAACCCCTATCAGGTGACAGTCCCCACAGAGACACAGCTGCAGGAAACAGGGGGTGCAAGCCTCAGCCCTACACCAGAGAGAAACCTCAGTTCTCCTCCTCCTTCTCCGCTCTGCACATGTTATGTTAAAACTCACTCTTGCCCAGTTGGTTACCACTTGGAATTTACAGGTATCAGAGATCACAACCCTTCAATATACAAACAGTAAGCATTTGCTACGGGTATCAGGCCTGTTTCCAAACCTCCCATTATATCCATGTTGTACTGCGGGGGCGGGGAGGGGGGGGGAAGGGAAGGGGGCGGGGGGGATGGAAAGCATGTTAAAGAGTACTGCAAGATGCTTATTCACAACAACGCACTGGAAGCGCAGGAACTTCAGCTCCCAAACGCACCCTTTTCTTCCCCTCCCTCCACTCTCTCCAGTCCCTCTCCACAGCGCCCGCCAAAGCCAGAGCTCAGCCCACTAGAAGGCCACCGTGCACTAGCGAGTGCTCACTAAGCATCATGATGATGGGGCGGAACGCTTCCCAGCAAATCTACTCGGAAAGCCCCACAGGCTCTTAGCAGCCAGCTAGTACTGTCCAGACCTGCTTCCCCACGCCAGCCGGGGCAGGAGCGTGTGGGTAGGAAACCTGAGGCCCCAACGTTTGGGCAGGCACAACGTCCCCCCTCCCCCCAGTCTCCCCTCGCTCTCTCCCTTGTCACTCTTTTTCTGGCATATCACTGGGGAAAACCCGAGAGGCCGTAGATGTCAGGCCCAAGAGGAGTAAGGAGAAGGGACAAGGGCGAACGGGGGGCAGTTTTTTGGGGAAAAGTCTGTCCAGAGCAGAGGTGCGGTAGCGCCGCATCCAGCGGGTAAGAAGCCCCAAGGTGGGTCTGTGGGGAGAGAAGGGGAGGGGGAGTGGCTCGGGGAGGCCTGACGGCTGAGGCCGCGGGAAGCCCGGGAGAGAGGGGTGGAGGAAGGGAGGCGGGCGTGGGGGAGACGCAGCTGGGGGGCGGGTGCGCGGGTCGGGAGGCGAGGGGGGCAACTCGGTTCCCCTCCCCCAGCTCGGGCCCGGGCCTCCCGCTGACTCAGCCCCACGGCGTCAGCCGCCTCGGCCTGGACTCACAGTGCGCGAGATGGCTCCGGCGGAGGCAGCGGGGGAGGGGGACAGGCGGCGGGGGCGCTGCGGCTGAGGCTGCGGCTCCGGCCGGCGGCTCTGGGGCGGAGGGTCCTAACAGAGGCCGCCGCGGTCTCCGGCTTCAACGCACAGAGACTGCGGGGGAAGAGAGCACTGCGCAGGCGCGATGCGGCCACCGCTGTCAGTCCGAGCGGGGCGGGGCCAGGGCACCAGCCGTCTCCAAGGCAACTGGTTGGAGAGGGAAGGACAGCCCCTACTTCCACCTTGTGTTAGCAACTGCGATGGGAGGTGGGGACGACGAGAACAGTCCCTCTAAGTTGCCATAGCAACAAGGAGAGGACACCGCCTCATAAATTTACGGCGATATCGAGGGAACGCTCTTACCTTGTCACCATGGCAACTGGAAACAGCCCCTTCCTCTTTCCTTAGCAACGGGGTAACAATTCCTCCACCCTAACTGATCACAGAAAGAACAACCATTTACACCTGATTCCATAGTAGCCAGATGACGGATTCTTTTTTTTTTTTTTTTTTAATATCTTTATTGCTTTACAATGGTGTGTTAGTTTCTGCTTTATAACGAAGTGAACCAACTATACATATACATGTATCGCCATATCTCCTCCCTCTAGATGACGGATTCTTATCTGTCTCACGGCTACTGCAAAGGAGAGAGGGGAGAATATTTCTTCTTTTTTAGCAACAGGAGAGAGCTAAGGCTGGGTTTTCTCTCCTCTCTTGGTTTATGGCTTTCAATCGCAGCCTGTTACTCTAATCCCCAAATTCAATTTTCCTCTGCCTGTGTTAAGCATTCCTTTTTGTCTCCTGCCAAAAAGTCTATACCTTTACGTCTAAATGGAGCTAACAAAGTCTTCTATACACAGGTCACGAATTTTTATCAACCTTATTGTCTCTGTCCCAATGCATTTGTAAACGATACCTGTTTCTTCATCTTGCCCACTACCCCCTCATAACTAGCTCCCTCCTTGATATGTTCATTGGTGTTCCCAAATTCCCTGTTCTAGGTCAGCTTTTATGGATCTCCCCAGTTCTTCTAGATCCCTCTTCTTCCTGTCCACACCTACTGTCCTTGTCCTCCAGTACTCCACCCAGGGTTCCACTATGCTCACCACTTCATGATTTCATTAGCTTGGTTCTCTTTGTGCAAACTACTTCTGGGTCTCCTTCCCTCAGCCCTGACTCCCGTGGATATCTTAAGGTCACCTCTGTACCCATCTTGTACATACCTCCTTTTGTATACCTCCATACACATCTTACAGTATTGTCCTTGGTTTGCATGTGTCTCTTCAACCAGACTACATGCCCCTTGTAGGCAGGAATTCTGTCTTATTCATCTGCTCCCTCAGCATCTAGCACCCAATATGAAGCATAGTAGAGTTCCAATAAGTGCTTATGGAACTGGATCAAGTGAAGACAAAGATTTTCTTCAAAGAGTCTTCAAAGAAGTATCTTCTTTGACTCCAAAGAAATAAGTGAAAGGAGTCAAAGGTTAAAAAATTTTTTTGTTCATCCTCACTTTCTCTGATCTAACTGCCTCAGAGTCTCCACTAATATTTTCCATATGATCTTTGCACATATTTAATCTTTAAGTACCACAGATACTATTACACCTCTCTCACTCACTTAGCTCTCCATCTTAATGCCAAAACTCTAGTCATCTATTAATTTAGACTCTGGCATTCTCTATTTCCTGACTCCTCACCTGTAGCTAGTCTCCCTTCTACACTGTCCCTAATGTTTCCACTGAATAAATTTTCTCACAAGGTACTGACCTCTTCAATGATTCCTGTCACCCTCTATAATCAGTACAAGCTCTTCATGCCTTACTATTCTACCATCTCCTAACCCAGCTCAGATCCAGCGCTCTTGGTGAACATCACTGGATTCTGCTGGGCTTGTTGACATGCTGCATTCTCTTTGAATGACTCAGAAGTAAGAATTCGTAGGCTAGCATTCTTTTCTGAGTCTCCCTGTATAGCTCCCAGAGATTCCACCCCAGGACTATGGGTGTCAAAGCACTCTGACTGAGCCCATTTTCTCAGGAGAGAAGGAGAAGGCAGCTGACTACAAATAGAGTAAGAATAGAGAGGGACACAGCATATGCTGAGTCAAGACTGTCTCCACCCATCCAAGGCAGTTCTCAGAAAGGAGAGGGTTTCTTGTAGAGGATAATTCCCAGGGCAAATCAAGGGGTTAGGACAGTAAAAATGCAGGCTACACTTTTCCTAGCTACAGAGTTGGAGAACTGAAGCTGTTCCTAACTGTATCTACAGGGTGTCTGGGTGTCACAAGGACAAGGGAAAATTTTCAGACTCAGTTTATTTTGCTTCTCCATTCTGAAGTTCCAGCACATCTCCATGGTTGTAGGTGTGGACTTGGATGGTAGCTGGCATCAGAGGTAGCTGGCTGGTCCTGAGTAATCCCGAGAAGAGACTATGGTCCTTGTAGCCCCACCCATTTGTCACACATGGGATAAATGAACATTCTACAAAGAGTTTCTGTACACCCTTCATCCAGATTCTCCACATGTTAACATTTTACTGTGTGTCAGTTATCTATTGCTGCAAAACAAATCACTTCAATTTAGTGGTTTAAAACAATAACCATTTCATTATCTCTGTTTCTGTGGGATGGGAATTCAGGAAGAGCTCCGCTGGGTGGCTCTGACTCAGGGTTTCTCAAGTGGTTACAGTCAGATGGTGGCTGGAGCTTAAAAACAGCAGGGGGCTAACTAGACAACCCTCTCTCTTCATATTGTCTCAGAGCTAGCTTTCTCACTACATGGTGGCTTTGGGACAGTTGGAATACTTATATGGTAGTTGAAGGTTTCAAGGGTGAATATAATAGTAAGAGAAAAGCTGCATCATTTTTTTTTTAAAGATTTTTTTTTATGTGGACCATTTTTAAACTCTCTATTGAATTTGTCACAATATTGCTTCTGTATTCTGTTTTGGTTTTTTGGCGGCGACACACGTGGGATCTTAGCTCCCCGACCAGGGATTGAAACCCACACCCCTTGCACTGGAAGGTGAAGTCTTAACCACTGGACCACCAGGGAAGTCCCTGCATCTCTTTTTATAACCTTGCCTCAGGCATCACTTCTACCATATCCTATTGGTTGAACAACGTCACCAAGTCTACCTAATATCAAAGGAAGGGAACATAGGCCACACCTCTCAAAGGGAGCAATGTCCAAGTCACGTAATAAGAGCATGGATGAGAGATATTGTTGAATCATCTTTGGAAAATGCTATCTGCTACACCCTACCACCTAATGACAAGAACTCACATGCCACTCAATGCAAAATACACTCATCCCCTCCCTCAAGACCCCCAAGTCTCAATCCATGACAGCACCAACTTGAAGTCCAGGATCTCAACATCTAACTCAGGGCCCAGTGTGGATATGGCTTTTCAGGCCCAGTTCCTTGGATATAACTCCTCGAGTACCAGTCCTCTTGATCTGAAGACCTGTGAAGTAAAGAGACACATCATCTACCTTATGCGTACCCAGCATACACCAGAGGCACAGGCATATAGGGTAATTTCTATGGACAAGGAGAAAAAAAAGGCACACACAGCAGTTACTAGTTCATAGCGTTCCTGAACTCCAATGGGCACACATTGCCAGTTCCTGGTTTAGGGTTCAGACCCACTGCCATTTATTTATTTATATCAGTGTTGACAGGGATTTTTTCCCCCAGTGGGTTATAATCCTTTCTTCTTCTTATTTGTTTTGATGTTCAATGGCCACAGATTTGGCCAGTGGAAGAAACTTCAAGTTGGCCCCTGTGTCCTTTGGATTTGTCCCCATCATCCTTTGAACCTTCCCTTGCTTTCTGGTAAAAGATGTTTCCGGCTCATCTTGTACTTTCTCTACCTCAGCCCTGGAATTGGCCATTCACCAGGAAGTGATGAGTCCTCTTGACTTTTTGACATTCCTTTTTCCATTCTCCCTTGCTTTCTAAATCTGCCCTTAAACATCCCTGGGATTCCCATCTCATTTCTCTCTCCTCCCTCTATACATACTTCTTGAGTGGCCTCAGGTATTCCCATGACTTCTGAATCTGTATCTCCATCCCAATCAGCTCTTCCAACTGTCAGACCTGTATATGTAATTGCCCTCTAGATATCTCCAACCCTATGTCCCACAGGCACCTCAAACTCAATAGGCTTAAATTAAACTTATTTACCCTTCCCCCCTCACAAACCTAACTTTCCTATATTCCCTATTATTGTTAATGACATCACTATCCAAGAAAAACTTGAGGGTGATCCTAACCCACATCTTCTCTCCAACTCCTTATACCAGAACAGTTTTCCAACACTATCAATTCCATTTTTAAATAGCTCTCAGGTCTGTTCTCCTTCTTTATCTCCATCACCTTTACCATCTCTTGCCTGGGTTATTGCAGAGCCCCCCACCTGGTCTCTCTTCCTCTAGTCTCTCCCACTTCTGACCCATCCTCAACACCAGCTAGGAGGCTCTTTCTAGAAGATAAATCTTATCAACATAACTCCTCTGCCTAAGTCCCTATGGCTGCCGTTCTCAAACTGGCTGAAACAACTTCTGGACATGGGGGAGTCATGTAAGGAAACGGAGTGAGGAGCTATAAAATAGTTATATCTTCCTCAAGCTTCAATTTTATTTAGAGATTCAGGAAAACATTTAAAAATATTTTTAAAAAACCCAGACATATGATGAAGTAGAATGCAAGAATCACATGATTTTAAAGACAAGACGTTTAGAGAGTTTGAACTCAAGATACCTCCAGGCCTGAACTCTCCACACTGCCTTTTGGGGTACTTTAGTGGAATGTTTGAGACACACTGGCTTGAAGGATAAAAGTTCAGACTCTTTCACATGGTAGAGAAGCTCTGCTCTAATCTGGCCCCTACTAACCATTTCCACTTCACCTTCCACTCCTCTTATGCCCCCAGCCTCATTACCTCTCACCATATATGTCAGCCACAAAGAGGAAGCACCTGTGGTTGGCCAAGAAACCTGTTCTGTTTCACAGCTGAGCCACCGTTACGGGGTTCACCCTGCTTGGAGTCCCCCTTTCCCCTCATTCTGCAAACTCCCACTCATTCTCCAAGACAAGCTTTAGTGTCATTTCCTCTGTGACACTGTCAGGGACCTACTCCAGACAGTTGACACGTTCTCTTTGGTGCGAGGTACGTTCTTGTCACGGCCTCACATTGCCTTGTGTTACGATACCAAGCTTATTCACATCTCTCCCCACCCGAGGTCCTTACTCTCAGAGACCATATCTTATTTACCTTTGTACGCTTAGCACCTCACATGGGATTGAAAATAGCCAAGCAAGTTAAAAACAACTTGACCTTTTGTGCTTTGCCCAGGGTGACTGGGGAAGCCAAGTGGTTGAGGGAGTCTGAGAGAGTGGGTCAACTCTGGCTGACAGGGGGCTAGACTTTAGGTGGGCACTTGCAGGGCTGCCCTAACTGTGAGGTGAGGGCAGAGAGGAGCTGCAGTGCTGGTCACTGTTACTGACAGTGTCCGTTATTCATTTGAAACTAGCTAAAAGAGGAACAGGACACTCAAATAGGACTGATTCCCACATATAGGAACCCTTGACATGCTTTTAAACTTTACAAGGGACCCATGGAAACAGTATGTAATTTTGCTGAGGAATAACTTTTAATCCCAAGACTTGAAGCAGGTGACCTTATCTAGAGAGCGAATCTAACACCATCACCCCCACCCCCGCTGGAGCTGCACAAGCCTTGGGTCCAATATTTCCTCTTTTATGCGACCTTGGGCCTTGGTTTTTCTCATTTGTTGTTGTGATGGTTAAGTGAGATAATGTATGAAAAATGACTGGCAGTGCCTGACACGCAGTAAATACCCAATAAATGGTAACTATCAATAGTAACCAAACTCTTATTAAGGTCAAGAGGTCACTTGATTCTCCCCCTCAGTTATACCCTGATACATTACATAGGAGCAAATAGGCAAACTTAGAATTTGCAAAGGTCTTAAGACAAACCTCCTGTGGACATTAATTACCTACTGTATCCAGCTTGAATAGCACCTTTATACCAGTGGCTTAGATTGCAAGATGTTACCCTGCTTTTGGTGGAAAATGCCCACCATGATGAGCAGGTGGGTGGTAAAGGCTTGGATTAACTTGCATGAGTCTGAGGTGGCCTCCAGGCCCCAGGACTTTTTAAAATTTTTATTGGCATATAGTTGATTTACAATGTTGTGTTAGTTTCAGGTGTACAGTAAAGTGACTCAGTTATATGTATACGTATATCCACTCTTTTTTAGAATTTTTTTTCCATATAGGCCATTACAGAGTATTGAGTACAGCTCCCTGTGCTATACAGTTTTTATTAGTTATCTATTTTATATACAATAGTGTGTATATGCCAATCCCAATCTTCCAATTTATCCCTCCCCCCCCTCACCCCCTGGTAACCATAAGTTTGTTTTCTACATCTGTAACTCTATTTCTGTTTTGTAGATAAGTCACTGGAACCCTTTTTTTGATTCCACATATAAGTGATATCCTAGGATATTTCTCTTTCTCTGACTTACTTCACTCAGGATGACAATCTCTAGGTCCATCCATGTTGCTGCAAATGGCATTATTTCATTCTTTTTAATGGCTGAGTAATATTCCATTGTATAGATGTAGCACATCTTCTTTATCCATTCCTCTGTTGATGGATATTTATGTTGCTCCCACGTCCTGGCTATTGTAAATAGTGCTGCAATGAACATTGGGGTGCATGTATCTCCCAAGACTCTTCTCTTTCACCTGCCCCAGCTTTTGCATCAGCATCCACTGTTTCTGCAGCCCAGTGGACACAAATCGTGCTTCTCTTCGTAGCGATCCCCACCTCAAATGTCAAGGGCCAATTCACGTGAAGACAGCATTAAACAGAGGTTAAGGCAAGGTTTGGGAGCTACGTGGACTTGAGTTGAAATACTAAATCTATCACTCCCTAACTCTACGGCAAGCTATTGAACTCAGTTTCTTCATCTGTAAAGTAGGGATAATAACAGTAAAAGCCTCAGAGACTTAAGAATTAGGTGGGATCTTGTTTATCAGGTGCTTAGGACAATGCTTGGCATGCTGTGGGCATTCAATAAACAGTATCAGTTGTTATTTTTATTTAAAAACTGAAGTGTTACATTCTTTATAGAGACCTTCTCAAAGCAGGTAAAGCTCTTTGCTACTCTGGCACTTTTATTTGTCTTTCTCTCACAGTATTTCTTGTTTACAAAGGGGAAATTAGCATTTATTTAGCTGCTACTATAGCCAGGCATGAAATACGTACCATTTCCTGTAACCTCCCTGGTCACCTCCTGAGGTTGGTATCATTCCCATTTTCACAATAAACAGTAGAGGCCCAGAGAGGTTAAGTAAGGTCACACAGCTAGTGCACGTCAGGAGCCGGGTCGGAACCTAAAGACAACACCAAACCCCAAACTTCCACTATCCCATGCTTCCTATGCCTTCTGTACTACAATTATTTCTCAATATGTACTTTCCCCAAACTAATCTCTGAACGCAGAAGCTGCACTTGATTCATTTTTGTAGTATCTAACACATGCTTGGCAGATATTCCATAAGCACGCATTACATGGAAGATGTAAAACTCATGAACGTAAACCTAGAGTTGCCACATGAATATAAGATGCCTAGTTAAATTTGAATTTCAGGTAAACAACAAATAATTTTTCAGTATAAGTATGCCACAGACACTATTTGAGACATATCTACACTAAAAAATTCTAAAAATTACTTGTTATCTGAAAGTCAGATTTAACTAAGCATCCTGTATTTTTGTTAAATCTTGCAACTTTAGCTTAGACATTGGCCTTGAAAGGGACAACTTCCCCAGGGGTTCTCCTGGTAGCAGAAGGGCTGCTATGGCCCCGCACTCACACTCAAGGTTGCCCTGATCCCAAGCTGCTCTGGGGGCTGGGACTGAGGCCATGGTGACCTGGACATATTGGCCTTTCTTGGGCCTTACCAGTTCACCTAGGTTAGGTCAGCTTTGGCACCTTAAGCCAAAGAAGCAGGCACTGATAAGCTTAAAGCGCCACCTGGAGGCCTTTATGGGTAGTACTGTGGCCAGGGGCCATCTCATGGACCCAGGACTTTGGGGAGCAGCAAAAGGCTGAACAAGGCAGAAAGAGGATAGAAGAGGAGGCCAGCCCAACAGTGGAAA
This sequence comes from Monodon monoceros, assembly GCF_005190385.1. Taxonomy (NCBI): domain Eukaryota; kingdom Metazoa; phylum Chordata; class Mammalia; order Artiodactyla; family Monodontidae; genus Monodon; species Monodon monoceros. The sequence continues at coordinate 67,514,945 of NW_021703775.1, forward strand.
GGGGCAGGGGAAGATATACCTTCCTGGCATTTTCAGTGCACAGCTGCTGCTCTGCACCGCCCCCCCCCAGGAACTGAAGGCACTCACTCTCCAAAGGAGGTCATTTCTCAGGGCTTTACTTCTCCAGGGCCCTCTGCCCCTCAGGCTGTTTGTTCCTTGCAGTCTCCAGGGAGTCATTGTGGGTTAAGACACACGGGAATAAAGACACAGACCTACTAGAGAATGGACTTGAGGATATGGGGAGGGGGAAGGGTAAGCTGTGACAAAGTGAGAGAGTGGCGTGGACATATATACACTACCAAACGTAAAATAGATAGCTAGTGGGAAGCAGCCGCATAGCACAGGGAGATCAGCTCGGTGGTCTGTGACCACCTAGAGGGATAAGGGGGGTGGGAGGGAGGGAGACGGAAGAGGGAGGAGATATGGGGATATATGTATATGTATAGCTGATTCACTTTGTTATAAAGCAGAAACTAACACACCATTGTAAAGCAATTATACTCCAATAAAGATGTTAAAAAATAAATAAAAATAATTTGGACAAAAAAAAAAGAAGCACCAGAACCTCCATTCTGGAGGCTTGGTGCCACATTTCAGGATGAGTGGCATGAAAACAATGCCACGGACCGACAGCTGACAGAAGGGGAGCTGTTTGCTTAGAGCAGTGGTTCCCAAAGTTTGGTTCTCAGCACACCTGAACTTGTAGAAATGTTTGGCCCACAGCAGACCTACTGAGTCAGAAGCTCTTGGGGTGGGACCCCGTGAGCTGTGTTTAAATAAGCACTCCAGGTGATTCTGAGGCAAAGCCAGAGTTTGAGAACTACTGGCTTAGAGGAAACCTGAGTGGGGTGGGCAGGACGGAGCCCACTATGAAGTGCACATATGGGAAGAGCTGTTACATGAATGGGGTGGCTATTTGCTCTGTGCTTCTCCAGAGGGAACAGCTATAGGGCACACGGGCATGAGGTGCAGAGAGACAGAATTCCGTTTCAATTAGGGAAGTAATATTGAACAAACAGAGCTCTGGGGGAGTGGGATAGTATGCCTGGGGGAGGCACTTCTCTGTCACTGAACTAAATGTCCTGGATCCTGCGGGCTAGATGATCTGGCAGGGATGTGGTAGAAATTTCTGCAGAGGTTGAATTAGATTTGTGTAAGGAAGCCCCAAACTCAGAGAATCCATAATTCATTCTTTTTGCAAATCATCTTTTCTTCTTCTGTTCTCTTTTATCAAGAGCAGGGCGATACTTTCTGGTTGTTCTGAGAACCTCTTTCAGCTAAGTATTTATAGCACATTGTGACGAAAGAGCAAATACTGGACCAAATGGATTTTCTAGCCTCCTGGTCAGGGTTTTCTCAGGGTTGCTCCTTCCGGACCCCTTGTCTTCTAGGCTGCTGCCCAGCTGCCTTCCAGGGATTTCCCTCTACACCATTCCTGATCATCTTACCTACGCTGAATCTCCTATGCCCTTTATCCCATGTCTTTCTATTTTTTATTACAGTTTAATACGTTGGGGCACACCCTCAAATGGATTCCTAAGAAAGGGTACAAGAAAGGTCAAACTTTTCAATCTTGCATGTCTAAAAATGACTTTTCACTGATACTTGGTTGACAGATTGGTTGGCTGTAGAAACCTTGGTTGGAAATTATTTTCCCTTAAAATTTAGAAAACATACTCCATGATCTTCCATCTTCTAGTATTTTTTTTTTGACGAATCAGCTTTCAGTTTCCAATTCTTTGTATGCAGCTAGTGCCTTTCTCTTGCTAGCTCGACGCATTATTTCCATTAATTAGAAATGTCTTGATTATGTCTGGAAACTCATATATACAGAATCACTGTGCTGTACACCTGAAACTAAAAGAACATTGTAAATCAGCTATACTTCAGTTTTAAAAAGAGAGAGAGAGAGGATCTGAGCGTATTTGGTAGTTTATGTCATACTCGTAAAAGAAATTTTGGCCTGTTACAGTGAGCACCCCAGAACTAATTTAAAATGTGTAACTTATGACTTTACGTCGAAAACTTACTAAATTTATGCCGAGCAAAGAAATATCTAATAAACCTCTAAGCTCACTATATCTCTAAGTTTGTCAGATTGGTAATAGCTATTTAGTACTTGGGAAAGGTATTTAAAAAGGAAATAGAATTTTAAATGTAATTTAAAATGTTGTCATGTGTTTAAGTTTATAAATTGAATCGAAGTCCCTTTAAAAGTAAATGATAAAATTTGGTAGGCTTACAGCTTTTAATGGAATAATAAGGTCTATAAGCTAAACTGAAAAGCCAGGAAAGCGCCCCCAGGCCTTTACCACTCTGCTGCGTCCACAGCCACTGAGACCTCACGAGGCCGCCGAGGGCTGTGCGGGGATTCAGAGCTCGCCACCAGAAACTCCAGTCCTCACCTGTGAAAAAGGACCCCTTTTCCTCGCCTCTCACCATGCCCTGCCCTCCATCTTTCAGTGACGGAAAAACTTTTGACTCCTGACAAGCATATTAATAAACTCACGATCATATAGGCGTACCTATTTATTGTCCAAACCAAGACACATTTGAAAGTGAAGGGGGCGCTATTAATAATTATTCTGGAGGGCAATAGACTTAAACCAGGACTGTCTGGGCAAACCCGGACAAGATACCTCTAGGTGTACATGTGTGGTTTGTAAATATATGAAGGGAAGCAGGTGAAGAACTCAGCTGCCATCATTGTAAGATGGTATCAAGTATCAACAAATGTTAGATCCTTGAATGTTTTGCTGGAAAAGTACTAAGAGCCCTTTCAAATGTGTTGTCGGCAACACGGTCAAATAGCCGTTTATTAACTCAGGACTAGAAGGTCTACGCTGCCCGTGTATCGTGAGGTTTCTTCTTTATCACTTGGGTGTCATGAGGCCCATCCTCCTCCGTTGCAACAACTGCAAGGCAGTTCTTAGTGTTAGGCTGTACCTGTACATAAGAGTCAGCCTGTAATTGGAGTGAAGAAATAGAGGGTGATGGATGGTTGCTTAGCTGCTGGCTGGTTCAGTTTCCACAAATGCAGGCTCTTACAAACGATCAAGTGTTACTTTTAAAGTCTGAGTCTGTGGTCTTTTGTTTTCCCACGACTACATACGTACAAAGGCAACCAGTGTCTTCCTGGGTATCTTATTTTTTTTTTTCTATAAACCACCTGCTACCGTGCACATGACCTGCCAAGTGAGTTGCCATGCCATTTTTCATTCAAACACTCACAAAGGATTTTTGGCAGTTAATCAAATTCTGGTGTGCTCCCATGCATGCTATGGGGAAACAGGGTAACACAGGTGCTTTGGCCCAGTATCACCCCAGGGACTTGGCATCCTTCACAAGCCCAATAATGGTGTTTCCATCTGGCTCCGAAACCCCAGTAGAACTTATACACACAGCTCATTTCACTACAGTGAAGGGCTCTGTCCTAACTGCAGTGTTCTGGGTATTTCTTTTGGTCGTGGGCTGCCTTATTTGCAGGAGGGTTGCTTATTTGGTGGGAACTGAGAAGGTTCTCCGGCTCCCAACTATTTCCCCATTCTACCTAAAATTCCCTCATTAAGGTTTTGTTTTTTGGGGCTAAGAAGTACAAGTGACCCCATAGTACTGGTAGCAACAATTTCACTCACTCTTTAGTGTGAAAGTGTTTGATCAGATAACCCCCCAACCTCTGGCTGAGATCTAAGAGAAGGTAGATCAGTCTTGATGCAGATGGAAGGGTTTGAAGGCACAGTGGGCCAATGCAAAAGGTGGGGTTCCGGAGAGCCAGGGAGCAGCCTGCAGGTCCTTCAAAGACACGCTGGCCTTGTACAGTCCTTTGAAATGGGATTTTGTGAGACCATGATTCCAACAGCCAAGGGTTCCAGTGTGAAGACGGGGCTATGGGTTTCCAAAATGGTAACCAAGAGAACAGGTGACAAAGGGTGGGTGGGGAAAGCCTAGTCCCATCCCCACTCCTGCCTGTCTTTTGTATCTGATGTTTTCCCCTAATTATTCCTGTTTCAGATAACTCAGCCCAAACTTGTCCTGGGATATTTGGCACCAAAAACCTTGGTTTTGTTCCCACCAGGAGAGAGGACTGACTACTAGCTGTCGGGCCACTGAGGCTCCCATCTCTTAACATTTTTAATCTTCAGTCTCTGCTCAGGCCTCCCAGTGAGCTGCCACCTGCCACCTAACACAAGTGAAGGCCCAAAGCTGACTTTTTTAGCAACTGAAGCCTCATCCCAGCCACTGTGGAAGAAGAGGCCCCCTACCAAGCTCCGTCTTCTTTGAAGAAACACAACTGAGACCAAGTGAGAAGTAGCTACAGTTTAATACAAACCTGCACCAGAACACAACGAGTCGGGCTGTTTTGTTTTTGCCTCAGTCAGGTGGCCAAAGCACAGGACCATGTGTCATCATGGGGTTGACACAATCTTAGCACCATGACATTTACAGAGGAGTGAGGAAGTCACTTGGGTGCTGGAGGCTCCATCCCGACCCCAGGCTGTGCCTGCCACCTGGGCAGCTGGAGGGGGTTTGGGTTTCCGAGTGGTTCTGTGGTTTCTGGGTCAGTATCGGAAAAGCCCTCATCACGGCATTGGCTTGACCGAGACCTACTGTGGACTCCTAGCACTACACACACGCGCACACACACACACACATACAGTAGCACAATTTTCTGGTAACTTAACCCCACAAACCTAGAGAGCAGCTAAGGCAAGAACAACAGTATTTATTCAGCAAGTACAAGACCAGTTTGAGAGCTGCATTCAGTGCAACCAGAGACCCTTTTCATTCCAACCAAGAGCCAATGGGGCTGGTGATGTGGCTGGCTGGAGCTCGGCACAGGGGCAGGGAATGGGTGGCAGGGGGTGACCTTTCATTTGGTTCCTTGAACCTCCTTCTGATTTTCATCTAGAAGCTCCTGGGCAAGGGTGGGTCTATGTAAGGGTCGGGGGTGAATGAAGTGGAAGGCCTTCGATGGACCACACCAACATGTGGTCTCCCAGAGCCACGGACCACGCATCTCTCAGGCGGAGGCACTCAGAGAAGGTAAAGCTTTCCTAGCCCAAGCAGGGATGCTCTGCCCCCTGGCCACCACCACTGCTTGGCTCTTTGGCATCTGCCCAAGGCCCATGACCCAGCAAGGGCTGAAAGGAATAAAGATGATGCGCGCTGTACCACGGGGTCAGCGTCACACAATTTCCTAGGCTCAGATCCCCACCAACTGTCCCCATGGCCACCACCCTCCATGAGTGTCTTTGTTGCCTCTGCTTCCTGGGTTACTGTCTCAGTCCTCTCAGCTCCTAAGTGAGGATGTGGGGACAGCTCAAACCACAGGGCAGGCCTCCAACAAGTAACTGGCTCTGGCTCAAACAGTGATACGCGTCAGTTTGTTTACAAGAAAAATTTATCTACCTGTGCAAAACAAAGCAGAATGCCTACTGGGAGAGTAAGTCTTTTAGTTGGTTAAACTCTCAGGTGGGATCTGCAAGAGATGTCACTCCACTCCTCCTGTCCACAGCTAGGGTACACAGCCAAGCTCTTAAGGACAGTCCTGGACATTTCTGGAGTCAGAAGGCCTAAGCTTTCTGGGCCACAGCTGTGAAATGGGGGAATAATACACACTCAGCTGTCGTGAGGAGCAATTGAGAGCTCATACATGAAAGGGCTTTGACAACGTGAAAAGCACTACAGAAATGTGCCGGGTATGACCACCGGCCCAAGAGACCAGGAGCCGCGTGTCAGCCCGGGTGCTCAGACCAAATGTGCAACATGATGTCACTCCCGGAGGGGGAACAAGGCTTAGCAAGGGCAGCCTCTAGTGTTTCCATGGAAACCACCTGGAGCTTTGGAGGCAGGGAGGGCCCAACTGGGAGGAGATGGAGGCCACAGGCAGGTTAGGGTGAGGTGCTGACCACAGGAGACTGCAGCCCCGGAGCAGCGCTGTGGGCTACAACCAGGTCCTGCTGGCCTGGCCTCCCACCTGGATCTAGTCCCACCCCCATCTCTCTTAGCAGGCATGAGGCCTCTCGCCAACCACACGGATGAGCGGCGGGGCCTTGGTCCAGTAGGCGGAAGCGTACAGGCGGCTGGGTGTGTGTGTGTGTGGCGTTAGTGCTGGGAGTGACCAGGGCCAGAGATGGGAAAGGCCACCCTGCTCCCTGAAGGTCTGCGGGGCCAGCATCCCGGGCACCCTCTCAGGGTGCAGGAAACTAGACCAGGAGGGGAGGGGAAGGACAGGAAGACTCCAGGAAGGGAGAAAAAGGGCCTGCGAGTCCAGTATCCCCCTCTCACCCCTGTCATCGGTGCCCTAGGCTGTCTGGTTGGTGTCGATGCAGCATCTCCTAAGGTCCACATCTATTCCTGTTTCTATGCTATGCTAGTGACACGAAGCACCGTCATTTTTCACAGGATGCACAAACAAGTCAAACCAAACCACTGCGCAAACCAAACGTGCAAAACAAAATCATATACACGCGCCTGGCACCAGCCTCATGCCCGCCCGGCCAGCCCTTCTGGGCCTGGGACTCCTGGGGGGTGGCGGAGAGGAAGCAGCTGGCAAAGGGCACAGAGTGTCCCAGCCACAACCAAACAGGGGCGGGAGATGAGTGGGGAAAAACCGGATGTCCTGGGCATGGCTGGGATGCTAACACCTGTCTGACTTGGGGAAAGTGACCACTGGGCCGAAGGGGATGGGGGAGGGAGTCCTTTTCTTTTAAAACACATCTGCTAAAGTGCTCTGGACAGCTGGCGGGTCAGCCAGGGGCAGGGCACTAAGGTCGGGCTTTCCCAAGGCCAGCCCAGAGATGGGTGTGAGAGGAGGGGCGGGGCCAGGCTCTATGCATTGGGCTCTGTGCATAGCATGGGCCCCCGGGAAGCCTGCCGAGGCCAAGGCAGGAAAGGACTGCAGCAGGAGGAACACATCTCAAAGTGCCTGTTAGGGTCGGCTCGAAGCACAGTGAATCACGTGTCAGACATGGGGAGGGCTCCCCGTGTCCCGGGGCCCCCTCAGGTGGTGCGCTGCCCAGCCCGGCCTCTCCCGCCCCCTGCAGCTGTGGCCGGAGGGCGTGTGGGCTGGTGGCAGCGGTGCATCTTCACTTGGGGGGCTGGTCAGTGCCTTTACCAAATGCCACTTGACCTGCCTCCGGGGGGAGCGAGGATCCGAGCTGAGGCTCTCTTTGGAACATGGTCATCGATCTGAGAACCTGCAAGGAAGGAAGCAGAGGGTGAGCTCCCCTGGGTAATAAAACCAGGTCCTCCGTGCTTAGGATCTAATTTAATCCTCAATCCAACTCCATCTCATTTTACAGGTGGGGAAACTGAGGCTCAGGGAAGTTAACTTGGCTAATGTCACACAGCGTATAAGTGGTAGAGCCTGGACTTGAACCCAGGTCTTCCTGGTTCAGAGCCTCCATGATTAACTGCCTTGCTACACTGCCTTCACTGCTGCCAGCCCTGGGGGTATGGTCTCTTGCCAAGCACACGGACCAGGGAGATGCCTGTTAGCAAGTGGACCTTCGCACATATGCCTCAGTGAGCAAGAGAGCGAGAAGGAAGGGTGTGCCACTGCTTTGGAAAATCAAAGAACAGCACCCCAAAGGCCCCCACGTCTCGAAGTCCCGAGACTTAGAAAAGAAGGCCTGGGAACTTCCCTGGCAGTGCAGTGGTTAAGACTCCGTGCTTCCACTGCAGGAGACATGGGTTCGATCCCTGGTCGGGGAAACAAGATTCCCGCATGCCCTGTGGTGCAGCAAAAAATAAATAAATAAATAAATTGAAAAAAAGAAAAGAAGGTCTGTGCCCCAGGGTGTGTGATGGGACATTCTTCAGCCTGTCCCGTTTAGAACAGACCAGGCTTGGGGCGGAGGGAAGGTGAGAGGCTGCCTGATGTCTGCTGAACCTGAGAGCGGTTCCGCCCAGTCTTGGCTCTGCCCGAGACTTGGGTGGGAGCAGAAGCCAGAGGCCAGAGGGGGCTCGCAGCTCTGGGGGGCCTTGCTGCTTCTCCCGAGGCTGGCGGCTGCAGGAAGCGGCAGACCCAGGCAGCCGTGGGGAGCTACACCTCGTGGACCGGCAAGGCCGGGGCTCCCGCTGACACTCCACCCCGCAGATCCCTTTCTGACTCCCTGCACTCAGTCCCATCACTGGTGGGAGTAGCAGTGGCCCTCAGGGTGGGGGAGAAGTTATCTCCGTAATGAGATTGGCTCTGAGACAATGGGGAGGGTGGTGGAGAGGACCCCTCTCCACAGGTGGTCAGCTCCTCAGTCAAGAACCACCTGAGCTGCGGCCAGCACACGGCTGGGCACAGAGGAAGCTCAGCGGGCAGCCGTGCCCCCCGGCTCCCCTCTGGTTTAGTTCTCGGCCTCTCATGTTAGGACAGTTTGTGGCTGCGTCTCACCTTCCCCAGGATCTTGCTCCTCTCACCTTCCGGCCCCAGCACGGCTCTTGCAGAGCGGAGGCTCAGTCTGCGCCAGGGCTAGTCGTGAAGGCCGTTCAGTGAGACCCGGCCTCTGCCCCTTTCAAGTAGGGATCATGGCTTCCAGCAAAGCTGCTTGCAGGACCAAGGCATCTTACCGTCTCTGCCTGCTCTCCAGTGAGGCTCGCCGTTTATGCCGCCATGACCCCCACCTTTAACTACGGCCGAGCACCTGGGACACACGCTGTCGACGATAAAGTCTCTAAGCATAGATACACCCCATATATTCTATATTGTATTACATACAGTACAATTCCGGGCAGAAAAGAAGGTGGCAAACCTGAGGTTAAGATGAGGGAGGAAAGGGTATAAGGGAAGTACCACGTCTTTCAGCGAGGCTGCTGAGGAGCGGGGTGGGGATGAGGGTGCAGACCCACGTAGCACAGAGTTAACGCTTCCGCGCTCAGATCGTCTCTGGGGCATCCCTATGTGCAGGGCCCTCAAGGTATCTCAAGGGATGAAACTATTTGAACTTAGAAACCACGGGGAAAGGCCCAAAAGGGCCATGGCCTGTTAAGAGCGGCTGGCGCCCAGGGACTGGGAGAGCCCTCCTTCCCCGCCCGCCAATATTTGTGTGTCTATAACATGGGGCCCAGCCGTCGTCACCGGGCAGGGGATTGGGGAGGGAGGGAGAAGATGAAGAGGAAAGCAGCATAAACCCCTCTGCCGGGGTGGGGTTCCTAGTCCCTCTGCCCTCCTCCTGTCCCCTCACTGTGGTGGAGATGCAGGTGCCAGGCCAAGTGGCCCTTGCTCTTACCAGAGAGGCTGAAGCTGGATTCATGAAGGTCCCTCATGCCTCCGTGTCGGGTAACAGGCCGGGTAGGAGTGTCTGCGAGTGGCGTTCCCATCTCTTTTTTCCCAGGATGCACAACGACAGCTACATCCCCCAGGTAGGGAGTGCGGTCCACTCCCCTCACCTTTAAGGTCTAGTGAAGGTGGAGAGCAGAAAAGGGGAAAAGATGATGCCATCAGAGCACAGACAGCATCAACCCTCAGGGCCAAGCCACCACCACCACCAGAGCCTCCTTGATGGCTGATAAGACTTTGGAAGCTGCCACTCTTCTTAGGACCCAAATTACTGCATGTGACAAAGCCTTCCTACACCTTGAACCCAGGGGTAGAGAATCCGCTTGTACCTCCTAAATAGTGCATATGTGTGTGAGTGTTTGCATGCATGTGCATAGAGATACCCACTGACTCCCCTTGACATCGGTGGAATGTTTTCCAAGGTAGCGGGTAGACTTCTGAGGTATTCAGCTTTAGAGAGCACCCCTCACACGGAGCAATGTCATCCCCTCACTTGCCAGGCTCTCAAGAGGCCAGGCCTTTTATTGTGATCTGACAACTTTGTGGGAATAGAGGCTAAATACAGCTGATTTGGAGATTAGAATCCCCCGGCAGCAATAGTAGTTAATTTTGTACTCACAAAGGCAATAGAGTTAAGAGCCTATATTCTACAACCAGGCTGCCTGGGTTCCACTCCTAGCTCTGTTACGTGTAAGCTGTGTGACCTTGTGCAAGTTATGTTACCTCTCTGTGCGTGTTTTCTTATTTATAAGAATACAGAGTTGTTATGAGATCAAATGAAATAGAACGCGTAAAGCTCTGGCACACGGTGAGTGACATGTAAGTACCAGCAGCTGTTATTATTGCAGGGGTCAGTTCGGGGCTTAATCATATTACAAAGTTTTGCTGCAAGAGGAAGTGTGTTGGAGTGTGTGCATAAGGTCTGAAGCGGCAGCGTAAATAATTTACACCCCAGGCACTCTTCAGTGACATAACCTCAATCTCCTTGCTGCACAATGCTTGCTGAAAACCTTGTTGAGAGAAACAACAGATAAGGGTGATATCTGGAAGGCTCTTCAGCTTACATATTCCTTTGTATTCTCCAACAGATCTGTAGTTGAGCTCAGTCCTCAGAATGTCAAAACTGGTCTGAAGTGTTTTAGCCTTTACCAGGCTGCACTTTGGGGTTCCGGGGGTGAAGGGTGGGAGTACAGACCTGATGAATCCTGGGTGAGTGACCTTGGCAGGACCCGGCTCCCGGCAGCCCCTTGCTTTGGCTTTATACAACTGGTCCCAACCCCAGAGCTACTTTCTTTCCTGAGGACCCTGCTCTGTAGGGACTGCTTATTTATAATTTGGGGGAAATGAAGTTTTTTGCGTACCTGCATTCTGTTACATAAGGGTTATACCAGAGAATAGGGAATAGAATTGGCTTTTTCTTGAGGACCTTATGTTGTCATTATAAGTGCTTTGGATAAAGGGCCTCTGAGTTGAATTTATATCAGTCCTAGAAGCTGGGCTCTTCCACTACGTCTGGCCCTAAGAGCGGTCTGATGTGAATTGGTATCTGTCTGACATTCTTGTGAGGTTGGTTTTTATTTATTTATTTATTTTTATTAGTTTTGGCTGCGTTGGGTCTTCGTTGCTGCACGTGGGCTTTTCTAGTTGCCACGAGCGGGGGCTACTCTTCCCTGTGGCACGCGGGCTTCTCATTGCGGTGGCTTCTCTTGTTTCGGAGCACGGGCTCTAGGCGCGCGCAGGCTCAGTAGTTGTGGCTCGTGGGCTCTAGAGCACAGGCTCAGTAGTTGCGGCACACGGGCTTAGCTGCTCCGCAGCATGTGGGATCTTCCTGGACCAGGAATCGAACCCGTGTCCCCTGCATTGGCAGGTGGATTCCTAACCACTGCGCTACCAGGGAAGTCCCAGGTTGGTTTTTAGAAGGGCTTCAAACACTTTCTCTGCCCTCTTTTGATCCTATTTCCTGACTAAAACATCTTTTTTTGGGAAAGCCACAGAACTGTTTGAAGATTTTTTGTTTTTTCAAATTGAGATATAATTCACATACCATAAAATTCACCATTTAAAAGAATACATTTCAGGGGTGTTTAGTGTAATTCACAAGTTTGTGCCACCAACACTGTGTAATTCCAAAATATTTTCATCACCCCCAAAAGAATCTCCGTCCCCGTGAGCAGTCACTCCCATTCTCCCCTCTGGCCAGTCCTAAGCAACCACTAATCTATTTTCTGTCTATGGATTTGCTTCTTCTGAACATTTCATATGAATGGAATCACTTAATATGTGGTCTTTTGTGACTGGATTCTTTCACTTAGCATGATGCTTTTGAGGGTCATGTGTGTTGTATGTAGCATATATTAGCACTCCATTCCCTTTTATGGCTGAATAATATTCCATTGTATGGATATACCACATTTTGTTTATTCAGTAGTTGATGGACGTGTACACTGTTCCCACTTTTTGGCCTTTATGAATAATGCTGCTATGACATTCATGTACGAGGTTTTGTGAAGACATATATTTTCATTTTTCTTGACTCTGTATATACCCAAGAGTGGAACTGCTGAGTTATTTTGGTGACTCTATAGCTAACATTTTGGGAACTGCCAAACTGTTTTCCAAAGTGGCTGCACCTTTTACATTCATCTGACGATGAACGAGGGCTCCAATTTCTCCATAGCCTCACTGACACTTGTTATTTTCCGTTTTCTTATTTTAAATCATTGCCACCCTTGGTCAGGTAGTCTAGCGTGTGAATGTGTCGCTCTTACAGTTCTTTGTGGCACGTCCCCCAGAGGTGGGGCTGAGGTCTCCTGACGTTGTCCACATCTGGGAAGCATACTGGAGATGGGACCATTCACCTACCCGAGAGATCCTGAGTTCGCTTTTGAATTGAATACTGGGATAACTAAAGTCATGCTTTTTTTTTAGGTAATCCAAGTCTGCTCCCTGATAGAAGACCTGCATTTGGGCTGGGGCTCCCAGGCCCTTGGTCATGATATTTCTAAGAACACCCACCCTTTCTAGACAGAATCTGGAAGTAGCTAGGCGGGAGCGTTTTAAACCATAATAATATTGCTTTATGCCGGAGGAAGGGAAAGGGAGACCTCATGATGATTTCACCTGTCAGTTTTGTCAGATTTGTTCTTTTCTGATGATTTGGGTTCTCCACCCAGAGGCCAGGGCTGCAGTTGGTTCCCAGCACCTGGAGTTGTCGGGACAGCTCTCAAAGGTAAGGCTGGACAATCAATCCCCAAGCAACGAGGGAACAGCCAGTCTCCTTTTGGATGAAACTCTACCCAGAGTTTGGTATCCCTGGGGGTAAGGTGGAGCCCCAAGCTTCAGTGAGCACCCAGGGTGTTTACGGAATCCGAGGACTGGATGAAACTCTCACGATAAGACCTCAGGCCACCCCCGCATGGCAGTGAGCTAGATCCGGCTTGACCAATTCATTGGGGGGCCCAGACTCAGCACAGCCCACCCAGCCTACTGCAGTTACAGGGCGGCTGTGGGGATTTTGGGGAAAGAGCATCTCCAGGGCAAATATGACAACCAGGCCAAGCCAGGAGTCCCCTGCCCCTGAGGGACGACAAGAAGCCTGGATGTCAGGGATAGCTATGAGCACCTCATAGTACCCCCGGGCTCCCAGGGAGTTGGGGACCCTTCCCAATAAATTTTACTTTGTTACAGGTGCTCCTTTTCTACTATTTTGATTGTTCCCAAAGTGACTATTCAGGCAATAAGATTTGGTGGAAAGACAGAGTGAGAACATCTTTGAGATTTAAAAGTCATATAGGATGTCGCCGCCAGGGGCCTTCAACCTCTTCCCACACGTCTTCTTCGCCCCCCCCCCCACCTTACCTTTTCTCTCTGGACCAGCTTCTTGTAGACAGTGTCTGGGAAGGACCTCAAGGGGCAGAACTTGCCGGTGCCCTCAGCGCACATGAAGACGCCGTTCTCGTACACGACCCGCCCCCGGCTGATGGTGACCAGTGGGACACCGTGGCAACGCATGTTCTCGTACAGGTTGAAGTCTCCTCCCTGCACCTGGGTGCTGGCTGAGATGGTCCTGGTGGGAAGGCAGTGGCAGGAGAGAACGCTCTGAGAGGAGGTATAGATGTCACAGCTCAACAGAAGGGAAGGTACTTAGCAGGAAGGGAAGATGCTCAGTGGGAAGGGATAACGCTCAGTGGGAAGGGAAGATGCTCAGTGGGAAGGGAAGATGCTCAGTGGGAAGGGAAGATGCTCAGTGGGAAGGGATAATGCTCAGTGGGAAGGGATAATGTTCAGTGGGAAGGGATGCTGCTCAGTGGGAAGGGATAATGCTCAGTAGGAAGGGATGACCCCCAAAGGCTAGGATGGACTGTGAGCCCCACAAATTTATATGTTGAAGTCCTAGCCCCCAGTACCTCAGAATGTGACTGTATTTGGAGATAGGGCCTTTAAAGAACCAATTAAAGTGAAATGAGGTCATATAGGTGGACCCTAATCCAATCAAATGGGTGTCCTGATAAGAAGAGGAAATTGAGACACCAGAAGTGCACGCACAGAGGAAGTGCCATGTGAAGACAGAGGGAGAAGATGGCCATCTACAAACCAAGGAGAGAGGCCTCAGAATGAAATCAACTCTGCTGACCCCTTGATCTTGGACTTCTAGTCTCCAGAACTGTGAGAAAATAAACTTCTACTGTTTAAGCCTCCCGTCTGTGGTATTTTGTTATGGCAGCCCTAGCGGACTAATACACTGGGCTGTACTCTAGGGGTCTTTCTGCCAATAGCAATCCCTAACAGCCACACCTGCAGCAGCAGCAGGGACCAGCCCCAGGCTGGATGCAGAACCCGGCTTCTCAAGTGCCCTAATGGAGAAGCAGTGTGGGGATCCCAGCAGGGAGGTGCGTTTCTTTGCAATTCAACTTTTTATCTTCAAAATCCCTGCACATTTTTGTCTATCTTGTTCACTGCTAGCTTGTGCACCTAGAAAAGTGCTCAGCAAATGGTGGCACTTTTCTATTTGTTGAGTGACTGAATGAAATTTAACATTAAAAAACAATTCCCAGGGCTTCCCTGGTGGCACAGTGGTTGAGAGTCCGCCTGCCGATGCAGGGGACACGGGTTCGTGCCCCGGTTCGGGAAGATCCCACATGCCGCAGAGCGGCTGGGTCCGTGAGCCATGGCCGCTGAGCCTGCGTGTCCGGAGCCTGTGCTCCGCAATGGGAGAGGCCACAACAGTGAGAGGCCCGCGTACCGCAAAAAAAAAAAACAAAAAACAAAAAACAATTCCCATTACCCTGCTCAAATCTCTGAGTAAAGATGATGCCCTGGGGCTTCCCTGGTGGCGCAGTGGTTGGGAATCCGCCTGCCAGTGCAGGGGACAGGGGTTCGAACCCCGATCCGGGAAGATCCCACATGTCGCGGAGCAGCTAAGCCCGTGCACCACAACTACTGAGGCTGCTCTCTAGAGCCCACGAGCCACAACGACTGAGCCAGCGTGCCACAACTACCGAAGCCTGTGCACCTAGAGCCCATGCTCTGCCACAAGAGAAGCCACCGCAGTGAGAAGCCAGTGCACTGCAAGGAAGAGTAGCCCCTGCTCGCCAGAACTAGAGAAAGCCTCTGTGCAGCAATGAAGACTCAACGCAGCCAAAACAAAATAAATTAAATAAATTAACTAAAAAAAAAGATGATGCTCATAACAGGTGAGTTATCCTGTGGCTTGATAACTCCTGATTCACATCATTTACCCACTCAACTTGTGTTCATTAACGCCATGGGTGTCAAGCGCTGTGTGCTCAAGGGGACACACACCCTCAACGGGAGAAGCAGAGTGTTGGTGTAAGAGTCCGGAACTGAGTGTCAGGACATCTATCTGGTTCAGCCAATTATTAGCTATGTCATGTGGGGAGTCCCTCTACTCTCTGCTCTTAGTTTCTTCAACAGTAAAATGGAAATAAGAACTTTAGGCTTAAGTGCTTCTTGGGGCTATGTGAAAAGCAAACGAGATAGTTGATGTGACCTAGCTCTGAAAAACTGTAAAGTGCCGTGCACATGGAGCTGCACTATAGCAGATCTTCAGACCTTCTTGCTCACTGTTGCATTCCTAGTGCTTGGACCATGGCAAGCCCTCAAGTATTTGTTGAATTGAGCACACCTTAGGGTCATCTTGCTCTATGCTATAAGTAGTGCAAAGATGATATGCTTTTGGAGCTCTGTAATATAAGGCCCTTAAAATCCCAAGTCCCTCTAGCCCTGGAGACTAGCAGCAGGTTTTACTTTGTAGCTTCTGGGTCCCACACCACCACGTCGGCATCGGCTCCAGGGATGATGCGGCCCTTGCGGGGATACAGGTTGAGAATCTTCGCTGCATTGGAACTGGTAACAGCCACAAAACGGTTCTCATCCATTTTTCCTCCAACCTGAAACATTGCAAAAGTGTTAGGTCAACTGAGGCCCTGTGTGTGTGCCTCAAATCCTGGGTCACGCTTGACCCTGGCCTGAGGGCTTTTAGTTGCTCAGAACAATGGTGCTGAGAAGGACAACGCCACGGGCATCATCTCAGATGAGCCAACTTGCTAGGCTTGGTTCCATGCTACTCCTCTCTCCTTCTTGCAGCAATGGGGGCGGGTGGGCCCTTGTTCCAAAAGGTTGCTTTCCTGGTGCAAATCTACCTCCTGTTTGTAAAACCAGGTCTACTCGGTACTCACTCTGGATAAATCAGGAGCTTCCCTGCATCCACGAAGGGACATATATTCTCTCCTGGAAAGGCATCTTATCGTCCCACCCATGAAGGCACCGTGGACCCTTTTCAAAGGGGATTCTGGAGCTGCCTCATGGGTCTTCCCCGAGCTGGTTGTTTAGGCTTGAGGATTTCAAATCTCTTTGGCCTCATACTCTATGCTGCATCTAATCTGTGATAGGTCAAGATCAAAACTACTTATTCTTCACGGGCAGAACAGGAGGTATTCAAATGAAGTCCCAGCCTCTATCTTTATTATTGGACAAAAGATATCAAGATCTTTAAAAAGGTTCATATCCCTTGGCCCAGAAATCCGCTTCTAGGAATCTGTCCTCAGGAAATAATTAGAAATGCTGATGTACGCTCATGAACAAAGAGATTCTCTGCAGCATTATTTCTAAGAGCAAAAATTTGAAACAGCTGAAAGTTCCAAACATCGTGGAAGGATTCATTGAAGTATGGCACTGCCGTTGGAGGGAATATTATTTAGCCATTAAAAATATGTTTTTAAAGAATTTTTACTGATACAGGAAGACACTCAAAATACACTGTTATATGAAAAGAAGATGAACCCAGTAATTAAAATAATGTATAGTACATGCATAGAGCTGGAAAGAAATATACCAAAATATTAATAATTTCCCAGTATGGAATTATGGGGTTTTTTCCTAATACTTTGCCGTATTTTCCAAATTTTTACGCTAGGCATTATTACCTTTCCGATCAGGAAAAAAAATACCTTTTCTGTTTTCCTTTTGAGTGAAACAGGAGCTGTGGTTGACCCAGCCCTCCTAAGGGTGAAAATTCTTCTGAGGCCCAGAGTGGGGAGGGGTCGTGGGAACATACCACTCCTCTCTCCCAGATGACGCTCATGCGGTCCTGTACGCCGCTCACGCCGTGTGGGATCTTGGTGAAGTCCTCCTTGCCCATAGCTTTCTGCTTCGTGGTGAAAGGCCGGTGATCTGACGCCACAATGTTCAGAGTATCACTGGGTAGAGAGAAGGACATGACCAGTAAGGGGAGGGGAGGCCAGGGTCCCAGAGGGTGGGGACAGGGACAGAGAAAAAACCTTCACTTGGAAACCCGGCAAAGCTGGTTTCGATCTCAGCTCTGCCACTTCATAGCTGTATGGCCTCTAGCGAGTTATCTGTGAGAGCCTCAGTTTACACATCTGCAGAATGAGTGTATGTGCCAACTGTGGCACAGAATGCCAGCGTCACGGGAGACACTGAGAGTCTTTGGATGTTAAGAGAACTAACGGGTGGAGAAAAATTGAACTTAAGAGTTTAACTAAGGGCTTCCCTGGTGGCACAGTGGTTAAGAATCCACCTGCCAATGCAGGGGACATGGGTTCAAGCCCTGGTCTGGGAAGATCCCACATGCCGTGGGGCAACCACAACTACTGAGCCCGCGTGCCACAGCTACTGAGCCTGTGTGCCACAGTTACTGAAAACTGCGCGCCTAGAGCCCGTGCTCCACAAGAGTAGCCACCACAATGAAGCCCGCACACTGCAACGAAGAGTAGCTCCCGCTCGCTGCAACTAGAGAAAGCCTGCGCACAGCAATGAAGACCCAACGCAGCCAAAAATAAATAAATAAATTAAAAAAAAAGAGTTTAACTAAAGTGAGAGGGTGGAGGTAGTTTTACTTCCATAGAACCATATGCCGACTCCCTCTCATCTCCCTCCTCAACCTGCACCAGGCCCTGCTGGCAATAAGCATGTGCTTGGTAAAACACTCGAGTTCCCTGTTAAGCTTTGCTTGGATGTGAGGGCTCTCCTGGCCCTGCAGGGAAGAGGAAGGACAAGGCGGAAGAGAAGTCTGCCTTGATCAACCAGCAACGACGTGCCAGTGGTTCATCGCCGCTGCCATCTGTGAACATGGTCCTCAAATGGTTGCTGAGGCTACGGTGGGTAAGGCACGGCCAGGCTCTCGAGGGGTTCCGGGCCAGCTCAGAACTCGGGGCAGAGACTTACATCAGTGAGAGTGCACATAGCATGCCACTCTGTGGCATGGGCTGGTAGCTCCCTGCGCCAAAGTCGCTGTTCTGGGCCCTCTCAGAGACTGCGGGAGGGGCTCTTCCACAGAGCAGAGGGTTTATTCTAGGGTCTCCTGGGGATCCCCACATCCCCCAGACCTGCAGAACCCACCAGAGATAAACAGAATCTTTAGGTTTTCACTTGCTCCTCAGGGATCCTCCAGACACCCGGGTAGGGCTCAGATCAGAAGATGCCCATCAGAGTCCTGGGTTGAGGGTCTGGGACCCCAGGACCCCATGCTTTAACTGACAAGTCTTACTGAGCACCCACTTTTCTAAAAAGGCCCCTACACAAATAAGTGCTTACTAGGCAAGAGTGAATGGGGGGGCACATTACAGAAGGGCTTTTGGGGTCCCCTGATGCTGCCCTGAATCTGAGAGGTATGACAGACCCATCCTTACTCTTTAAAGTTTAAAACACCACTGCCTTTTGTTAAGTACTTTAAAAATATATATGTTCAAATGAAAAAATTTCTGATCCCTTTGAGAAGTCAGATTTTAAATAAAGGACAAATCCTTATATCTATAGATTGTACTTATTACCCTGGTATATTCGAAGAAACCACATCCTAAAGTAGATCATTATGAAACAGCTCATATTTTCTTATAGAAATATGATAATTGGTGTCTGGGTTTTCTATCAAGTATTTTGCATAATACCAATTATCACCAACAACGTCATAGAAGCAAAATTATAGTAATCATAAATTCCTAAAAATGTAAAAACTATGCTCCAAATTCTATAAAACTGCACACGTTTACAATATGCACTGATTAAAAAAGGGATTTGGGGACTTCCCTGGTGGCACAGTGATTAAGACTCTGAGCTTCCAATGCAGGGGGCCTGGGTTCGATCCCTGATCTGGGAACTAGATCCCACAGGCCGTAACTAAGGGTTCGTGTGCTATAACTAAGGAGCCAGCGAGTCGCAACTAAGGAGCCCATGAGCTGCAACGAAGGAGCCCGCCTGCTGCAACTAAGACCCAATGCAACCAAATAAATAAATATTAAAAAATGGGATTCAAACTATTCTCATAATAGTTCACATGAAATTATAATTCTATTTAAATGAATAGAAGTTAGTTAAATAATTTAAATAGGGCTTCCCTGGTGGCGCAGTGGTTGAGAGTCCGCCTGCCGATGCAGGGGACACAGGCTCGTGCCCGGTCTGGGAAGATCCCACATGCCGCGGAGCGGCTGGGCCCGTGAGCCATGGCTGCTGAGTCTGTGCGTCCGGAGCCTGTGCTCCGCAACGGGAGAGGCCACAACAGTGAGAGGCCTGCGTACCGCAAAAAAAAAAATAAATAAATAAATAAATAAATAAATAATAATTTAAATAAATTTGACAAAATAGGCTAGATATAAAAACTTGAATTATTCGATTAATAATACTTTTCTTCCCCTGCCTATTTAAATTTGTGTGGCTTTGGGCACTGTAATTTGGGTGGGTTGGGAGTTTTACTACCTTTTTGTTCTTTCAGTAAATTTGCTTGTGGCAAGCAGAGGTATTTCAAAAGATTCTTTGATCTTGGAACTGAGCCCAAATTCTTATAGTGGGTTCTTGATACTTGTTTGTTTTTGCTGTGTTGATAATGATGAAAAGGAGGCCGGTTTTTTCCCAACAACAAGCATTTTTAAAAGAAAGAGCTGATCTAGCATTTCTCCCTTTACTCTCTCAAATTGGTTAAATCTGTCAGAGCTGCCACTGCTCAGAATCACAGCAAAACTATGGGACAGACTTTAATTACTGCCACTGTGCCACAGCATATCCTGCCCCTCCAGGGGCCACCTTCACCCCGGGACCCTACTGCCTGCACTCCAGTTGTATTTGGAAAGCCCCACACTGCTCTTTCGGTTGTTAACGTAGCAGGATGTGGAGTGGAAATTTTCCAGTTGTTAGCCAACCAGGACTGAAAACTAAGGACATGGATGAAATAAAAGCCCCATTATCTAACGACAGCCACCTCCAACTGGGGCTGGTCACTTACATCAACACCCCCCCACCATCACCCTAACAGAGGTGTATCACCACCCCTAGGTCTTGTAAAAGCAGAAGACAGGGAGGGCGACTGAGGTGTTGGCAGAATGGTGAGTCCTGCAGTCTCTCCCTTCTTCCTCTTTTCATGGGTTGAATGGTGCTTTCCTCTCCCCCAAGTAGTCTCAAGAGGGGACATTTCAAGAGGTTCACCTGTGGAGAACAGAGGTGACAGCAGCGGGCACCTGCCTGAGCCTCTGGGTGAGGAGAGCCAGGGGTGGGGGCCAGCCTGCCCTCCCACCGTAGGGAGTGGCAAAGCTGTGTGAGCTTGCTCTGGGCCCCAGATACTGTAGAAGGCGGCCAGGCTTAAGCTGCTTGGCCAGATTCTTGTTCACAGGGAATTGCTAGTTCTGGAAGCCGGGAAGGTACGGGAAGGAGAGGTCAAGCTGCACTCCATCTCCTGTGTCAGAGGATTGCGTGAGGGTGACTCAAGAGAGCCTGTATCTGGGCACATGCCCCATACAAGGAGGGCCCCAAAGGCCAGTCACTTTTAGCCAGAGAAGCAGCAACAATTAGTGCAGGAGTACAGATCGTGTTGGGTATGGAATGGAATTCCCCACCCCTTTAATCCTAACCCCTATTAATTCTCTGAGCTGGGGGGTGGGAGGGGAAGAGACTGACTTTTGAACTGAACTGGACTTCAATAAGCAAAAGAGAAGAAAAAGCAATGGCCTTTACCAGTATCAAAATGTCACTAGAGGCAAGAAAGAATTTGAAGCAAAACGAAACAAAATCTTTCCATGTTTGTGTCCCAACAAATTCAGACGATTCATTAAAGCATTTTATTTAGACCTGGGTGGAATGGGGAAAAGCAGTGTTAGAAAAAGAAGAGCTGGGGAAAGGGAGGTCTGGAGGAAGATGTTACGGGGAAAGAGGGAGAAGGTGCAGAAGGAAAAGGGGAAGAGGAAAGAAAGGAGGGAGAAACACATGGAAGGAGGGAGGTACATACAACGAGAGAAAACCACGTGGGACACAATGAGAAGAGGGAGAGGTGAAGAAAGACGAGAGATAGAAAGATGCACAGATTTTCTAGGGTAAGTCAGAGACCACATCCTAGAGTTCCCCAGTGGTCTCCAGTGTAAGGTGTCAATATCCTTTGAAATTCTGAAAAACCACTTTTCACAGTTTTATATACGCTCTTTACTCGTCACCTCAGAAGCTCTCATCCAAATCAAGTGGTGATAGGAGCTGCATGGAGAAGCTAACAAAAGCAAAAATCATCCTCTGGACACAACGAAATCAAACTTAGGTCAGGTTTGGGGCCTCTACGATATCACCTTAAAGATCTACAAATTCCCGGAATGGCGCACATTGTGAGATAATGCCGCGCCGTGGTCCTGCTGAAACACCTTACTTGGCCAGCAGGCTCATGAGGTAGGTTGAGGTGTTGGTGTCCAGTCTCAGGGGAGGCACCGTGACATAGGCGGCTGCATGGGACCAGTCCTGGTGGTAGTAGTGCAAGCCCGTCAGTGTGGCGTGCGCGGCGGTGGTCTCGGCCAGCACGACCTTCCCTGAAAGGAGAGGGTTCAAACCGTCACCAGGAGGCCAGTGAACCTGGGAGATCATTGGTCTGAGCCTCTCACGGGGCAGGTGAAGGAGCTGAAGTCAGAGAGGAAGGGACTTGCCCGAGCTCAGCTGGGCATCTGAGGGCAAGGTCAGACTGTTCTCTGTCCCCGTGCTGACTGCAGGCAAGAACAGAAGGGCGAGGGCGCCGAGGCGGGGCAGCACTCGTCTGTTTTCCGAGCAGGCGGCTGCTGGAAGCAGCTTCAGGAGAAAACTGGGGGTGGCACCGTAGCAGGGGATAGAGGGCAGGGAGACGGAGGTGGGAGGCTGGAACAACAGCACAGGAGAGACGGCGAAGGGGGTCCCGCTGAAGAAGCAAGAGTCAGGATTTGGAGGGCAATGTGGTGGGAAGGCTGAAGGCCCTTGCTCCCAATTTATATCCTCAGGTTTGTGACCGTGACCTGTTTCTCCTGTTACTGGGCCCTCACTGGCACCCCGAGCCGGACTGGGAGTACAAGCACGTACAAAGCCTTCAGGTGCTGCCAGGTGCTCCGACACACAGGTGCCCTGGGGCTGGTACACTGGGTTCCTGAAAGGGACGCTGGGCCCTCACAGTGTCGTTTCTCCAGGGACTTCCCAGGCATTTCCCCCCTGAAATGTCCGTTGGAACTGGTCCAGGATTTCATGTTGGTTACCAACGCAACCACTAGCAAAACCCAAGAGACTGAAAAAAATACCTGTTAATGAGCTGATTGAAAACTTGGAAAACTTTACCAGACCCAGGAGAGGTGACGGACACTTCCGTAAAGCTGTTATGCAAACAAGTGTGCAGGGGAAAACACTGGTGCCAATGCACTGAACCCAGGCCAGTGCAGGGTGCTTGTGAGGAAGACAGCCAGAGAGAAAAGGGAAAGGCAGGCTCAGGGCCTGGCCCCAGGAGCCGGGCTGGGAAGTGCATGGAGCTGCTGGGCCCCACCACACACGGGCGCTGCTCAGCCCAGCCTACGGACTCACCTTGCATCTTAGCAGCTGCAATAACGTCACCGGCCGAGATGCTGGACACGTTGACCAGGTAGATGGGACAGTGAGTCTAAGGACGGGAAACACGGTGGGAAGGAGAGAGCATCAACCCCATAACCTAACAAGGACCAAGGTGACCGGACCAGCCCAGTCCTGGCCCCAGCGCTGCCCCCTGCATCGCTTAGCACTCCCCTCAGGGTGGCGGTCTTCTGCTGGGAATGGAGGGCTGGTGGCTGCAGGCTGGGGAACCCCACGAAACAAGGAGGGGACAGGCAGCGCCCAGCACCAGAGCCCAGCAGGGGGACATCAGGGCAAGATGCCAAGTGCTGAACCTCACATTTTCTACCAGCCAACACCTAGACTATTTACAACTTGAAATGAGGGACTCTTCATTTCCTATTCATGAACGTGATGACCTAGAGACAGTTGTGTATTATATCCCATATCTAAAATGATGATGTCTGCCATCTGCCATATCAGTAGACGGAATGTACCCTGGAGAAGAAACAATACACAAGAGGTTCAGGGCTCACAGTCTACACCAGACAGGACCGGTCTTGCAAATGGACACCTGGATTATAATACTGATTAGCTTTTCCTCTATCAAGCTGTGTGACCACGGTCCACGGCTTCACTTCTCTGGGCATGTATTTGAACTAAGAAAACGAGGAGCTGCCCTTCTGTTATTCAGATCTTTCCTAATTCTGGGGTAAGCTTCCATCAGGAAGTAATTGATAGTGTAACTATTGTTAGGACAGTAAAACAATGTCCTTGTCCAGCTCCTGGACTTATAAAGGGCTAATGGGAAACTGTTTTCCCAAATGTTACGCTAATGCCTTCTTTGCCTGTCAGATTAGGAGGATAGAGAATTTAGGGGCTGGCCTGACATTTGATGTGCTTGGCACAAGTTTCCTGACTAATTCTGAGACCAACTGGACCTCCAACCTCTGTGTTCCCCTGGCGTTCCTAACACCACATCCTCAGCTCACAGCCTTCAGGGTAGCCTAGGTCTTTCTGGAGGAGAAGTTCTTAAGTGTTAGCGCCCATTAGGATCATTAGCGGGCTTGTTAAAACACAGGTTGCTGGGCGTCACCCCCAGTTTCTGATTCAGTGGGTCTGAACAGGCCTGAGCATTTGCATTTCTGAGTTCCTATTTCTAACAAATGATGTTGATGCAGCTGGTCCAGAGACCACACTTAGAAAACTAGAGTTCAGATTATCTGAGCAAATAGAACACTTAATGATGGTTTAGGAGGAGAAAGGATCTTGGTACAGTGTTCTCCTGTTTTTAAAGTGCTTTTCCTTCCACGACTCCTTTGATCCTCACAACCGTCCTGTGAGGAGTGGGCGATATTATCATTCCGATTTTAGATAATAAAATAGTCTCTCGGAGTGGTTGATTGACTTGCGTGGGACTGGAAGCTTGTCTTTGGTCAAGGCCCCAAAGTGTGTGCTCATTCCCACCACCACACTGCATCAGTGCCCCCTTACCCTGAACCATACCAAGGAAAAATCATGAATGGCCCAGAGGCAGAGGTTCGAATCATGATTCTCTAAGCAAACGTCTCTCTGCTCCTCTACAAGGAACAGATTCCAGCTGCCATGAGGCTCTGTGGTCCCCACCTTGCCCTGCCTCTGCTGGGAGGCATTTCCATTTGAGCAATGAACCAGGTCTCAGCAAGATCAGCAGGGTAGAACGGAGAGCCGGTGGCAGGGAGGACTCCTGCCAGGTCTGTGGGAATAGCAACGGTGTTGTTCATTCAGCAAACGGTGTTCATTGGCGGTCCTGGGAGCCAGGCATGGGGCTGGCACCCAGAGCAGAATGGGACTCTACTGTACAGGCTGGGTTCTGACCCCAGAGTTGAGAATGGGCTGAGGGTGAGCTGGGGTCTACTTACTCTGTTTGCAATGGTGATAACTCGGTGAGTGGCTTCTGCCTCCACCTGTTAGAAACAGAGGACAGGAAGAAAACAAGCTTCACCATCTCCCCAAGCAAGCTTACATCTCCCTGACACCCCACCTCGTACGCAGAAAGTGCTGGAATGTCTGACTCAGAGCTGGAGTGACAAACAGCACCCACAGGGGCTGGCTCGGGGGGAAACCCTGGGCAGGGGCACCAAGCTCCAACCACCTCTGCTCACACTGAGAGAACCCCGGGACTTAGGGTTCTAGGCACGTCTTTGCTGGATGCTACTCAGGGCTTAATTAAAAGACGACAAAACAAGAACAAATGAAAACCTGCAGTCACACCTCTCCCTGGTTTCTGGTGCATTCTCTCCACAGCCATCTCAGAACTGTAGCAAAGGACTAATACTGATTGATTTCAAGCTGAAAATTAGCCTAGATCGGGATTACTGAACCTCGGCACTAGTGGCATTTGGGGTGAGATAATTCTTTGTGGAAGCGGCTGAACAGACATTGCAGGCTCTTTGGCAGCATCCTTCACCTCGACCTAGTAGATGCCAGTAACATCCTCCCCCCAGGTTGGGATAACCCAAAATATCTCTGGACATTGCCAAATGTCCCTGGGGAGCAAAACATCCTTAGATGCTCCCCTTTAATCAGCAGATGGTGAAGGTGGTATTCTTGCTATTACTGCCACTACGGTCAGCACCGCTCTCTTCCCCCTCATAGAGCTCCACAAAGCCCAGTCCTGTGTGCATCCCGCCACCCCTCTTCTCACAGGCACTCTGAGTGCCTTGTTGAAGCTGGTGTGTCTTTCTCTATCAACTCTGAGGTGTCCAAACAGGAGCTGTATTCAAGCGCTCTCGCAGACAGAGACAAACCCACGGCAGGAGTAAGGTGGGACCCCCGCCCACACCAGGTTGGCCCACTATAGGCTGACTTGGTTCCTGTCTGATGACAGAACCATCACATCCTGTCTCCAGCTCCTCGTCCCCCAAGGCCTCCCCATCAGTCCCTCATGGACATCCAACCACCACTCTGCATTTAAGGCTTTGAAGAAATGGAAAATAGCTCTCCCCTCACCACTGGTAAGGCATGTCCGAACAGGGTCATAGGGCAAGAACACATTATTTATCTAACGTGATCCTCCAGAGCCGAATTCTTCAGCAAGGGGGACCTGGGGGCATTTGTGTCGACACCCTGCAAAACTGTGCAAGGATAAAACCAGAGGGCAGAGGGAGAGCAGGGCTTAGTCACCATCTCAGCAACGAATAGGAAAAGGGGGAAAGAGCACAGACACGCATGTGCCTCTCGTTTCTAGTGGGAAGGGTCCAAAGTTTTCCACAGATGCTCAAAGGGATCTCAGCCCCAAAATGCCAACTCACTGGCTTATAGTCTGGAATTTCTTCTAACATCTAAAGGCCCTTTCAGTCTGTCTTTTCTCTCCCGATTCAATTTTGGCCAAAGCAACCCCTGGCATGTTCACATGGCCTCCCTCAGACCCTTGAAATCAGCCCCCAATGAGGTGGGTCTGTTTCCCCAAAGTTGTCTTCCCCAAGGAAGCTGAAGGGCAGGTCGGCTGTAGCATGGAGGAAGTTGTTCCCTGGGAAGCTTCCAGATGGGAATTTCACCCATGAAGAAAGCAATGCCATACAACTCGTATTTACCGATGACTCTTCTATCCTAAAGGTTCTGTGAATCTACAGGAAAGATGATGACAAAGAACACGGATATCTTCCTCACCTCCTCTGGACGGCTGATCTCAATTCCTTCTGGGCCTGTGATACCCAAATCTAGCGCCTCCTTTGCACCCTGAATAAGAGCAAAAGAAAGAAAATTGAGAGAATCATAGAGATACAAAAAAATACTGAACCCAAGGGACAGTAAAATATTTTCAGCACAGCCCATTCCAATAGGTTTGCTGCTTTTCTCACTTCTGTAACACCCATCTTAGAACGAGGGCAGGATTAGGACAGGGATCCCCTGAGTCTCACTTCATAATGATTGAAAATATCTTTTCCTCTTAAAAATACAGTTCAGTCACCAGCCAACAGGCCTGGGACACTAAAGACAAACACTGTTTATTGATCTGCAAATCAGAATTTCCTCACTGGAAATCTAGTTAAATCTCCAGCTTCCACAGATGCCTAGATTAACCTTTACCCCAAGTATCCTACTTAAGACCCAGTAGTACAAAGGGGCTTGTCTGTCTTGGTACCAGTGAGAAGATCTCTATAATACCTCAGGTCCGCTGAGGAGGTACAGGAAAGTGGAATGTTGACCCTTATTTATTCTGTACGTCACATCTCATTAAAAATATTTCTTAGAGGTGCTCCAAATTCCTCTGTGATAATGGAATTTAAGTATCATATTTGAATGAAGACATCATCATCCAAGACTTAGAAACCCTTTTGGACTATACAGAGAGATTTGTTTTTTACAGACACTAGAAAAGTTTGGATTTTCGGACAGAGATCTGTCATCTGGGCTGTTAACATCTCACACTTTCTTTTATAATTTGTTTTATCTGAACCCTGTAGGGAGGGTCATGGGTGGTCAGGAATCCCCCAGAGAACTGTCTCTATCGGTGCTCCCCCAACTTCCCCCAACATTCTCTACTGCCTTGCCTCGGCCACGAGCTCCCCATTTTCAGCATGGACCCGGGCGATCGCCCCAATATCCTTGCAAGCGTGCAACACTTGGTACAGTTCGCTGTCCCGAAGCATATACAAGTCCTTGTAGGTCATGAACATCTGGAACGAGTTGACACCCTTCTCCCTCACCAGGGTCTCCATTTCTGCTTTCACCTGGAGAGCAGAATGCAAAGGCAATGCCACGTGAGTACAGAGGGCCAAGAGGCTGACTGGCAGACGCTGGCCCAGCGCGGAGGAGAGGTGGCTCTGTCGCCACATGACCACCCGCAACCTTGCAGTATCTCACTCTCCTCTCACTCCACAGGCTGCTGTGAGGTCACGTGAGCAAATGGATGCGGAAGTGTTTTGAAAATTGTCCAGCGTGACACAAATATAGAAACGAGATCTGGGCATGTTTCTCCTATCACATAAGCTTGTCCCGTGTTTCTGCCTCCAAATCAGCCTTATTGGTAAATGCAGTAATGACTTTTACACCTGTGGCCAGTTCCCTCCGCCCCCATAACAGAAGGGGTGTTACAGAGAAGGCGTACTAATGCTAAAAATCCAGAGACCTGGGGAAAATCTAACTTAGGGACAAAGCCAAACATGAAGCAAAGCTATGTGAATAAGGAGATTCATCCCAACATTATTTATACTAGGAAAAAATGGAAGAAACATTGGTCCAACAGTAGGAAAATAAATTGTGATTCGTCTACTTGACAGAACATTAAGTGGCCATGGCATCGATGGTCATGAAGACCATGCAGCCAGGTGGAAAATGCTCACACTTAAGAGAAAGAGTTACTATGAAAAAAGACCAGAAGGAAATAAGCTAAAATAACAATAGTGATTGTGTTGGGGTGACTGAATTATGTGCTTCCTTTCTTTTCTATTTTTAAAATCTGTAATTAGAAAAAAAAATTGGTTATTATAAAAAAGAATTAAAAATTCTAGATGCATGAAAATCCTCACAACCTTTGGGGACTTAGGGATAGCTGACTTGGCCTCAGTGTTGCTGGGAATCTGAGCAGACCCTCTCTATTCCAGGCCACTGGAGGAGGGAAGGGAGAGAGGCTTAGGGTAGGGGTCGCCCATCCAGGAGGGTGTCCGAAGTGGACAAAACTTCCATCTGAGATAAAGGATGGCTAACATTCAGTGTGGTCTGTACCTTTTAGCCGGTACCAGGAGGGGGATCTTCATGTGTGAGTTTGGGGGGTTCCAAGGCCTTTCATAAGCACCAGTTTGGATATAATGGAAGAGACTGTGTAAGCCCCACACTCAAGGCTTGTACCTGAGGGCAGAAGTACAGCCAGGCTTTTAAGTCACTGTCTCAGAATGGAGCCAGGCCCTTTAGATCAGGATCCACAGCTGGAGAACTTTGCAAAATCTCTTAATGCTTATTTATTGTTAAGATTCCAGGGCACCCACTCAAGTACTGAGTGGCACACGGTGATTAATGAGCACCTGATGAAAGAATGAATATCCAGGTTGCTTCCCTGGGGTAAGAAGCAGTAAAACTCCAGAAGTGAAGCAAAATCTAAATGCCTGTATATCTGTATTCAGGAAGAACGAGGAAGAGGGAATCGGGGAGCAGGGACTGGACTCTGGCCCTGGGGCCTGGGCAACAGGAGGCCAGGAAAGCCAGGGGCACAGAGGCTGAGCTGAGAAAGGGTCCAGTGGGAGCCACACACCAGGAGCAAACTCAGGGTGCCCAGAGCAGGAGCTGGGGCCCAGCAGGAAAAAAGCACCCCAATCCATTCTTACCAGGTGGCACTGAGCCAGGACGGGGCCCTCCGTTCTGAGACCTCAGGGCTGTCACTCCAAGCGCAAGATGATGTGACCCTCAGGGCTGACCCTTACTGAGCTTGCTACTCAGTAGCAACCCTTAGGGGTTTTGCTACATAAGTGACACCTTAGGTAGAGCGTCAGGACATGCTGAGCGCCTTGTGGTCAGAGCGCTGGGAAACTGGCTCTTTAAATTAAGCTAAACAGGCCTCCCCCCTTATAGAATCATAAGTGTTTTTTCTTTTGGCATTTGGAGGAGTTAGGATGGAGGTGGGAGGGGTGTTCCACACCGCAGGACAGCATCACCCCCCCAGCTGGCTCTCACCAGATGGCCCCTCTGCCAAAAAGAGCACTGGTTCTTCTTTTGGGGTTCCACCCAGTGCTGTTACCTTGGGTGCCCACCAGGGGATCCCCACATGGAGGGCGTAGTCACAGCAGACCTTGGGGTCAGCCAGGCCCCGGCACTTCTCGTAGGCATCCACAAGGGAGGTCTCCTTGTCAGGCAGGACGTGGCCGATGATCATGGTGGTACCTCCAACTAGTGCTGCCTGAGGGAGACGGGAAAAGCAATCGCGTCACATCTCTACCCGCACCCAAGTCGCTGACGTGGGGACACTGGGTCCTCAGGTGGACCTTCAGGACAGCCACAGACTCTCCCACACAAGAGGCTGGGAGGCCCAAGTGCAGCAGTGTTTGGGAAAATGTAAGGAGCTGTCAACACAGGAGCCAGGGTGTAATCTTCATCATTGCTGTGGATCCAGCACACAAACCCGCTGCTTCCTCATCTTGGGTTGCAGCTCAGTGCTTGGGAAAAACGACTTAGCGTGTTACCAGCGCCTACATTTCCAAATGGGAAGATCCCCCCAGACAATTTCTGACCAACTTGAATAGATAGATGATGCAATCAAATGTCTACCATAATGTAAGTCTGTTTGTAATATTATTTTAGTTACACGTATATACGTAAACCATAGTAAAATGTTAATTTGACTACATTATTTTGTTTTATTTGCCCACATTTCATGAAACAATTCTATTCAAAGTTTTTATAGGCATCTTCACATCAGGGTCTTTGTCTTCAGTTTTTCCAAGAACATTAACTTCATTTCCATCTGTCTTGTTTGAGATAGAGCATTTTAGGTCCCCGTACGATCTGTCAGTGAAAAAATGATCCTATCCACAATCTCCACGAGATACCACTTAAAAAGAAATCTTTAAAAGGTCTCATTTGCAATCACAAACAATGCTCCCAGGAATAATTACTAAATCTGTGTTAAAGGTCTGCCCCCACGTACTTTTTTAAAAACCAGTTTGGTCAGGTGACCTCCATGAGCTTCCTAAATTAGCATTGACCAAAGGCTATTCCAGGCTAATGGGTTGTTCTCCAAAAAAACTTTATTAAAATAAAAATTGAGACAGGTCCCATAATATGTGAAACTTTATGAGGGCTTTAATATAGGTGACTCTCTTTTCCTGATGAATTAAAATTTGGACAAAACCTACTCTTTTATTTGGATCCCTACAGTGACTGGAATCAGCTCCAAGTTCAAGTCCCTGCTATGCCACCTCCCAGTTGGGTAACCTCAGCCCGGTTACTTGACCTCTGTGATGCAAGAGGTCAAGTATGTTTTTTCTCCTTTTTTCTTTTAAAATTTTTCATTTATCTATTTTTTAAATATTCTGTTACAGAGTCTTTACCTATACCATGGGACCAGCTTCCTTGCTGGAGAGCTGTGAAAGTCAAGAGAATCATCACTTTGTAAAGTTTTGTCCTAATATGTGTGTTTCATTATTCAGAGTTTAGTTGTTTATCTCTGTTTTCTGTATGGGAGGAAAACAGCACAATGAAACTGTCTTGATGATTTCATGCTTCTCTATTCAGTTAAATCATTGATCACGAATCAGAAATACTGCTGGAGAATAAGGGACTGAAAAAAAAATTAGTTCAGCGGCCAAGCAACAATTACAATGAAAGCTCTTGCAACACCGATTTTCCACGCTGACCCTGGCTGGGCGGGTGAGACTAGTGCCCTTGTTGTCCTGGGAAACGCAGGGGCCTGACTTCTTGCATAGCTTAAAGCAACCAACAGAGGGTGCTAGTTCTGAGGCTCACACGCAGGAATTGTGATGTGGGAGACGGAGAGAAGGGGAAGAGCAGCAGATTGTAGCTTTACTAGCTGGCTTCTATTTCTGATTTTGCTGGATTGTGCCAGAATGATTCACCCTCGTAGCAGGTGGTTGTACTCTATTTTGTCCTGAAATGCATTTCTTGCTTTTATGTGTGGACACGGGGGTGTCTGGTATATTGGGATGTTACACACTAAATTGTCTTACTTCTGTGGTTCTAGATTGTTTTCCTTTGCACTCCCTCATCTGTCTGTAGACTTGCATAGAAGAAAAAGGGAATATGGAGACAGCACAGTGGAATAAGAGAGCCAAGACCGTTCTTAGCATCTGTGGGCTTCTGAGAGTAGAAAAGGAGGTCTACCTAACAAACTGTTAACACAGCGTATACTCTGTTCTCCTACTCTAACAGATAATGTTCATAATGACTCAGAAGGCCAGGCTTGAGTTCAGAATTCTCAGAATGCTTGCAGTTCTGAGCTACACTCTAGCGGATGTTGGCCTTCAGCCTCTGCGTCTGCCTCTAGCCCATACTCTCCAACTCCGGTTATGTGTCCTGCAGCCCCTGGATCTAAGCTCTTCTCACTCCTGCAAGATGCCACCCTGGGGCTAGGCGTGCACAGAGTGGTGGTCTGGCCCCCAGAAGGACAGATTCAGGCTAATGTAGGCCCTGGCGGTGCTCAGGCCCTTTGTCAGGGGATTCCAGGGCCCCAGAGTGTGGTCCAGGATTGGGACAGTGGGCTCTGGGCAGACGTGGGGGAGCTGCCTGTAGTCCAGAGCCCATGGCAGAGACTCCTCTTGCCTGGGTCCAAGGATAGTAACTGAAAAGTTCTGGATGGAGTCAGAAGCATCCGGCAGAGGTCCTGACTTTCCCAATTGCTGGTTGTAATCCTGTGTGCCTGCTCTGCTCTGCGCTCACCGCTGGGGGCCCACAGCAGCTCAGGTGGCAGTGGTTGTGAGAACCTCCATAAGCTGGGAAGGGGCATATAAATATCTGGAAAAATCATTGCTGCTGTTACCCCAGGCCTCAAAGCAAAAGTTTAATGGGATCAGTAAACACTTTCCCAGCTGCGGGTTCGGGATCCCAGACCAGATGCTGGATGCACTAGTGCTGCTTTCCTCCCAGGCAAGATGCACACAGAGCTGGCTTCTAAAATATGCACAGTTCCCACCCACGGGATGAATGCTGACAAGCTCAGTCTTAGCAGGAATGTGATATCACAGATGTGACAGACCTTTTTACTGTCATTCCACACAAAACAGCCTTGTACAAATCAACAGCAGAGCGTGATGCAATCCTGTTCCGGAGGCTTTCGAAAGGATTATATTTACGATAATCAAAAGGAAAGGCGACTGTGTGGCTGCTGAATGTTCATAACTGTCTTTATGCAAGAAAAGTAAAGCTGTGAAAGATCTGAAGAATCAATAGAAATGATGTTCATGGAGGCTAAGCCTTCACATGGAACAAGGGTGATGCTATAACGAGTGAAAAAGACAGAATTCAATAAGCGTACCCAAGATACTTAGAAGTATGTTTAAACACACACACACCCACACAAAGAAAACAAAAATAGAAGGAAATATACCAAAACATTAACAATGACTGTTTTTGGATGATGAGATTCTGAGTAATTTATTTTTTCTAATTTTCTGAAATTTATTTCATAGACTATATTACTTTCATAATACTGTATACATAAAAAAATTAATTTGGAGGAAACTAAAACTACTTAAAATTTAGTTAACCGTGTTTATGTATTTAAAATACTTTCTTTTAAAGTTATGTATGAAACATTTCAACCACACAGTAAAAGTACAGAACATAATACAACACATACCCATGAACGCACTACTCAAATTGAACAGATGTTAGCTTTTTACTGTATTTACCTTACATGCTTTTTAATTTAAAAAATGAAAGAAAATGTTTCCAATACAACTGGAGCCCTCCATCCTATTCCCATCCCTTAACCCTGAGGTTGATATAAATTTCTCCCATCCATGTTTTTATGCTTTTACTATATTCGTTTTGCAAATCTGAAAAATGTACACAAGTGGTATTATACCGTCCATGTCCTTTTGCAACTTGCTTTTTTTATTTGACAGAATTAAGATTCATTTATGGAGACAGACACGACCATGGAACAGCTAACACACTAGGGCCTACTGGAGCCTGGTGCCTGACTGAAGTGGCCATTTATCAACCCAGGCCCTTATTTTTTGACATAAACTTCTGTCCAGCCAAGCATTCCCCACTGTGTATGTGGCATTCATTTCTATTGTGAACGTGAGACTTCACATCTCTCACTGTTAAGTTAATATGGACTTTAGGACCATTTGTTTAACCAACAGACGCAGCAGCGTCATACACATTTGGCAGGATATGAAACATAATTTTACTATTTCAAAGGGTTACCATTATTTTGTTTTTGATATTTATGACATACCGCTGGGTAAATCTGGGTTTATTTGATGCCCAGTCATGTCACATCCACTTGTTCCCTAAGAAAAACCAGTATTCTTTTTTTTTTTTAACATCTTTATTGGCGTATAATTGCTTTACAATGGTGTGTTAGTTTCTGCTGTATAATAAAGTGAATCAGCTATATGTATACATATATCCTCATATCCCTTCCCTCTTGCGTCTCCCTCCCACCCTATCTCACCCCTCTAGGGGGACACAAAGCACCGAGCTGATCTCCCTATGCTATGCAGATCCTTCCCACTAGCTATCTATTTTACATTTAAAACCAATATTCTTAATGGTAATCCATTTCATGTCATAGTTTCCAGGCATACGCTTGGCAGGAACTTGTACTGAACTCAACCTAAACCTGTTATTATAAATGTCATCTTTATGCTTCAGAAGTTATCAGACCACTGTGGGCACATGGCGGTCTCCGTATTGACCAGGGACCTGCTCAGCAAATTGGAAAGAAATTTCAGATATAATTTATTTGCTGACATCACAGCGTTGGAAAGAACAGTGCATTGGCCTTTCCTGGTTTTGTCAGGACAAAGATCTTTGGAGAGTCATTCTCTACCATCTTCTCTGTTGCTGCGGCTCTAATCACGTTTTGCTGAGTTCCCCGTAGCAATGTTTTTTCTCTACCCCTCCACCTTGCCCCCCAAAGGGAAAGGCTTGGTTCTCTGGCTCCAAGGCCAAGAACCAATAGATCAAGGCACAAACTTTGTACCCTGTTGTTGAGAAGGCACTTGGGCCAGAGCTTATCTGTGGGGTTTTTCATTGGGGGTGGCGTAGGGACATCCTGTGAACATATTTTCACACTAGTGCTCAGAAAATGGGTGTGTTCGGGGGGAGGTGATTGGAATCATAATAGCAGGGTCTGGAGTATCTAGATGTATAGATTAAGGGCAACTCAATCTTCACAGAGGGAACAATCCTACACTGAGAATCAAATAACCAGTATTTGGATGTGCTTTGTAAACTAAGTCCAATGCAAATGTTTCGACATTTCTTAATGCAGTTGAGAAAGCCATCACTTGTTCAGATGGATCTGCTTCTCTTGGAATTGCTGAACCACTTCCTTTTCTTTTCACATTGAATGTATCTTCCATCTTTTATTCATACTCGCTCAAAGTAGAAGAGAAAAAAAAAATAACCAGATCAGTGGTTTCTCTCTTGCTCTGAATAACTTCCTTGCCCTTCAGGGATCTTGTTAGCTGCTCTCTGGCCCTCGGGAAAGCCAGCTCTTAAGCAGCACCACTCCTTGGGATGTGAGAGGCTCCCCAGAGAAGGGCCTGAGCATTTCGTCAAGTGAGATGATGTATGTATGGTACCTAGAACCATGCCTGGCACTCAGTAAACACCTTTCTCATCCTGAAACATACGCCCACCAGCCAACACCAGCTCCGTGGGTATGTGGCTTGGGCAGTCCCACAGTGCCCTGTGTTCAGACTGGCTCTGTCCTGGTTTAATCTCTGCTGTCATCTTGAAATTCTTAATAGTATTTAAACAAGGAGTCCATTTTTATCAGCTACATTGACCTGATCTAGGGAGATCACGCTCTTAACAGGATTACGCTGGCTTCAATGCCAATTCATCCAGCTCACACTGGGGGCTCAGGACCCTGACGCTTTCTCCGATAATTCCCTTCAAGGCCGCTTGAATGCTGACCACTGCTCCAACCTCTTTTAGAGTCTCCCCAACACCTTTTATCAGATGCCCCTTTTCTCTGAAAAACAAACAAAACAACACAAACCCTCCCTGCAACCAGCTTTTCTCCAGGACACCAAGTGATACATGATTGTTCCTTGGGACCACCCACTGTCCCTCTAGCTACATACAGCTCCCAAGCCTTTTCTTGACCTTTTGAGCTCATTCTTCAGCTGACTGGTTTTTCTCTAAATTGCACATTTATAATTAACTGCACTTCTCAATTTCCTTTTACTTTTCACTCCTACCTTCTGGGTCCCAGCCTCTATTACTTCATCTAGGGCATGGTCCCACTTCTGACCTTGCAATGCTCTCACTGTTAAGCATTACCATATCTAAAACTCACCCTTCATTCTTTGAATTTTCAGCAGAGGAGACAGGCAACATTCAATCTGCAATATACCTTGGGAAAAGGACATTTTCCCACACTTAACCTGCTTGCCATTAAAAAAAAATTTATTTACTTTATTTATTTATTTTTGGCTGCGTTGGGTCTTCGTTGCTGCGCGTGGGCTTTCTCTAGTTGCGGCGAGCGGGGGCTACCCTTCATTGCGGTGTGCGGGCTTCCCATTGCGGTGGCTTCTCTTGTTGCACATCACGGGCTTTAGGCACGCGGGCTCAGTAGTTGTGGCTCACGGGCTCTAGAGAGCAGGCTCAGTAGTTGGGGCTCACGGGCTTAGTTGCTCCACGGCATATGGGATCTTCCTGGAACAGGGCTCGAACCCGTGTCCCCTGCATTGGCAGGCAGAGTCTTAACCACTGCACCACCAGGGAAGTCCCCGGCTTGCCATTTTTAAAACACACTAATGCTATATTTAGAGGCAAAATAGTAGCGTGACAAGAACCAGACTTTAAGGCAGGCAGATCTAGGTTTAAATCCTAGCTCCATCACTTATGGTTATAAGATCTTGGGCAAGTTATGTAATCTCTTTGAGCTTCATTTTCCCCATTTGTAAAATGGAGTAATAATACACCCCTTGTGGGGTTACCATGAGGATTAAATGAGATAATGCACGTAAAGCACCTGGGACAGCACCTGCACATAGTAGGAGCCCAATAAATGCTAGTGATTCATACTATCATTATAGCTATTTTAGTTAATAAACAATAAGCATAGTTTGTAGGTAGCATGAATGTGCACACTGCGTTATATGTATCAGATGCTCCAGAAGAAGTGAGAGATATAAGTACCTTAAGGCGCTTAGAGTCCAGTTAGCAAACAGGACAGGAGAAACGTTCATTTCTAATAGAAATGACTCCAAAATAATGAGAGTACAAAGCAGCACAAGATAACATTCCTCAATGGTGACGGCAACATCAAGTTCAACAGACCAGAGGAGGGGAAGGACACAGTAGGATGGGCAGGCTGAGAGCTGGAAGGGGGCAGGATGAGACACTCTGGGGTAGGAAATGATGTGGGCAGAGCCGGCGACACAGCCAGAGGACAGAGAATAGATCTTTGGTCTTGGCTGAGGCAAACTGTGTGGACCTTGATGAACTTGGATTCCATCAATCAGCAAAGTTGAGCAACTTGTGTGTGTGGAGGTGGTGGTGATGAGGGGGCTTCGGGAGTGTGGGGTTTAGGAGCACATTTACAGACAGGACTCTGGTCACCCCCATCCCTGGACATGTCTGTAGTCACAGCAGGCTTCTGGGTATGAAAATCAGACTCCAGAACATGGCCCTGACTGCTCAGTGCAAACTCGACTGCAGTGCTGAGACGATGGACCCCAACCTGCGGACTGGGATGAATGACATATGGGAAACCTGTTTCGGGGAAGAAGTAGCAGCCAGGTTTGATGACAGAAGAGGAGAGGATGTAAATAACAGGGGAGGTTTTATGCCTGTGTGGCTGAAAAAATAGTATCAGGAGAGGAACAACCAAATTTAGGAGGGAAGAGAGTCTTTAGAAATCTTAGTGCAGAGCTGACGGAGGGACCATGGAGCAGACGAAAACTGCTAATTATAACCAACATCCATTGAGCACATACTCTGTGGCTATTTAATTCTCACAACAGTCCTGTGAAATATGTATTATTGGGCTTCCCTGGTGGCGCAGTGGTTGAGAGTCTGCCTGCCAATGCGGGGTACGCGGGTTTGAGCCCTGGTCTGGGAGGATCCCACATGCCGCGGAGCAGTTGGGCCCGTGAGCCACGATTACTGAGCCTGCGCGTCCGGAGCCTGTGCTCTGCAACAAGAGAGGCCACGATAGTGAGAGGCCCGCGCACCGCGATGAAGAGCGGCCCCCGCTTGCCACAACTAGGGAAAGCCCTCGCACAGAAACGAAGACCCAACACAGCCATAAATAAATAAATAAATAAATTTAAATCATATGGGCTTCTAAGAAGATCTCTGCTTAAAAAAAAAAAAGAAAAAATATGTATTATTCTCCCCATTATTCAGATGAGGAAACTGAGGGTTGATATTCATATCTACTAGGCTGGGAAGGACATCTCTTCCCATTCATTTAGGAGGGGGATGGATAGAGGAGGAGATGAGCTGAGGTGACATGGAGGAGAGCTGAGGGTGCCCAGGCCCTTGGTCCCAGACTTCTTAGCAAAACAGAGGAAAGGTTTTGGGAAAATTAGGAGTGTCAGTCTGAGCCAAGACGAGGTTTAAGAAAACTGTATGGGAAATGCACTACAGAATCAACGAGGGAGGGCTGAAGTAAACTTGCCATATTATAAGGGGACAGTTCCATGAAGCCAGGAGCTGGGACAGAGAAAGCAGGCTGGGATTGCTGAGGGAGTGGGGAGTCCAGGGACGGACTGACAAAGGCATCCAGGTGGAGGTCCAGCACAGCCAAAAATGGGGAGGGGTCCCAGAGCAGAGTTGGTTTGGGGTTTAGAGTGACATCTGAACTTTTATGTTTGTTAGAAATACAGTTGGATTCTCCGATGGTACGTGAAGGCAGGGTGCTCTGGTGGGCGAGGCCTGAACTCTGGAGCCTGGCACACCTGGGTCCGAGGTCTGGCTTTATCGATGAGGAGTCCTGTGGTCTTGAGCCAGTAAGCTCTGGCTTGGGAGGATGGGGGTGCCGTTCCTGGAAGGAGGGGTCCCCGGGAGAGGAGTGGGGTTGTGGTGGATGCGTTGGGTTTGGGGCAGGTGCACGGAGGTGTCTAGGCTGTAGCTGTAAGCCTGGGAGTCATCAGTGACAGATCACCTGGGGAGAGAAGGTGGGGAGGGGGAGAAGGCAATCTGGGATAGGATCCTGAGAAGCAACCACAGAGGAGAGGAGTAAGACAGACAAGACCACGGAAGGAGACTGGAAAGGAGAGTCAAGAGGCAGGAGGGAGAGCAGGCTGGCATGGGGTTATGGAAGCCAAGAAAACCCTGTCACCAGCGCAACAATCTCCCTGGCTCACTGGTTTCAAGAAGAGGTGAGCTGCCCTAGAAGTTAAGATGTCTTCGAGGGAAACCCAAGCTCCCCTTCCCAGATGCGAGCGTACCAGGGTAGCCTTCTGGTCTCAGGGACAGTGAACACATCTGCTTGGGAAGCCCTGATATAAGCCTGCCTGGTCCCTGCTCAACAGGTAGACCCTGGGCACACAGGACACAGCCAGCTGCAAGCGCTGCTGAGAGACAGAAAGGTAGGGATTCAGTGTGAAATCCCCATCCGCCCTCCTCCCTTCAGCCCCATCAATAAAGAACAGGCCTGACTGCTATGCTGTGGGGAGCAGCTGGGTCAGGCGCAGGTCAGACCAGGCTGTGCAAGAGCTCTTGCTGCCCCTTCCCTTCTGTTGCAAATTCCTGAAGACAAAGAGGTGCTGGCTGTCTCCAGGGCTGCTTGTGCAGTGGCCTTGTGGCAGGAAAGCTAATTGCAAAGGGAAAGATGGCTCCTCGCTCTGGATTCTCAACCCTGAAGGGGCCCAGGGCAGCAGGGGAATAACCCCCACTATAGAAACTTTGGGATGAAACTAGACCCAGAGAAAATCTCCTGAAGGGATGCAGACCAACACGAAGTGCTCCAGGAGAGGGTCACCTGCACAGCCAAGTGCTGCCCTCACCTAAGCTTCATGACCACCGTGTTGGACAGATGTTTTCACCATCTCAGTTTTTGAGACATAAGCCAAGACTGGGATCCAGGTATTTTTATTCCAAATCTCATACTCTTCCGTAACCCTGAGAATAGATTTGATACCAACAAATAGCAACTAAGCACAGAGCTTCATAGCCTGGGGCAATCCCAACTGCAGATTCAGGGTCTCCCACCTGGTATACTTAAAATAGACAACAGATAAGGAAGTATATACATCAGCCCTAACATTTTCTCATTTTAGAACTAGGAATACATGAATACCAAATGGTGGGAGAAATGTAAAAGGATGCATAGTTTTTATCATGAGACGATGCACATTTCTGTGGTTAAGACATTTCCTTTAAACCTGGGAATGAATTGTGTTAATTCCCAGACCCAACAGACTAGCGTGTCCCGGGGACACAGAAGCTAGCAAAAAGTGACACCACTCACGCGGAAGCCATTGGACCACTGTGGCAGTTAGCACCTAGGCTGAACTCACGTTCAGGAGAGAAATGAACATTTACTGACAGCCTGCTTTGTGCAATGTTCCTAATATTATTCATATTTATTATCTTATTTGATCCTCAGAATGACTCTGTAATTTAAAGCAAGGACTCAAACAGATATCTGTGTACCCGTGTGCATAGCAGCATTACTCATAATAGCCAAAATGTGGAAGCAACCAAGTGTCTATCGACAGATGAATGAATAAACATAATGTGGTACGTACATAAAATGGATGTTATCCAACCTTAAAAAAGGAAAGAAATTATGACACGTGCTCCAACATGGTTGAAACTTGAGGACATTATGCTCAGTGAAATAAGCCAGTCATAGATGGACAAAAAAATGTATGATTCCACTTCTGCGAGGTATCTAGAATAGTCAACTTCATAGAGATGGAAAGTGTAATGGTGGTTGCCAGGGGCTGGGAGGAGTGGGGGATGGGAAAGTTAGTATTTACGGAGTACAGAATTTCAGCTGGGGAAGATGAACAAGTTCTGGAAATGGATTATTGTGGTGACAACACTGTGAACGTACTTAATGTCACTGAACTGTACACTTAAAAATGATTGAAATGATAAATTTTACATTATATTTTATCACAATAGAAAATTTAAAAATATATGACTCTGTAGGGTAGAGGTTACTCCTCTCGTCTTACAGATAAGAAAAATGGGGCACAGAGGAAATCATGCAGCCAGACTGAATGAGGGTCTATCTGCCGCTAGCATCCTAGGTTTCCTTTACATTATGCCGCCCCTTCTAGAGCTCAAGATAGCCCTGGTCTGACTGCAGGGCTCCCTGGCTCCTAGATTCCTCTGTCAAAGGATGGAGAAAAGCCCAAGTGAAATTGGACCTAACTGCAGTTTAGAAACAGAGGGGTAGGTGTGGCTTGGGCTTCAATTACAGGGCTAAACCTGAGAATTGTGCCAACATCTAAAATTATGAAATGAGGATCTCCAGGCATCTCTCTAATCCAGAATGATTATCTTCACTGCCGAGCATCCAATTTAAATCATTGTGTTTAATACAAAGCCACAGAACAGAGCAGGCTGTCTCCCGACATGCAGTTACCATGGAGACCGGAGATGATCCTCAGAGAGAGTTATGTGGCGGAGAGAACGTGGCTGCCAGCTTCTGAGAAGCTAGGGGGCCAGGGGAAACCGTTCTAAAATAGAGCCCGGAGACGCCCTTTGTCATCTTCCTCCTTAGCAAAGCCCCTTCTAATCCCAAAGCGGGAAAGTTTACAGGTAAGCAGGTCATGACCATCTTTATTAAAAGTCCAGACTGCCCAAAGATGACAGACACGAGGGGTTTGTCAACAATCCAGAAATAAACCACATGTGACCCCATCTGCTCTCCTTCCCTCATCTACTCCAGTGTCGGCGAGTCTTCATTTTGGTCCCAAAGCTCAGTGATAATAGTGCCATCAAGCTGCCGAGGAAGGCTGTCCTGAGGCCGTGCTAGGTGCTGATGCTGGGGAATGCGGGCTGGCGCCTGCTCTGGAAGGCAGGGAGGCCTATGCCTGTACTTGCTAGCTTGGAAAGGCATTTCACTCCCTGAGACTCAGCTTCTCCACCTGCAAAGGAAGGAAAATAAGGCCTGCCTGAGGGGGGCTTTAAAGATCACGATACGTGTATAAGGGATACAGAAATGCTGGGCCTGACAGGGCAGTGCAGCCTTCCTGGAGGGGACAGCGGCTGGAAACGTAGCTGCAGGTCCTGCGCAGAGCCATGCACTGCCAGATGCCACCTGGGGGTCTGGGAACCCAGAGCCCATGAGAGGCTCTACATGCTCCAGGCTGAACACTGTATTTTCCACACAGCAGGAAAAGTAGACTCTTTGATGGGCCACTATGTCCGGGGCTTAGAGATGCAGAACAAGCGTGCTCTCCCGAATATAAGTCCTAGTTATCTTAAGCCTGGCAAAGTGAGAGTCAGGGCACCAAACCAGGAAAGAGCTACAGCCCAGGCCTGGTGGTAACAAAGGGTACCAAACAGAATGGAAACCTGACAGAGGGAAGGGGAGAGGGTGGCAACAGCTCAGTGGTTAGAATTTCAGTTCATGTAAGTTTTATCCTAACCTGGTCCACTCAGAACTCCCCGGCCCACTTCTGTTCTCCACTGACTAACTGTAAGACAAAGAGGGAGCAAGAGGAAGCAGAATGAACGCTTCCCTGTGACGTCATCACAACTTATTATACATAAAGATATGGGTCATGTGAAGAAAATATATTGAGATCAATATGTAGCCAAGTATCATGGAACATCCTCATGGACCTCATCTGAACCCCCAGCACTCAGTTAAGTTCCTTTTAACACACACACATCACAGATTTTTTTCTCTCCAAATAACTTCAGAAGATTCTAAAGAAAATTCTTAACTTTTGGCTAACAGAAAGGGACCACGCTAAGGGCTGAGAATGTTTATCAAGTGCTTGGTTAATGCACTGAGTTTACTGCTCTCTGAAGTTTTTGGTTTACAGCCTGCGCTAAAAAAGTTTGCTTCCGAGGATATAGAATGGCCAAAACAACGTTGAAAAAGAAGGACAAAGTTGGAAGACTTACACCACCGGCTTTCAGGGCTTACTCTAAAGCTATCATAATCAAGACATTGTGGTATAGGCGTAAAGATAGATACATAGATCAAAAGAACAGAAAAGAGAGTGCAAAAATAGACCCACACATACACGGTCAACTGATTTTTGACAAGGGATGATCTTTTCAACAAATGGTGCTAGAACAATTGGATAGCCATATGTAAAAAAACGGAACCTCAACCCTTACTGGATACCATATATAAAAACTAACTTAAGATGAATCATTGACCTAAATGTAAGAGCTAAGATTATAACACTTCTAAAAGAAAACATGGGAGAAAATCTTAGTGACCTTGGATTTCACAAAAATTTCTCAGTTACAGCACGAAAAACAAACTATGAAAGAAAAAGAATTAATAAATTGAAGTTCAAAATGAAAAACTTTTGCTCTTCCAATGACATTGTTAAGAAAATGAAGAGGTTAAGTCATAGCCAGGGAGAAAATGTTTGATTGTGGTAATCTGTTCATGAAGTATATAAGTCAAATCATTATGCTGTACATCTTAAACTTATACAGTGCTGTATATAAACTATATTTCCATAAAACTAGAAAGGAAAAAATAAAGATTTACCTATTCTTTATATTTCATAAAAAAAAAAACAAAAAACAAGACCAATGACTCAAAACATAGGGAAAAGATATGAACTCTTCACCAAAGATATACAGAGGGCAAATAAGCACATGTAGAGACATTCAACACTAGGGAAGTGCAAATTAAAACCATAGTGAGCTACCACTGATACATCTGTTAGATGGCTAAAATTAAAAAGACTGACCATAACAAGTGATGGCAAAAATGTGGAGCCTGGAAGGAACAGAAAATGTTACAACCACTTTGGAAACCACTTTGGCAATTTCTTAAAAAGCTAAATGTACACCTACCATATATTCTAGGCGTCCCACTTCTAGGTAATTACACAGGGGAATGTAAGCATGTGTCCACACAAACACTTGTACACAGATATTCATAGTCGCTTTATCTGTAGTTGCCAAAAACTTAATAATGCTAAGTCAGAAACCAGACCAAAAAAGAAATACATACTGTATTTTCCATTATATAAAAATGTGAGAAAATGCAAATTAATCTATAGTGACAGAAAACAGATCAGTGGTTGCCAGCGCAGGGAAGGATTACAAGGGACACCAAGAAACTTTGGCTGGGGGGGGTGGCGGTGATGGATGTGCTTATTATATTAATGGTGATCCTTCGCAGTATATACATATGTCAAAGTGTATCAAACCATACACTTTAAAAATGTGTGGCTTATTGTATGTCAATTATACCTTAATCAAGTTGTTTAAAAAAAAACCATAACACATAGATTAAAAAAAAAAAAAAAAAGTGGCTTCCTGGGCTACCCAATCATGACCTTCTTCATTCTGTACATACTCTTCCCAAGAATAGAGTTCACCAACATTCATCAAGCTTAATTTTATTTTTAAATATTGAGAACACTGTGGAGAGTTTAAATCTAAAGAGGAAAGTTATTTATAGATGAGGGGTTGAATTCATTAATCTCCAGTGGCACTTCCAGCTCTAAAACTGTGTGCACGAGTGAGTGCACGTGTGTGTATGCGAGAGTGCGTGTGTAAGTGTGTGACTGTGAGAGTATGTGAAAGTGTCTAAGTGTGTGAGTGTGTGTTTAGTGTGAGAGATAAACATTTGTGAATGAGGGACTTCCCTGGTGGTGCAGTGGTTAAGAATCCACCTGCCAATGCGGGAGACATGGGTTTGATCACTGGTCCAGGAAGATCCCACATGCCGCGGAGCAACTAAGCCCGTGCGCCACAACTACTGAGCCTGCGCTCTAGAGCCCGCGAGCCACAACTACTGAAGCCCGCGCACCTAGAGCCCGTGCTCCGCAACAAGAGAAGCCACCACAATGAGAAGCCCGCACACCACAACGAAGAGTAGCCCTGACTCGTCACAACTAGAGAAAGCCTGTGCGCAGCAACGAAGATCCAACACAGCCAAAACAAACAAAGAACCACACTGGTGAATGAGAAAGTTCTTAACTATAGCTGGCCTACAGCTTTATCCTCACATAGTCACCAATTAGGGATCCTCACAGCACCTAATTTTTAATTAACAAGAAATAAAAAAGGATCAGAAGGAGAGAAAAACATGGTTGGCTACAGGGATAACCTGAGGGAACAATGAGGCGGAAACCACGTAAGGGAGAAGATACAGCATCTACACACATTTCTACCTGCCAGTGAACCATTCTAAGATGTGTACCTGACATTCAACACAGAAATATGGCCACTTCAGATAGGAGGCAACCTCAGTGAGGAGAAGAGATATTTTCAACTGAGATTTTTGAAGCCTTCCAGAAGGCCATATTCAAATATTTCTTGAAATATTAAAAAGCATTCAGTCTTTACGAGAAGAAATAGGAGGAAGAAAAATACATCATTCATATACTATATGTATCACTGAAGTATACATACAATACACGATGTATTTTTCTTCTATCTTTTTTTAAATCCCAGAGATGCTGGACGAGAGTATAAAAGCAGAGCTAGTATGAGATATGAAAGGTTTCCAAGATGCTTGGGTTTAATCACAAAGGGTACATTTATCTCTATTCTTGAACCAAAGGTTTTAAGAAGCAGTAATCTCTCTGTATAGA
The DNA here is from genome assembly GCF_005190385.1 of Monodon monoceros. Classification (NCBI taxonomy): domain Eukaryota; kingdom Metazoa; phylum Chordata; class Mammalia; order Artiodactyla; family Monodontidae; genus Monodon; species Monodon monoceros. Next base: position 67,559,927 of record NW_021703775.1, read on the forward strand.
TCAATTCTTTGCAAACACTCTTATTCTAGGAAATGAGGAGCTGCTTGGTCACCATGGGAGATTTTTTTCCAATGCTAGAGGTAAAAATTCGTAAGAAATGATAGATCTCTCTTACATTTGTTCTAAGAAGAGTCAACCTGGCCTACATGTTGGCCTGCCAATTAACATAGATGTACAGTGAAAGTTGCCAGCAAGGTTTTGTTATACGAGATACCTGATTTGAAGCAGGACATCTTTAAATAGCTCCTGCTACGTGCTGAGTTTATGACTGGATATTTCTGTTTTTAAGAGAAAGAAAAGAGAAAGAAAATTATCTAGAAATCATCACCAGTACTATTTAGGCTCCATTTGAAATCCATAACACACACAGTCAACCCTGACAGTAGAGACAGAAACCAATTTTGTAATTCCTATTTGATGGATAACACTTTAATACGTATGTCTGTGAGGAAACTTCACAAATGGATTTTTCAGGGGTTGGTCCTCAATCATCACGATCTCTTTATTTATTTATTTATTTATTTATTTTGCGATACGCGGGCCTCTCACTGTTGTGGCCTCTCCCATTGCGGAGTACAGGCTCCGGACGCGCAGGCTCAGCGTCCATGGCTCACGGGCCCAGCTGCTCCGCGGCACGCGGGATCCTCCTGGACCGGGGCACGAACCCACGTCCCCTGCATTGGCAGGCGGACCCTCAACCACTGCGCCACCAGGGAAGCCCCATGATCTATTTATTTAACAAACACTCATGTAGTGCTTAGTAAGCACCAAGTACTATTTTTTAAATATATTTTTTATTTTAAAATTTTTATTCATTTTTTATTTTTGGCCACGTGGCTTGTAGGATCTCAGTTGCCCAACCAGGGACTGAACCCTGGCCACGGCAGTGAAAGCACCGAGTCCTAACCACTAGACTGCCAGGGAACTACCAAGTACTATTTTAAGTTCTTTACCAGTAGTATCTCAACACACATAAAGTATTATCATAATCTCCATTTTCCAGAGAAGGAAACAGAAACACAGAGACAGATTAACTCGTCCAAATCACACAACCAGTAAATGTGGAGCTGAAATTCAAACTTTGGCCGTCCACCCCAGCCTGGGCTCACGACTGCCACCCTATGTAGACATTCATCTATTTCTTGAGCATCTATTGTACTACATGTTTAAATCTTTGTGAGTCTGTGGTGAGTCACGGGTTAAATATAAATCGTCGTCTCTGCCCCTCAAAGTTTTCAATCCAGTTGAGAGACAAACTTTACATAGGAAACAATTTGAAAGCCCCAGGACGACACTTTATTTCAGCTGAGGAGAAAAAAGTGGAGGGCAAGGTCAGATGGTGAGCTGTCCAGGGTGAAGATCTAGGACTCCAAACTAGACAACAGGGAGCCACTGCAAGTTCTCAAGCAGGACATGACCCTGCTGGCAAAGCCGGGGACATAGGCAGCGCGGGCACTAGATGGACAGTAGAACAATCTCATTGCAAAGCCAAAGTGGGTGGATCAAGTAACCCAAGAAACCAGACAGAGTCAAGGCCAGGCCTAGGGTGGAAGCAGGTACTCAGCCTGGGGACTAACAGTTATCATGCACGTACTCTGTGCCAGGCACTGTGTGAAGTGTTTTTCATGCATCAACTCATTTAATCCCCACAACAACCATTTGTAAACGGTAAAAACTGTCAGCTCTAAGGCACTGACATCAGTGTTATTCCTCTAGGGACAGCGGTGCGTTATAAAGCCGCCATCTTGGGGAGGCGGAGAGCTTACTCTGCTGTCTGCCTGATGCATCAGTTCCTTGATGCCTTTATCTGGTCCAGGCGAGTTTGGAGCCACACAGTGTCGAGTTAACTATTTGCATGCAGCCTACTGAGAGCTCACAGGCTGTCTGAAAGGGGTGACTGTCCAGAATCTGGGGTTTCAGGATCCTCTGAGTGGTGTGGTGAAAAGGGCCTCAGACTGAGAAACTTACAGTCTGGTCCAACTACCTCTGGGACCTGGGGCAACTCATTCACTCTCTCTCCCTATCAATGGGAGGGTGGGGCTATATTTCTAAGATCCCTCCAGTTTTTTTACCGGAATGAAGTGAACTTGGGAACATCAGTTAATAAGCAAGACTGTATGAGTCTGGATCCCGATAAGCAGGAAGTGTTACTGCAGAGCAAAAAGACTGGAAAGAGATTTTGGCTAGAATTAAACAGAAATAGACAGAATAACAGAGTCAAGAAAAAAGAAGAAAGGAAGTGAGCAGCATTTAAAGGTTTAAAGCCCAAAGAGCAAGTTTCAAAGGCAAAATAGCAAAAACAGTCTGCCCAATGGATACATGGGCTCCTTGGTAAGAAGGTTGGCAGGCTGGACAACAAAGGGAATTTATTTATGTCCCAGCGGGTCATATCCCAGGACTCTGATAGGTTTAGTCCTCTGCAGGGGGAGGAGGGAGGTAGGGTCAGGACCCTCCACCGGGGGCGGGAAGTGGCAGGCCACCTAGCCTGTGCCACTGTACATCTGCTAGGCTGATCCTGTTCTAGACAAACACGCTTTGGGTTAGGATTTGGCTCCCCTGGTGGTTTGACTACAAGAATAGATGTCCTGCTGCTGATGGTTTTGAGTTAGTGGGAGGCTGTCTCAGTGACCAGATGGCCCTGGCACAGACAAGAGAGAGTCTCTGGGTCCTCAGAGAGGCACAGACCCAGCTGGGTTTCCATTTGATGACATCTTGACCATGGCCAATCCGCCGCTCATTGATGATGCCTATGCGGTACAGACAGGAGGGCAGAGCACAGCACCAGGGACACTTAGCAAGTACAGGGGTTCTAGGCCCCAGGCTGGGGCTTGGGAACCCAATAATGGGACCCTATAATGTGAATAGAAGGAGAGAAACTAATAAATAATACTGGCAAGGGTGAGGCAAGACAAGCCCAAGTTTTCAAAGGGGATTCAGATGTCATTCTGGCACATAAGGTGAGGGTCAGACAGGCAACAGGAGTAACAGCCAGGACAACGTGCCATTCAAAATAGCCGAGAAAGTTCCTTAATAATCCGCATGCTAGTGTTAGGATCATCAAGGATGCTTTAAAAAAAAATACATGGGCTTCCCTGGTGGCACAGTGGACAAGAATCTGCCTGCCAATGCAGGGGACACGGGTTCGATCCCTGGTCCGGGAAGATCCCACATGCCGCAGAGCAACTAAGCCCATGTAGGCGCTACTGAGCCTGTACTCTAGAGCCCGAGCTCCGCTACTGCAATGAGAAGCCCGCGCACTGCAACGAAGAGTAGCCTCCGCTCGCCGCAACTAGAGAAAGCCCACGGGCAGCAATGAAGACCCAACACAGCCAAAAAAAAAAAAAAATACAGATGGGGGAAGAGGCAGACCTAGAGATATTGATTTCATTAGTCTGGGGTGGAGGGTGCAGGCAGTAGAGAGGAGGGGTATGGACATGTATTTCTAAAATAATTCCCCAAGTAGTTTTACTGTAATTTGCTTCCAAAGGTTGAAAACCATTGGCCTAGACAGTGGTTCTCAGTCTATTTTTGGAGGAGTGGGAGGCAGAAAAGGCAACTAGGAAGCATTTCCCCATTGTCCCTGCTGCCCCCTCTGTCACCATCTTAGTGAAGGGGCTGTGCCTGTAGTTTGATTCTGATATTCCCACCGGGCCACGGAGAGCCACTGGTGGGGTGGAGCTCAACAGCCTGCATTAACATTCTTATTATGTAATATTAGATTCACACCAAAGAATAAGCATAACTTATGAGTAAGCTAAGTAGGATAATGATAAAAGACCCCCGTGACCCAAGTGAAATCCTAGACCTTTATTAACACAGTTGGTGTCACTGGCTCTCCTCCCTCCCCTCCTGCCCCTGCCTTCCCACAGGAGATAACCCCCTTCCTCCATGGGGGCATTTTTAACAAGCAGGGCGTCCTGGCATCTCTGGAGACCAGGTTCTGGGCCTCTGGGAGGGAGGGGCCTGCAGGTTGGAGGCGGGGAGGAGGCGGGGAGGAGGATGGAGTGCCCGGGCTGTGAGCAAGGGGGGCAGAGGCAGGGGAGCCAGGCAGAGCGTGCCCCCAGCCTCTAACAGAAGCAGAGGCGGGCAAAGCGTGCGTTAAAGAAGCGCTAGAGAAACCCCTTCAGACCCAGTACAATGGAGACCCAGATGCTCTCAGAAAAGCCAGGCTTTCAACGGTTTTGTTTTCCCAGCCCTGGCTGCTGCTGCCCAATTGACAGGCAGGCCATAGCTCAGGGGGTGCAGAGTTCAAGGCCCTTTGGATCTGTCAGACGGGAACAAAAAGGCGCAACTTGATCTCTCTTTCTCTATAGGCTAATCACAAGGGTGAGCTTTTCCTTGGGGTTATTATTCTATTATAAACCCAGATGCTTAAAGCAGATCAACCGTTACCTTTCTTAGAAGGTGCAAAGTAGGTCAGTGGCAGTCTATCAGGGTGCACAGCCTGGGCCTGAGTGCCACAGGCTGTGTGAATAATTAAATCCACGCATCCCTGACATCAGCAGTGCAACAGGAGAGCATTTTCTCTCCCCAGGAGATTGTCAGGAATTAGAGATAAGAGGAAGCCAAAATATCCAGGTAGGAGCACCAACAGGGAGGAGCAATCCAGGAGTGGGGGGGAGGGGGACGGGGCAGGAAGCCAGTTCTTGGGAGGCTGGGATGTCTGAGGCAGGACTCTGGGCAGGGTCTCCCAGAGGGGCCTGGGGAGGACTGCGTCAGGGGCTGTGTTATGAAACAGACGCTCAGTATGAGCTGCGGCACAAGGACAAGGTCCGATCTTACTTAGGGGGTGGATATAACAAAAGGTCAGTTTACGCGACGCGAGCAGCCAGAGTGGCTTAGCGTTTATGGGCCTTAAATTTCCTATAACTTGGGGCTGGCATGGATTGGGGGTGTCTGATCCTGCAGGAACTGGGAGAGGTGGGACCCTTAATCACACAGGGGCTTTTCTGTGTTTTTGCAGAGACAGCTGCTTCCATGGATGAGAAGCCTGGAAAAGATCAAAAGTTACCCACCACCTTGCACAAAGATGCACGTGCAAAGGTCTTCATTCGCTGTAAAGAGCTGAAGGCTCTCAGGGGAAAACTCGTCACTCCTGGCTAATGAGGCCCCGGCAGATGACAATGTGGAAAATAAAACAAAGAAAGGCCAGCCTCCTCTCCCAGAGGCTGGTAGGCATGTTGGTGGTAAATACCGGGTCCTCTCTTACTCTCTTGCTGGGAGTATAAACTGTTACAACCAAACTGGAAAACAATGTGGCAGTCTCTCCTAGAGCTAAACATGTGTGTCTTCTATGACCCAGCAATCCCACTCCCAGGAATATGCCCAGTAGAAATGTGCACACACGTTTACTAAAAGACATGGATGAGAACATTCACAGCAACAGCATTTGTCATAGCCCCGAAGTAGCAACCACCCAAATGCCCGGTGACAGCAGAATGTCTAGGTACTCTGTGGGCTCTTGTACAGTAGAATACTATGAAGCAATGAAGTACAACATGCAACAACATGGCTGAATTTCACAAAAATAATGTTGAGCCAAGGAAGCCAACGCAAGGGTACAGGCTGCCTGATTTCATTTACATAAAGCAAACAGTCAAAACCTATGGTGAATATGCTGAAAACCACCCACTTCTGCACTTTAAATAGGCAAATTGTATGGAGTGTGAGTTATATCTCCACTAAGCTGTTATTTTTTTAAAACTATGGTATTAGAAGTCAGGATAGTTGTTATCCTTGGTGAGGAGTAGTGACTAGGAGGGGGCCTACTGGGTGCTGGCAATGTTTGGTTTCTCGATTTGGGTGCTGGTTACAAGGGTGTGTTCAGTTGTGATGATTCTGTGTACCTTAGAACCTGTGCGCTTCTCTGTATGTATGCTATACTTCAATAAAAATAACCACAAATGAAGCAGGGCTGGTCTGGCGGGGCTCAAGTGCGTGGGGATGGTGAGCTGGATGTGCTCTCTCTCTTCAGAAAGGCCCCGACTGCCACCAGAGTCCCCCCAAGAGGACCCTGCAAGAGTTTATGAGGGTGGGGCTCCCCATTCATTAGTGAAGCCTCACCTGCAGGGCCCTGGAGTAATTCTCAGAGAAGAAAGTAGGGCAGGTCCACCAATCGCTTCTATTCCCAGGGCTTGGCTCAAGTGGGCAGGTGTGGCCTGGGAGGCCAGAGTATTCAGTAGGCCTGGCGGCATCCTTGCCTCAGCAGAGGCTGGGCCATGGCTACTGTGACTCCTCACAGCTCAGCCTTCCGGGGGTCTGATCTGTTGCGTCTGGACAGGGAAGGAGGCATATCCTCAGGGAGACCTTAAGGGACATCTGCCTGAGGTGGGCCAGCCTCTGCCTGCCTGGCAGCCCCAGCCAGGCTCTTCAGTTGCTGCCTAACAGCCGGAGCACTGGAGCCCCCAGGAAGATGGATCCCAGGGGGAGTGCACTGAGCATGGGAGAGGGGCTCCCTGAGAACCCCAAGTAGAACACAGGTGAGATTTTAAGGTACAGGGCCAATGGGGATTTGAGGCAGTGGGCCAAAGTAGGACATAGGACTGCTGCCACTGGTGGACTCCTTTCACCCAGGGAGCATTAGAGGCCGAGTCCTTTATGAATAAGACAGTACAGAGGGCTGCTGCCAGGGCCAGGGACTTCTGACCCTCAAGATGCTGATTCAACCCTGCATTTGAAAAAAGTCTTCATAGATGAATCTGATGCACAGCTGGATGTAGAGACTGCATGGATAAGTATCAATCACTTATTCATTCAACAAACAATTGCTGGCCAGCTACTCTCATTCCAGGTCAAGGCCAGGCTCTGGGAAAGCAGAAGAATACAGTCAGGTCTTGCCCTTAAGGAGCCCATAGTCTGGTGTCCAGGGAGAGGCCTGCGTATTACAGATAATTACAACACACAGGGATGACAGCAATGACAGGATTCTGGAGCACAGAGAAAGGGTGAAAGAACCTATTTGTGACTCTTTTGGTGAAACATAATTCCTCCTGATTCATTTGTTTCACAGGTCTGAATTTTTGTATTTTGCATTTAGGGACATAAAGTAGCTCAGGCCCAGCTCAGTAATTCTTAAATATTGTCCATGATAATTCACTCTGAAAAGAGGGCCTACCACCAGTATCTTTCAAGCTGTTTTTAAAAAGAACAAGCTAGGAAAGATAATAAAAGATAGTTAACTATGTCTGTTTCATAACTCTAGCATTAAAATCATTTAGAATAGGCATATCTATTTTTCACAATTTTGGGGAAATTAATTTAGCTTATCATACATAAAGCAGTCCCTCAGACCTACCCCCCCCACACGCACACCTCCTGCCCCACACATGTACAATAACAAGCTCCAGCTAATTCTCCTCTTCCTCTAGGTCTGTACTACATGACATAAAAATATAAAAATAAAATCAGTTCCTGGCCTGGGTGCCTCAGTAAGTGATGTGATCAGCAAAATAGGCTTAAATGCCTCCTTTTCCATAATCATAGAAATCTATGACATTTAGCCTGAAATTTCCTATTTTAGTTGCCACAGTGGCCCCTTCAAGAGCACCCTTCTCCTTTGAGCAATACAGCAGGAGCACCCTGTTCATGTGGATCTAGTCCAGAGCAGCCCCAGAAACAGAGGAAACCACCGAGGAAGGCACTTTCCCCAAACAGAAGCATTACCTTGGTCCCGTGGTAGAAATCGTCCACGCATGTGGCGTTCATGAAGGTCTGGTGGAAGTGGGTGCTGGTGTCGATGCCTCCAGGGATCACCAGTTTCCCAGTGGCATCAATCACCTTGGCCCCTCCGGGGATCATGAGCTCACGGCCCACCTGCTGGATGATGCCATTCTCAATGTAGACATCAGCCTCGTGGGTGCAGTCATCATTCACAACCTTGCCTCCCTTGATGAGAATCCGCACACTGGCTGAATTGGCAAGCATGTTCCTGTGAAAGGTGAGAGGGGGCACTGGTCAAGGTCAAAATTCCTTTTCACTGTCACCAAGGTCCCACCCTTTCCTGTGAGAGCCCAAACTCCATGGGCAGAGTAAGTGAGCAGGGATGGGGAGGAAGTTTCTCCACAGCCTGAGGACACTGGTCCTATAGCCAGCTGGGGTCACAAGCCTCCCACTGACCTCACAGCAGGACTCATTGGGAATCATGACACCACAGCAGTAAGGGTGAAGCTGGGGCCCAAAGAAACATCAATTTTCACCTTCTCAAGAAGTTGTGGTGGTTCTAAAGCATTTTCATATCTCTTGTCTCATTTTATTCCTAAATCAACCCAAGAAGTGGCATTTTATAGACGAGAAAACTGAAATTGCTAATAAGGAATTTATGGCTAGTAAGTAGCCAAGTCAAACCCAGACGTCTTGTATGACCAATGTCCCCACTATACCATATGGTCCTGAAGATATCAGAGGCTCCTGGGACGTGTCTCAGAGAGCCAAATTCTCCAAGCCTCACAGCTGCTTAATTCATGTCATTCTTCAGATGGATTCTGATTCAGTTCACCCTCCTATGTTTGTCTCAAGGAGTCCACGACCACACTGAAGCTCCACAGCTGGCTGCCCATTGATAAGCTCATCTGATATGCTCAAGTCCCACCCCCAAGATTCAGCTTTATTTGGTCCAGATTGCGTCCCCAGAATCAACTTTTCAAAAGCCATAGAACTCTACCATACACTTAAAGAGGAATTAACCCCAATCTCTTCCAGAAAATAGAGAAGGAAACCTTCCCAAGTCAGTTTATGAAGTCAGTACTGCCCTGATACCAAAGATAGAGAAAGACAGTACAGAAAAAAAAACAAACAAACAAACTATAAAGTAATATCCCTCATGAATGTAGATACAAAAATTTCTAACGAAATATCAGCAAACAGAATTCAGCAATATGTAAAAGGATTAAAGAATCCCACTAGGCAAATGGAATTACTTCCAGGGATGCAAAGCTTGCTCAATATTTGAAAATCAATCAGTGTAATCCACCATATTAACAGGCTAAAGAAGAAAAAAATCACATAATCATATAAATTGATGCAGAAAAGGCACTGGACAAAATTCAACACCATCCATGATAAAAAAAACTCTCAGGAAAGTAGGAAAAGAAGTTAACTTCCTCAAGTTGATAAAGAACATCACCAGGGACTTCCCTGGTGGTGCAGTGCTTAAGAATCCGCCTGCCAATGCAGGGGATATGGGTTGGATCTCCCATCCGGGAAGATCCCACATGCCACGTGCTGCAACTACGGAAGCCTGTGCACCTAGAGCCCGTGCTCCCCAACAAGAGAAGCCACTGAAATGTAAAGCCTGTGCACTGTAACGAAGAGTAACCCTTGCTCAGCGCAACTAGAGAAAGGCCACACGCAGCAACGAAGACCCAACACAGCCAAAAATAAATAAATAAAAAAAATTTTTTAATTAAAGAACATCACCAAAAAACCTATAGCTAATATCAGAATTTATGAAAGACTGAATACTTTCCCCCTAAACTGGGAATAAGGCAAGGATGTCTACTCTCACCACTGTTATTCAACAAAAGAGTTCTAGCTAGCACTATAACAAAAGAAAATGAAATAAAAGGCATATAGACTGAAAAGGGAAAAATAAAACCATTCTTATTTGCAGGTGACGTGATGGGGGCTATGCAGAAAATCTCAAAGAATCTACAAAAAATCTCCTAGAACAAATGTCAGTTCAGCAAGGTCACAAGGTACAAGATCAACATACAAAAAGCTATTGTTTTTCTATATACTAGCGATGAACAAATGGACACACAAAAAAATTGAAATACTTAGGTAGAAATCTAAGAAAATATACAGGATTTGTATGCTGAAAACTACAAAATGCTGATGAAAGAAACCAAAGAAATAAATAAGTGGAGAGACATACAACGTTCATGGATTGGAAGACCCAGCATAGTAAAGATGTCAATTCTCCCCTAATTGATATATACGTTTAATGCAGGTTGATTTGGCGACTATCTTGACCATTCAGTATCTGAACAGAAATGATTTTTACTTAGGCTTAGAAAATATAGGACACAATCTGACCGGGGGAGGGAGACTACACCACTGCAGTGTCTCTGTGGGCTCAATAAAGCCCACCTTTCTACACGGTAAACTTATTCTTCAGGATCCAATCAATTGTTCCCTCTTCTGAGAAGCCTTCCCCAACTCCCTCTGTACCTTCATGAGGCACTGGAGTCTATCTCCACCTCTGGACTAAGTCCTCAAAGTCAAAGGCGTAGCAGCAAACAGCGTTTCTGCCTGGTCCTCATCCCCAGCATCCAGTATAGGAAACTCAAAACTGTTCACAAATGAAGTTTTGGCTGCATCTACTTGTTGCACCCTGACAATCAAATGGTTTAAAGCAACAAGCGGTAGGCCAATTCCATATTTGTTGTCCAGGATATTTGGCAACTCTATGTCCAGGATAATGCTCAACTTTCATCCCTTTTCTAATACAGCACATTACTGTGAACAGAGCAAAGGAAGCGACATACTGTCTCTCATCCTTGTCATTTCATTTTGCCTGCCACTAGGCAAAGTACAGGAAGGCTTTGTCCCAGGATGAAAAGGTGTCACAATCCGTTGAAGGAATAGCTCTTGTAAGGAAATAAGTCAACTATCTGGAGAGCTTAGCCTGCTCTCCTGGACACACTTGGTTAGGCAGTTGTTTTTTTGTCAAGTTGACCAGATTGGAGTGCATGGAATCTCCACACCAAGAAAGTTTACAGTACCTATTCAGCCTCAACTATCAGGTCCTCCTGCTCTCAGGAGAGGGTGGTCTGTTGGGGGCAGTGTTGGGAAACAAGACAGATGGCTGGGAGTGAACCCTGTTCCCTTACACAGCAACATTGTCCTCCATGAACATCTGGTCCCTGCCAGGTATCATTCTGGCCTTTGGGGAGGAGGGGTCCCTCCCCTAGTATGGAAGGCCCTGGGCAGAGGCAGTGGGGAGGAGTTGGGTAGGCCATAAGGATGGGGGGACAGGTACAGTCACAGCAATAAGCCCATTGTCTGAAGCTGGAATGAAGCTGACATATTTCAGGGGAACTTTCGTCCTAAAATCTGAAAACTGGAATTTTAATTTAATACACAATAATCAGGAAATGAGTTTGGTTCTTAAGTGATGGACAAAACCATTCTGGCCAAAGGAAGTTCAGAAAGCCTCAGAGATGCAGTCTCTCTCTCTCTCTCTCTCTCTCTCTCTCTCTCTCGTTACAAAGCCAAGGCCAGGTGTGACCACAAAAGGAGAGATGCAAGTTCTCAGAGGGAAATGATGGTAAGACACACACAATCCTCTGTGCAAATATATAATCCTCACCTTTTAAAGCAGCTTTAAGTAAGAGGAGAAATAGGAATATTTATGCTGGGAAATTGCTGCATAGTCATTATGTCAGTGTGGTAAATGAGGATATTGATTTGCTTATTAATCCAGAACACATGCTCATAGCACACACCTGGAGGGTGGAGACCCTGAAAGGGTGATACGATAATGATTTATGGGGGATTCTTATCTGAGCTTTGATGCTGGAATCAGAAGCCAAGGGTGTTTTCTTCAGTAGAAATAAGAAAACAGCTTTTAGTAAGCTAACACCCCGTGCCTGGAATTTAATTCACATGGCAGCCCCGAGAAGTAGGAACAAGGCAGGAAGTATTAGCCTCGTTTTAAGATGAGGAAGTAGGTAAGTGGATAAGACTCTGAGCTCCCAATTCAGGGGGCCCGGGTTTGATCCCTAGTCAGGGAACTAGATCCCACAGGCATGCGGCAACTAAGAGTTTGCATGCCACAACTAAGGAGCCCAAGTGCTGCAACTAAGGAGCTGGCGAGCCTCAACTAAGGAGACAGCCTGCTGCAACTAAGACCCAGAGCAACCAAATAAATAAATATTAAAAAAAAAAAAAAAAAAAGTCTACCTTTAAAAAAAAAGAAAAGAACAGGTATCCCATTAAAGGTCACACCACTCCAGCATGGAAGGATGGGCTTCATACCCAGGTCTGTGACTTAAAGGAAAGGTTACCAAAGTTAACTCTGGGTAGAAGAGTTTCAGGGGATTTTTATGTTCTTGATAGTTTTCTATATTTTTCAAATTTTATACAATAAACTTGTATTACCTTTTAGAATCTGAAAAGTTGTGTCAAGAAGGTTTTTTTGGGGCTTCCCTGGTGGCGCAGTGGTTGAGAGTCCGCCTGCCGATGCAGGGGACGTGGGTTCGTGCCCCGGTCCGGGAAGATCCCACATGCCGCGGAGCGGCTGGGCCCGTGAGCCACGGCCTCTGAGCCTGCGCGTCCGGAGCCTGTGCTCCGCAACGGGAGAGGCCACAACAGTGAGAGGCCCGCGTACTGCATAAAAGAAGGTTTTTTGTTGTTGTTGTTGTTGTTGTTCTTTTTAAGCTACAAAGAAGGCAGAAGGAATCCAATGTGACCCTTCATTCAGGTCCAGTGAGCTCAGTCCCTCCCTCTGCCACTCTCCATGCAAGGAGATGAAAAAAGAACCTGCTACCACTAGCCATAACACTGAATCCTTCTCTAGAACCCTTGGGCTGCCACCATGCCTCACCCGGTCATTTTCCACTTCCTTGTTGGAAATCCCTGAAGGCTAACCAGGCTCTGAAAAGGCTGGGCTCCCTCAACAATACTGGGGAGTCCTGGAACCTCTCTGGTCTGGAGATCCCATTCACACAGCCTGACCTAGTCCTGGAAATCCAGGCTGGACTGGACTCCCAGGACTACCTTAGAGGGAACTCATTCTCAGAACTTGGAGGATGCTGTTAATGATCTTAACAATTAGTAAACACCTACTGTATAATGGGCCCCTCCCTAAGCCCATCAGATACATCATCTCATTTGATCTTTACAGTACCCTGAGATAGGTGCCATTATTGTCCCCAGTTTTACCATGAGGAAGCTGATGCTTAGAAAAGTTAAAGGAACTTCCTCAAGGTCACACAGCTAGTTTGTAACAGAGTAGGAATTGAAACCCAGATAGTCGTTTTCAGAGCAGTTATGAACTGAATGTTTGTGTCCTCCCAAAATTCATACGTTGAAGCTCTAACCTCCAGAGTGGCTATATCTGAAGATGGGGCCTCTAAGGAAGTTTTTAAGGTTAAATGAGGTCATAAGGGTGGGGCCCTGATCAGATAGGATTAGTGTGCTCGTAAGATAAAACAACAGAGAGCTTTCCCTCTCTCCCCTACCCCCTCTTACCCCTGTGCACCATGCTTATGCGCAGAAGAAAGGCCATGTGAGGACACAGTGAGAAGGTGGCCAGCTACCAGCCAGGAAGAGAGTCCTCACTGGAAACCAACTCTGTAAATAATGGCTTCAGTGTAAATAGTGGCCTGGCTGCTAGGTTTGATTAGGCACAATACTGTCAGCTCCCTCCAACCCTCTGGTAGACTATCACCTTCAGACTGGAGGTTGTTGTCATCATAACTACCGGCAGGACTTCAGTCTTTTGGGTTTACCAAAGCCTTAGAACACTCCAGGCCTGGACTGGTGTGGTTGGATAATATCATATCTCCCTGCCCAAGGTGCTTTTGGAGAATGTCTTTTTAAAATGAACATTTGTGTGCATGAAAATATTCTATAACTTCACTCCTTCTCAGTGTCAAGCACTGGAGACAACTCTGAAGGCACACAGGACCTGCTCTCAAGAAACTCAGTCTAGTGGGCGAAAGAGACACAAATAATTGCATTACTAAGTGGCTAAAGTGTCCAGGGGACACTGGGTGCCTCTCACCAGGTACCAGACACCACAACTGTGACTGGATGAAGCCAGCAGGTTGGTGATGGGAGGGGTGTCTTGTTACACAAGTATCCTCCCCACATTTCTACATTTCCAGATTGTCTACATCACCAAGATGTCTAATCCCTCCTGGTCCCCCCTTGCTGTTGACTTGTGTGATGGTTGACATTCATTATGCTTCTCACCTCCCCCAGCAACCTCATTAGCACCTCTTTCCTACAGCTTTCCCTGCTAGTCTTTGCTAAACGAAAGAAAGGAAAGACCCACTGACATGTTTTCCCACAGTGTGCCTGCTGTCTGTGAATGTACTATGCATGTATGAACATTACAGAGTGAGGGGGTGGGTGAGTGGGGAGATACTTTGGACCTCTTCAGAGAGTCCCCCAAACAAGGAAAGGATTTGAGCACAGTTGTTGAAACACTGCAATGCTTAAGCAGTGCAAACGCCACCGGCTATGACTGTCTTTCCCTCTGCTCTGGTTGGGGCAGCACATTCAAAGAACATTCTTGTCGATGGTCATGGTCAAGAAGCTCAGGATCAGTTTTACTAATTTATGATTCTTCGAGTCACCGATTTTATCCCCAAACATCATAACTGTATAGATAGAGCCAATATCCTGCCCACTGGCTTACTACATGCTATGGATTGAATGTTTAGGCTCCCCCTCCCCCAAATTCATATGTTGAAGCCTTAATCCCAATGTGATAATATTTGGAGATGGGATCTTTGGGAGATATTTTGGTCATGAGGGTCATATAGTGCCCTTATAAGAAGAGACACAGGATCTCTCTCTCTCTCTCTCTCTCTCTCTCTGCCATATGAAGACACAGAGAGAAGATGACTGTCTGCAAGCAAGCAAGTTCCCGTCAGGAGCGGAATTGGCTGGCACATTGATCTTGGACTTCCCAGCCTTCAGAGCTGTGAGGAGTGAGCTTCTGTTGTTTAAGCCACCCAGTTTATGGTATTCTTATTAGAGCAGCTCAAGCTAAGATACCACATTAGATAGAAATAAACATTATAATCAAATCATCATCGAGTAACAACTGGGCCTTAAAATAAATACACCTCCTTTAAAGACTTCTGACTGTATCCCCACACTCCCATTTGTTTAACCAAAAACTTTGATCATCCACTTCTTCTGTTTATTCGAACAAAAGGATTCAAACCACATATCTGTCCTCCCAGGAAGAAATGGGGAAAAACTGCCAGATAGTTCAATGCTATTATAAAAAATAAACCAGAGGAATGGAATTCTAGAGCTGCATAGATTCAAGTCCCCTCTGACTTTCCCTCCAGTCCTGGACTTTACCAACAGTGACCTTGAATCAAAGGGAACCAGTCCAGGACTAATGGGGTGGTGTTATGCTACAAATATTAAGGATCTTAAGAATTTTACAATTTATTCAGGGAATGACACCTTCCACAGCAAGATGGTGGATATCTCCAATATGCAAAGATTTATCCAAGTGTACCCAGCTCGTATCCCCCAATTTCCTGGTCCTTATATTCCTAAACCAGTGGTGGGTCAGAGCTAAGGTGATGTGCAGGCTGGGGGAAACAGGGACTTCCGGATGGGGAGGGACAGCGGTGTAAGCTGGGAGCTCAGTCTTTCATGAGAAAGCCTCTTCATGTTTAAAATAGTAGCAATTATTGCTATCTGCCCTCCAACAACTGTCTTGCTGGATGACAGTACATTTCCCGCACCGCCCACCCTCCTGCCCTTTTTCCCGCTGCTGAGCAGCTCCCAGGGCAGGAATGCGCGGGGCCGGGGGTGCGTCCTGCCAAATGGACAGTCAAGGCTACGGGCAGCTCTGCTTCTCATTCACGAAATGCACACGCCCCACACTCCTAGAAGGTGCACAGTGTTCGTTCCGCCGACCCCAACACCGTGTTTGGAGCTGCCCGCTTCTGTCATCACCTTCCACACTTCCCCGAGCCTGCAGGGAGGCGTGAGACGAGAGCGGCGCAGTCTGTCCGGCACAGCTGCCTCCTGTCGGCAGCTCAGCGAGGCCGACTCCGGGCGGCTTCACGCTGGGCACAGACACACAAGCCAGAAGACTGCAAAGGGACACTTCTCACAGAAAGACCTTAAAACTAACCTGACAGTTATTGGTTTAAGATGTATATTTCCTCTTAACAGGCACTGGTTTAAGACTCATATTTCCTCTTTCAGTAGAATCCACAGGAAAATGTGTGATTTTACACACACTTGGTCACTGTGATAGCCAGGAATAGGCAAGAGCTACACACTGCGCCATGACGTGAAGGGTCTGTGGCATTTAAGCCGACCCTAATGGCAACCCGGAGTAGAAGCTGGAGGGGAGGTGAAGCCGCTCAGGTCACAGGGGAAACGCTAAATGAATGGCATGTCTTGTCCCTTGCTCCAAGCAGATAACATTTGCTAAAGGATCAAAGGGCAATATATGTCACGGGTTTGGAAAAGAAAACAAAACCATGCAGCTGTTTTTCTTCTTCTGATCAGCACACAGGGAAGAGAGACAGAACAATGGGAGAGGGGTGTTTGTTTGCGCTTAGAGCACCCTGGAACGATTCCGGAAAGGGGTTCTCTTGGAGTTGAAAATGAGAATAAATTAAAGGTTCAGCAGAACACAAAAACCAAAAATAAGAGAAGTGTGAGGAGAGTGGGAAACAGCTAAGTGTTTAAGTTAATAAATTTATTTTTTTTTAAAGTAAATTGCTTTCTAAATAGTAAAGCACTAAACAGTTCTTAACTAATGCTAAAGCACACTGTGATTTTATAACTAATCCTTAATTGGCTTTATGAACTCTTGAGTAGATTTTAAATAACATTTATAACCTACGTGTAAGGTACAAAGAATAATGACACAAACACCTGGGAACTCAACATTGTCATTACCGTGTTCAAGAGTCAGCACCTCCTTCATCCCAACCCACATTCCCCTCCTGGAGGTAACTTCTCCCCTAGTCAATCTGTATGAATTAATGACTAATAACAATTAGGTGACAAGTAAGAAAAACAAAAGGACAAGATCACAGCTGCTCCCACCCCGTGACCACCTCTTCCCACATCCCATAGTCACACTTCACCTGCTCTATGACTGATTTCTTCACCACCTAGCTTTCTGCTTGCCAAGGTAAGAAGGAATCTGGGAAACTCCACTATGCTAAGAACGAAGGAGTGGGGGAGTTTTAATATCATCCAAACGCCCACTGGACCACTCCACTGGGATGTCCTACAGGCAGCACCATTCACCTGGCCCCAAACCAACTGCACTGTCCCCATCACCCACCCAGAAATCCGGGACTTTTCCTGGATTCCTCTCCGACCCAGGCCAGTATCAGTGTCCAGGAGGGCTGGCACGCACCTGGGAGTTTTGTGCAAAAAGTTTTGAGGGATTCTGGAAGTAGAAGTCAACCGTGGGAAGAGGAACTGGGGGAGGTAAAAGGGCAGGTCCTCCGTCTCTCATCTGGGGCTCTCCAAGGACCGGTGGGGACCTGGAGGCCAGGGACCTGGACAGGAAGAACGGCTGGTCAGGCCAAGGGGTGGCTAGCTCAGTGAGGGCAGAGGCTAGAGAGGCTGTGGCCGATGTTACACCCACCCTGAGACACACTGTATCCTTCATCTGCTGGCAACGCACTGTTTCTGCATCTAACTGGCTAGCCAGGCAGCCTCTACCATCCCAGGGGCCCTGTTTCCTTTAACCCAGGGGCTGGGCAGGGTCAGGGCTATGGGTGGCAGGTGAAGGCTGGCCCAGGGTATTTGTAACTGGGGACCATCTGTACAAGACCATGAGGCATCTGCATCTGGAATGCTGCCACCACCTTTGCTACCACATGGTACAGAAGGTAGAATTAGACCAGGTAGGACAGGAAAGGGCAAGACTACTGGTGAGAGCCAAGCACCAGGGCAGCCTCTTCAGGCAGTAACAGGAAAGGGGATGACCGCAGTCTGTCAATGTGATGACCAAGGAAGGGCTTGCCCCTGAGACAGTATAAAATACCAGCTTAGGACCAGGGAGCTGCTACAAGTAAAGTCCAAGAGGTGGGCCTGGCTTCCGGGAAAGTGTATACAAATCCAACAGGGGTGAGTCCTTAACAGGCTAAAATCAAGTAAGTGGTTTTAATCCCATGGGTTCATCTGGCCTGGCCCGGCCCAGCAGGGTGCGGCTTACCGAGCTAGCACAATCAGTGCTCAAGAGAGCAAAAGCGAAATTCCAAAGGATTAGCTGTGAGAGAGTGGTAAGAAATGGAGCCGCGGGCCACTTGTTCGACAAGATTAGCTATGAGAGAAATTGGGCAGTTGTTAGAAGGCAAAGCTGAGCGGGCATGTGAGTGTGTGTGTTGCTGACCCGGAACAGGCTTCTCCATGCGCTGACACACGTGTGTGTCCGTGTGGGCATCCCAGCCCAGCATGCCCAGTTTCTGGCATTTGGGCAGCAACATAGCTCCTTTCAGGTGCCCACTTACTCCCTGAGGTCAGGAGGCTCATTTGAGACCCGGAGAGGCTGGGCACCAGCAAACACCAGTATGAGTTAAATCCCCCTTCCGTGAGCCCAGCTGCTCCAGGGCCCTGGAAGAAGGGGAGAGGAAGGTGTGCACACACTGGAGACAAGGCTGCCTGACTCCCGACTGAGGCTTTAGCCAGAGAACACCTGGGCTTTTCGTGATCAGTAGTGTCACCACCACCACCAGAACCTTCCCGGTTCTGGCCAGTCCTCTGGCAGATTCCTCAGCCCTGCTGTGCTTTCCATGCTCTCGCCAGCTGTCTCCAGGCCCCAGAAATAATTCCATCGACTCCCTTGGAAGGACGGCAGCTGCAGCTCAAGGGTCTCCAGCGGCCCACGGAGTGGCTGCTTCCTAGAACGCCAGCCAAATGGCAGAGAGGGCCAGTGCCATGGCCAGAAAAAGGGGAAGTGCTCTTCCCACTGAGACCTACATTCTCAGGCAGGGGTTGGGGAAAGCCACAAGCAGGGGAAAGGAATGAGTTCTCCCAACTATAAAAGCATCACAAACCTGGGCTACGTGATAAAGTCGAGATTTGGGATGGAAACAGAGCAGGAAAATAAAACTACTCTTTTAAACTGAAAATGAGTATGAATTAACTACAGCCATATACAATGTCTTGAAAGCAATAATTGAAGGAAAGAAGCAAGACACAAAAAGTAAGTAAGGTATGATTCCATTCATATAACATTCAAAAACAGGAAAAAGTGAATTACAGGCACATAGTGGTAGAACTATGAAGAAAAGGCCAAGGAAAATGTTCTCAGAAAAGTCAGATTGGTGGTTCTCTCTGGGGGAGAGGGGGCTGTGTTTGGGGAGGGCCACAAGCTTCTTGAGAGCTGTAAATACTCGAGTCTTTTACCTGGGTGGGAGTTAAAATAATTTAAATTATTCTTTAAACTGTCCGTATATTTTCTGTGCTCTTCTGGATGTATCCCATAAAACATTTCACAATTAAAAAAAAAACAAAAAGCAAAAACAGAGCTGCATGCCAGTATACAAAAATGGTATGTCAAGTACTATTACAACCATGTGAAAATATGCATTCAAAAAATAGACCAGATGAAAATAAACAACAAGGTTTGTTATGGGATTGTAGGTGATTTCCCCTTCTGATTTTTCAAATTTTCTATATATTAATTTTATAATGAAAAGTAAATATGGTCATTTAAAATGACATAAATACCTCTATATTGTTTGAAAAAAATGGACATAAGGTGAAAGACGTTCTCTCTTCTTTTCAGTAGGTCTTGCCATCACCCTGCCACCTTCTGGAAGATTTCCTAAAAGGACTGGGCTTTGAAACAAATCAATCTCCTTCCTTATATCGACTCTTAAGTAGATTTCTGAAGGACACAAACTTTTTTTCTCTGTGATATGACTCCTTTAAAGAGGTACCAGATATTTCAACTTGGGCTTAAAATGTGCTTCCAGGCCTCTCTCCCAAATGCAATGCTTTTACCTGCCATTGACTTAACACCATTAGTGCTTCCGCTCAATCAGTGACCCTCTTCCTGTGCCTGCTTCTGCCAGCTGCCTTCTCATGGACCAGACTCACCTCCATCACTGAGGCAGATGGGTATTTTTACCCCAATCCAGAATTCCTGGAGCCTGAGAAGCAAACCTCATCAGTGCCCGTGGACAGACATGACTAATGGAACCCAACTTTGGGGAGATGGGCAGGAAGGCGGGTGAGCCACGGTGAGCTTATCAACTGCTTCTTAGAGACAAACTCACATGGGTGAGACAGCCGGGCACTTGCGGGAAGCACCTGGAGTGGCAGGCCAAGTGGGCATGCTTAGGAGGCTTAAAGAAAGGACTAGGGATGAAAATGACCAACTTCCCCTTGACTGGGGCAGTGACGCCATTAGCCAGCCTGATTGCGTCTGTATTTCAGAGACCTGTTTAAGGGAGCAGTGATTGAGAGTGAGTGGGACACAAAGGAAGCAAAGGGGGATATGAGGAGGAGAGGGAGTGGGCGACGGGGTAGGGCCGTGCTACAAGCACCGAACTTGGCTTTGTCCCTCTAGCCGTGTGACTGTGGGCACATCCTTAACAGCTCCAAGCCCGTCTGCACAGCTGTAAAGTGGCCATCGGCACCATCCATCCACATCACTGCTATTAAGCTCTTTTTGTGTCACACACAACTTCATATAAATCTTGCAACAACCCTGTGAGGTCATTAAACATTATCATTCCCATTTTATGGCCAAGGAAACTGTGGGTTGGAATTCGTACTGACTAGACTGGAGCTCCTAGAGAGCAAAGGTTATACCTTATTTTATCCTTCCCAGGGTGGGTATGCAGAGCGGACTCATTAAATGCCAGTTGAAGGAAAGCAGGAGGATTGATCATATGAGACAGCGGTGGGAAAGCATTTTATGAGTACAAAGCGTTAGCCACAGTAATGGGCTGTTAGCAATGGCAAGGAAGGCATCTCAAAAGAGAGTTCTGTGCCAGTTGTGAGGGTGTTTGGTGCAAGCCTGGGGCAGAGGAACAAAGCAGGCATTCTGAGGGATGAAAAAAAGACAAGGGGCAGAAGTAAGCAAAGATGGGCTGGGAATGGCAAGCCGACTAACGGCCTTGGAGCAGAGAGGTTAGGCTGGGATGAGGAAGCAGCTTGGAGAGCCAGGGTGTGCAGAGCAAGAGGCTCAGGCTTCTGAATGAGATCCGCAGGGCCTGGGAAGGCCTGGAGCATTCAGAGCAGGATGCTGAGTATGGTCAGGGGATATAACCATGATTCGGGGGCGGGTCTTCCTGCTTGTTTACCAGGCACAGGTTGAAGGGAGGCTGGGAGAGCAGTGACTGCTGTGATCCCGGCAGGAGGATGCAGTAGGTTAATTACGTAATGCTCACGGAATAGAAAAGGAAGGAGCAGAGCTTGGAAAGGATTGAATGCTGGGAGGGTCTCTGGAGGAAAAGGAAAACAGACTGGGGACGACAGTAAGAATGGCAGCATGGGCAAACAGAGCGAGCAGAGAGCTGCGGACAGATGGAGACCAGCTGTCAGGGCACGCCTGTGCTGTGTGGAAACGCAATAATAAATGCTGATTTCAGCTTCTCTCTCTAGGAATCCCTTAGGTCAGTCAGAAGATGGCAACTGACCCAATCACCCAAGGTAAGCAGGCGGCGGAGGCCAGACTGTTAACATTTACTGAGTGCTACTATGCTAGGGGCTGTGAAGGCTCATAACACATGGCATTTAATTGAAACCACCTCACGATTGCCCTTGGAGGTGATAGGCTATCTCCACTCAACAGAGGATGACTGGAGGTGATGACTAGCCAACACCGCACAGCTTCACGGAAAGGAATAGGAGCAGGGGTAATTCTAAACACCAAATAATACCAAAAGCAAAAGGCCTGGACGGTGCTCATAGGCTAACATTTTTATTTCCTCGTTTGTTGAACATTTAGGAGACACTTCAAACAAAACACTCTACTCAAGCACTGTCCATTCTACCCACTAAATCTGTTTCTTAAACTCCTTTCTCCAAGCCCACCACCTCAGTCCAGGTCCTTGTCAGCTACCTGGATGGGGACATCACTATTACCTGGACACTTCTAATTGGTCTCCCAGCCTCCACACTGTTAGCGCGTTGAGCTTGCTAAGATGCAAATCAGATCACAGGGGCAGGCTTAGCACCTGCTAAATGGTACTGTACCAAGTGCCAGATGCTGCACGCCCCCACCCCCCAGCCCCGGAGCTCACAAGTTTGCAGTGGAAAGAAATGTATAAACAAAAATGTCAACGTGAGTTAAGAGAACAGCTGTGTCAGTCCCAGGAGGGGCAGGAAGCACTTAACATTGACTGGGATAAAAGGCTGCTTCGCAGAGGAAGTGCCCTTGAGGTGAGTCTTGATAGTTGCTTAGGAGCTCAGCAGACAGTGGGGGAGAAGACAAGCATGGGCGCTGCAAACAGAAGCAGAGCAGTGCTTTGGGGATGGTTGATACTTTTGACTTACGAGGATGGAGAATAGGCAGAGCCCAGATCGTCCACGGCCTGGTGGGCTAGGCCAAGGGTGTGGCCTAGCCACACTAAGTGCTACGGAAGTGCATCAGGCAGGCTTGCTGATATGGCAAAGAAGGAAGTGACATCATTAGATTTACATTTTACATAAAAAATAAAAGTATAAAGTACTAGAAGGAAACACAGATATTTTTATAAATTTTGGATGGGTTACGATTTTCTTAGCATAATCTAAAGCCAGAAACTATAAAACATAAGATTGATGTAGATATGACTAAAATAACACTGAAAAACTGTGATGCAGCAAAAGATACCACAAACTACTTTTAACAAACACAAATAAAAACTAGTTATGACATGTTTGCACCATATAACTAACCCTAACTAAGGATAACTGTGATACGTAAGAGCACTTATAAATCTTAAGAGAAAGACAAACACTCCAGTACAAAAAATAGGCAAAGGATATGAATAGGTAACCCACAGGGGTAGGGGGACTATAGACAGCTAAGAAGCAAATGAAATAATGTGCATCTTTATTAATAATCAAAGATATGTGAATGAAAACAATGAAATTACATTTTTCACTTATCATAATGGCATAGATAAAAGAGAACAAAGCCCAGAGCAAGTGAGAAAAGCATGGCCTCACTGTCAGACACCATTAGTAGTTCAAATTGGTACCATCTCATCGGAAGGAAATCTGCATGAAATCTGTCTGTATGAAAACTTAAAATGTGCATTCCACATCTAAAAACTTCTTCTAAGAAAACAGTTGGACCATGGCACAAAAATGTATTATGTGGGTATTTTGTTGCACTGCTGTTTACAATAGCAAATATTTTGAGAACAAGCTGAAGGTCTATCAACCTGAGGACTGTTTAAATAAATACTGGCATATTCACACAATAGAAGGCTATGCAGCCATTGAAAAGGATTGTTTAGATCTCTAAGTACTGACATGGGAGGCTGTCTACGACTCAGAGCTAAGTTAAGAAAAGCAGGTTTACAGAACAGGACCTGTGGTGTGTGTATCTACTTGTGTATTTACATATAAGTGAGATTTCATATATATATGAATATTAAATCTCATTTATATGTAAATCTCATTTATAAATATTCATCTATATACATAAACTCACACATAAATGAGCTTTCTGCATAAAACGCTATTAACTGCAGTTGTCCCAGAGAAAGGGAATTGCAGCAGGACTCAATCTCTCGGTACTATTTGATTACATAAATATTTTTATAACAAACTAGCTGTGGAATTGACGATAGCCCTGGTCAAGCGAGCAGCAGCATTGGAGTACACTCTGAGGAAGTCTGTGCCAGCGCAGGCAATCCACTAGCAAGTCAACATCTCTTGTACATTTATTCAACTACCATTTATCAGTACATCTCATGGCCTATGGGATCGCTCTGCTCTGATGTCTCACTGGCCCTTCAAACTCATCACATCTAAAACTAAGCTCATCATACTCTTTCTGCACCTGGCTCCTCTTCCAGTGTCCCCTATCTCAGTGAAAGACACTCCACCTCCCACCCTGGGACCAAAGCCAGCACCAGGGGCATCATCTTCAATGAAGAGAGCAAATGGGGGCCACCTCCACAGGCAATAGCGAATGGCCCCCTTCCTCCACTCCGTTCACCGGGGCCCCAGACAAGACAGAGTCTTTTCAAATGGCTGAAAAACAGGAGTTGAACACCCTCTCTAACCCGGCCCATCTGGCTGCTGCCCTCCTTGAATGAACAGTTGGAGAGGGGGTGCAATGGATTGTTCCGGGTCCAAAAGCTTTTCCTGGTGGTTGAGTCTGAAAAAGTAGAGTTACCTTCATTCACTTAAACAAAAAGAGCTAATGAGCCTTTCCTTCAGCCCGTGCTGGGCTGTGGAGCACCTGCTGTGTAACCGCCAACAAAAGGGCTGAATAAGTCTACATCTCTTGAAAGCAAGTAAATGGGAGTAATGGGAAGTCTGGTTGTCTGCCCATCCAATTCACCCTGAATGCCAGCATTTCCTCTTTTTCTTGTTCATCTGCTCACACTAGAAAAGGGGAGGGGTTGGAACTGATGACAGACTCCCAATTACCTTTATAAACACAATTTATTTCCCTTTCCTTCCCAGAAGGGCTGGCCAGATTCCGTAGGTTCCTAGTCCCTGGCAGCCTCCTCTCCAGCCCCAGGCCAGGCCAAGGACCAATTCCTGAAGATAAGTCTAAAGACTAGAGTCCAACATGCTAAGACACCCAGTTAGGACATCTGGTTCTGGACAAGCCCTGAATGTGCGCTCTACCTCTTCTGCTGTAGAGGGTCAGACCCCAGATTCCACATCAGGTACCAGATGCCTTGCGCCCAAGCCCTGCTTGGTAAAGGGTCCACTATCTCATGCCTGGTAGGCTGGCATGCTCTTCCTTCTTCTTGCCTTTTCTGGGAGTCAAGTCCTGCCCATCTGTGTCTGAGGCCCCTCCACCTGTTGGCACACTCTTCTGACACCAACTGCTTCCTCTCACCACCTGTGCCCACACTTCTGTCACTGTGCTCTACCTGCTGTTTTCTGACACATGCCTGGGTTCCTACCAGCTGTGGTCTCCACCATCATGGGTATGCTGCGCAGTGGAACGAAGGTGCTCCAATGTCTGTGGCTAGTTGTCCCCTCACCCCACCCCCACCCACTCCAGTTCTAGTCCTTCCCAATTTGCCTGCTTCTGTTGAGGGTCATCAAGTGATCCACAGAATGAGGCAGCTTACATGATCAAAACATTTATCTCATTTACAGTAGCACCAAAAGCATGATGAATTTGACAGAAGGTGTGCAAAACTTGTACAATGAAAGCTACACAACATTGTTAACAGAAACTAGAGAAGAACTAAGTAAATGAAATCTTTACTTTTTTGTTTGTGGATTGGAAGACTCAACATTGTTAAGCTGACAGTTCTCCCCAATTTGATTTAGAGATTCAACACGACCTCAATCAAAACCCTAACAGACCTTCTTACGGATATTGATAAGCTGATTCTAAAGTTATATAAAAATGTGTACAACCTAGAATAGGCAAACTTATTTTGAAAAAGAACAAAACTGGAAGACTTACATTACCTGATTTCAAGACTTACTATAAAGTTACAGTAATCAAGAGAGTGTGGTACTGGTTTAAGAATAGACAAATATACGGATAGCGCAGAATGGAGCGTCCAGAAATAGGCCTACATATATGTATGGTCAATTGATTTTTGACAAAGTAATTCAATGGAGGAAAAGTAGTCTTTTCAACAAATGATGCTAAGCAAATGTACTTCCATGTGGGGAAAAAATGAATTCAAAATGGATAATAGACCTAATCATAAACACTAAACTATAAACCTCTAAAGGAAAACATAGGAGAAAGTCTTTAGGATCTTGGGTTAGGACAAAAAAAAGCATGAACCCTAAAAGATAAAATTGATAAATGGAACTTAATCAAAATTTAAAACTTTTGCTCTTCAAAAGATACTGTTAAGAAAGTGAAAAGTCATAGGCTGGGACAAACTATTTGCAAAACATACACCTGCAAAGGACATATCCAGAACATGAAGAGAATTTCTTTACTCAATAAGAAGACAAACAATACAATAAAAAATGAGCAAAAGATTTGAAAAGACACTTCACAAAAAAGATACAAATGGCAAATAAGCACATGAAAAGATGTCAACATCATTGATTACCAGGGAAATGCAAATTAAAACCATAATGAAATATCACTACCCATTAGAAGGGCTAAACTTAAAAAGACCAGTAATATCAAGGTTAGAATGGATGTGCAACAACTGGAACTCTTGTGCATTGCTAGTAGGAATGTAAGATTGTGCAACCATTTTTGAAAATATTTTGGCAATTTCTCATAAAGTTAGACATACACTTACGAGACTACTCAGTGGTCCCACTCTATAGATATTTGCCAGAGAGATATAAAGATATGTGCACACAAAGACTTATCCTTGTAATAACTTTTTTTCATAATAACCCCAAACTGGAAACAACCCTAGCGTCTACCAGCAAGTGAATGGATAAACAAATTGTGAGTACAGTACTAATTCCAAATAAACAAGGGAATAATACTCATTAATAAAAAGGAACTAACTCCCAGAGAATGGGAAGATTTGCAAATCAGATATCTGACAAGGGACTTATATCTAGAATATATAAAGAATTTCTACGACTCTGTAATAAAAAGACATAACCCAATTTAAAAATGGGCAAAGGATCTGAATCAACATTCCTCCGAAGAATATATATGAATGACTAATAAACACATGAAAAGATGCTCATTTAGCAATAAGTGGGATGCAAATCAAAACCACAATGGGATACCACTTCACACCCACTAGGATGGCTATAATAAAAAAGAGAGATAATAACAAGTGTTGGCGGGGATGTGGAGAGAAACTGGAAGCTTCATGTACTGCAGTAGAAATGTAAAATGATGCACCTGCTTTAGAAAACAGTCTGGCAATTCCTCAAAAAGTTATAGAATCACTGTATGACCCAGAAGTTCCACTCTTAAGTATATTGTACACCCAAAAGAAATGAAAACATATGTCCACACAAAAACTTACACAAGAATGTTCATAGCAGCATTATTTATAATAGCCAAAAAGTTGAAACAATCCAAACCTCCATCAACTGATGAAAGATAAACAAATGTGTCAAATCCATGCAATGGAATATTACTCAGCAATAAAAAGAGAAGAGGTATTGAGTCACGCTACAACGTGGGTGAACATCATGCTAAGTGAAAGAAGCCAGTCATGCTGGAGTACATATTGAACCCATTTCTAACTTATGGGCTGCACAAAACCAGGCAATGAGGCTGGATTTGAGCCGTGGGATACCATTTGCTTGCCCAAATCTATACCTAGAGTAGGGTTTCCTAGTCTTGGCACGACTGAAATTTTGGGTTGGTTAATTCTTTGTTGCAGGGACTATCCTGTGCATTGTAGCATATTTAGCAGTATTCTTGGCCTCGACCCACTGACGCCAGTAGCACCTGCACAGTTGTGACAACAAAAATGTCTCCAGACATTGCCATATTGGCCCCTAAGGGGCAAACTCTCCCCTGGTAGAGAAACACTGATCTACAGTGATAGCAGATCACTGACTGGGGAGGAAGGAGGAAAGGGGATTGAACAGAAGGAGGCACAAGGGAACTTTGGGTGGTAATAAAAATATTCCATATTTCAATTGTGGTAGTGATTACGCAGGTATATAAATATGTCAAAACTCTTAAATGAACACTGAAAATGGTTATGTATATTTTATGTAAATTACACCTCAGCAAGGTTGACTTAAAAGCAACAAAAACGCATTAAAAAGAGGACTGCTAAAGGGAACTCAGAAAAAGAAGAGATATAATTTAGTAGGAATTATATTTAATGCCAAGCTTCCTGGCAGTTAGAGCAAAGGGTGAAATGGTTTGGGAGGGAAGGGGAAAACTCTTCTTATTATTGGATAGAAGGGAGGCTCCGATTCACCCAAAGGAAAGGCATTTTGAATCCCAAATAATTCCCTGCTCTCCTCTACCTAAACGAACATTCAAAAGAAGGTCTTAGAATGTTTTCAAGACAGCAGGTCTGCTCTCTATGTAGATAATTCTAGAAGGAATTTATTGGGTTACTCTTTAAGGAAAATAAGAAATAGATATATTTTACTGCAGTTTTGTAGAAGGAGCAGAAATATTTTCCCAGTGGTCATTTTTAATATAGAGCAAATATCAATAAAAGGCTGAGGAAATATCATTAAATTTTAACTCAGCAATGACATTTCTGTGGAGGTTAAAGTGATATGGTCCAATTATAAATTTACATCTGGTGCTCTAACCTAGAGTAAAAAGCGACACAAATGTATCTTGTACACCCTTGAACTGGTAATGGTAAGGAAGGTGTCTAAATATTGCTCCTCTAGTTAGGCCACCCCAGCCCCAGCCATCGCCTATGCCAAGTTCATGCTCCCCACCTCCTCTCCCCTCAGCCTAGTGTTCCAAAATTGAGGAACACTACAGGTGATTCCAGAAGGTATGTGTCCCTCCCTCCCTCATCGGTAGAGCATTCCTATGAAAACCTTCTAAGCAACGTGGCCTAAAGCAAAGAAGCAATTACCTTAGGACACATCTTGCTAATGGATGCACAAAATAAATCTAGATAAAGTGCTCACAGACACAGTTCAAAGCTCTGGCAGCCTGATGCTGAGACGCCGAGTGTAGTTCCCGGGGAAGGAGCTTGGCGGCGCCACTCCTATCTTGAGGTGCGCGTTGCCTCTGTAAAGGGTCTCAGCAAAACAAAAGCTGAACGCCGTTTTCGCTTTTTGCCTTTGTTCCTAAAAGCAGAAATCCTCTTTCCGTCGGTTCGCGAAAACAGGTACTCATGTAGTTCTTTCGTAAAACTGAAGCAGCCATAAAATGAGCTTTTGAAGCGGGAGACACCTGTACACGTGCCCGGACATAAGTGACCTTGAATCATGAGTGAGGAGGCGGTTTCTTTTTCAGTTCTCTTGTTCTACTTCTGATTACATCATGGAACACCTCTCAGGTGGTGGATGTGTCTCGTCTAATACTTAGCCCTTGCTAATTTCTCTTTTTTAACAAAAGAAAGAGCAAAGTCTAGTTTGTTATTGGAATTTAATAACATCGGTTGGCTTTCATTCTATTTATTTTTCTAGTTATTTATTTATGGCAAACATTTCCATTTATGGTATTGATATAATATTTCTTTTTTTAAAAAGTCAAGCTTATTTAAAGAAAAATATTAAGCATCTATCTCATAGATGATATTGTAATAAGAAAAACGGAAAGAAGGTATATAAAAATGACTCAGTTGGAGAGACAATATTCTCGACCAGGGGTCTCCAAACTTTTTCTGTAAAAGGCCTTTGGACCAGTTTGGGTTCTGTCACGTATTCTGTTTTGTTTTAAGTAATCCCTTAAAACTGTAACCACCACTCTAAGCTGCTGGTGGTTTGCCCACCCAGGGTCTAAGAGCTGTGCTGTCCAGTGAGGTAGCCACTGGCCACGTGTGGTTACCGAGCACTTGAAACGTGGCACTTGAAACTGAGGAACTGAAATTTTAATTGTATTTATTTTTAAGTGACTAAGGCACTCTGCAGTGCAGCCAATGATTAAGGAAACATATAACTATTTCATACCAGCCTTAAAAGAAATGGCAACGGAAAGGTAACTCCCTCTCAACCTTCTTTTGACTTTCCCTGCCTCTGCAGTTCATCAATAGTTGTCAATAAATTACATTTTGACGGCAACTCATAGTCATCAACATCAGGAATAAAGCAGGGATGCCTTCTCCGACTACGATCATTCAATGATGTTTGCAATTTGCTTAAAAATGCAATAAGAAAATTAAATCCTCAAGATAAAATGGAAAAAAAGAGATAAATTGTGTTATGATTGTATACCTAGAAAACGTATGAAAATTGGTAAGACAACAGATTATAAGATAAATAAAATCAAAATATTTTTTTCCTATGCTAGCAGTCAGCCAGTTTGAAATAGAAACAGGAAAAGATATTGTGTTCACAATAGTGAAGAACACTGGAAAACACTCATGCATAAAAAAATAAAACACTAAGAATAGTCCAGAAAAGGCAAATCTAAATATAAAGTATTTTCTCTATTTGGATCTATTTTGTTTAGAGGCTGCCCAAGGTTGGCGGTGGAAATGGGAGTAAATGCAAATGGGCTTGAGTTTTCTTTTGGGGGTGATAGAAATGTTCTAAAAGTAAATTGCATGATGGTGGCACAACCCTTTAAATATACTAATAATCAGTGAATTGTACACTTATAGTGGGTGAAGTTTATTGCATATAAGTTATATCTCAATACAACTTCACACGAAAAGAGACCAAAAACAAAAAACTAAGACAGGCACAGACTCCTATAGAACTTCTCAAAGTACATGAAATAGGATGTAAACACAATGAAACAAATATATTCAGACAGGAAAAGCTAATATCATAAAATGTCAATTATCCCAAAATTAATAGATAAGTGTCATGAAATTCCTATCAGAATTCCCAAAGGGTTTATTTTGAAACAGATAATAATAGAATTGAGAAGAGTCGAGAAAATTATGGAAAGGAATACTGTGGGGTAGGTAAAGGGCTTCCTTAGAAATAATAAAAGATACTACATGAAATTACTGTAATTAAATCTGTACGGTATCAGCATATGATTAGACAGAGAAGTGGAAAAGAGTAAGGCAATTGGTAGCAGATTTCAATTAAATCCAACGAAAGAGATATTTCAGTTCAGCAGGGGGAAAAATGACTTACTTAATAATAGATGGTGCTGGCATCCCTGGCTATTTGTCTGGAAGAAAATTAAGCTGCCTCCCTACCTTACAGCTCATACCCAAATCTGTAATCCATCTGGAATTTATTTACATGTAAAACATAAAACAGTTAAAAATATTAGAAGAAAGCCCAGGAAAATACATGTATAACCTAGAAGCAGGGGAGACCTTTTACGTCAATCTAGAAACCCAGAAGTCATAAAAGAAAAGTCACATTTCTGACCTTATAAAATTTTTTAAATGTGATATTACAGAAGATGATCTCATTTGATATAAAAATCATATCATAGAAATAAAGTCAATAAGCAATAAATAGCCTGAGAAAACATGTTTAGTGCATATGACAGCTATGAACTCTTACAAATTGATAAGAAAAATACAACCAGGAGAAAGATGGGCACAGGATATGGATAAGTGATACGTAGAAGAGCAAATCTAAATGACCCACAACATATAGAAAGATGTTCAACCTGGCCAGTAATCAAGGAGATGCAAATAAAAGTCATAATGAGGTGCCACTTCATATCCATCAGAAATGGCAAAAATTCCAGAGTGATACCCGATGTTGGCAGGACTTGGGGGAGGAGGGGTGGGGGTTGGGAGAGGTTGCGTAGGCGTTGCTGATGGAAATGCAAATTATTACACACTTTTGGGAAACAGTCTGAAAGCCTCTATTAAAATTTTAAAAAGATCTCTGACTCAGCAGCTCCACTCGTAGGGCTCCATCCATAGACATAAAAGCACGAGAACTTAAGGAGACATGTACAGAGAGTCTACTGCAGCACTGCTGGTAGGGCAAAAAACCCAGAAAACTGGAAACAAATTGAATGCCCATCAATGGGGAATGGCTGAAAACCTGTGGTACTATCCAAGGGAAAACTGTTTCTCTATTCACAGCACTTCTGACACTAACCACCGGAAGCTAGTGCAGACTCTGGAAGCTAAGGGCTCAGTCCCACAAGACTGTCCCCAGCTGCAGAGGCCAGTTGTCACCTGTACTTCTGACCATCCAACTATAAATCTGGGGTTCCCACAATGCCCTCTTGGAGTTTGCTAATTCGCTAGAATAGCTCACAAACCTCAGAGAAACACTTTACTTACTATTACTGGATACAACTCAGGAACAGCCAGATGGAAGACATGCACAGCGCAAGGTATGGGGAAGGGACTTGGAGCTTCCATACCCTCTCTGGTGCACCACCCTCCCTGCACCTTGATGTGTTCACCAATGTGGAAGCTCTCTAAACTCCTTTGGGTTTTATGAAGGTTCCATTACACAGGCATGAGTGATTAAATCACTGGGCCTTGGTGATTAACCCAATCTCCAGTTCCTTTTCTCTCGCTGGAGGGGGGCGTGAGGGGTGAGGGGTGGGGCTGACAGTTCCAAACCTCCATCACCTAGTCGGTTCCCTTGACAACCAGCTCCATCCGCAGAGTCACCTTATTAGCATAAACTCAGGGAAGGTGGAAAGGGACTTATTATGAATAACAAGACACTCCTCTCACACCAATCACTCAGAAAATTAAGAGTTTTACGAGCTCTGTGCCAGGAATTGGGAATGACGACCAAACATATATTTCTTTACTTTATATCAAAACAAAAAAGGGTAGATTGTGGACTAGGGTGCAGATACTGCATTTTTTTTTTAAATAAACCTTTTGGCCGTGCATGTGGGACCTTAGTTCCCTGACCAGGGATCGAACCTGCGTCCCCTGCACTGGAAGCGTGGAGTATTAACCACTGGTCCTCCAGGGAAGTTCCTGAATTTTTTTTTTTTTTTTTTTTTTGCGGTATGTGGGCCTCTCACTGTTGTGGCCTCTCCCGTTGCAGAGCACAGGCTCTGGACGCGCAGGCTCAGCAGCCATGGCTCACAGGCCCAGCCGCTCCGCGGCATGTGGGACCTTCCCGGACCGGGGCATGAACCCGTGTCCCCTGCATCAGCAGGTGGACTCTCAACCACTGCGCCACCAGGGAAGTCCCTATTTTTTTAAGATTAAAAAAAATGAAGCTTCAACCGTCACAAAAGGGGCTTCTCTGTTGGTGCAGTGGTTAAAGATCCGCCTGCCAATGCAGGAGACACGGGTTCGAGCCCTGGTCCGGGAAGTTCCCACATACCGCGGAACAACTAAGCCCGTGCACCACAACTACTGAGCCTGTGCTCTAGAGCCTGCGAGCCACAACGACTGAGCCCGCGTGCCACAACTACTGAAGCCTGTGTTCCTAAAGCCCATGCTCCGCAACGAGAAGCCACCGCAATGAGAAGCCCACGCACCGCAACGAAGAGTAGCCCCCGCTCGCTGCAACTAGAGAAAGCCCGCGTGCAACAAGGAAGACCCGTCGCAGCCAATAAATAAATAAGTAAATAAAATGAAAAAACAAAACAAAACAAAACAAAAAACAGTCACAAAAGGCCACATTTGATTCCATTTATATGAAATGTCCAGAATAGGCAAAGCTATAGAGATAGAAGGTAGATTTAGTGGTTGCCAAGAGCTGGGGTCGGGGAGGGGAATGGGAAGTGATTTAGGGGTAAAGCGTTTCTTTTTGGATGATGGAAATGTTCAAAAATTAGAGAATGGTGAAATCATTGAATTGTACACACTACATGGGTGAACTTTATGGTATTTACATTGCATCTCAATAATGCTGTTAAAAAGGCTTCAAAGCTATTTCAAACTTGCATCAGGTGCTTCAAGCTAAGCCTGCAGGCCAGCTTTAAGAAGCAGTAATAGGAAAGAATGGACACTTCAGCCTGACCCATAAGTCGAGAAACAGGTTGGAGTGGATGTGCCAGATGTTCCAGGGTATGGTCCAAAAAAGGGACTAAAATGGGAGAATGCCTTCAACAAGCACGCTCTCCACCACCAAAACAAAACACAACAAAAACAATGGAGGACAGGCTGAAACAACTTCTGGAATAGGTTACATACATTGAAAAGGGCCACAAAATGGAGTGTTGACCACCTCCACGACTGCTTTCTAGTACATTCCTAGGCAGAGCTCTATCCCAGTCCCCCCTCCCCACCAACTTGGGCAAAACACCCTCCCCCACTCTGCTGGACCTCCACCACAGGGGCCAGAAGTGCCCACTAGCCTGATGACTTCCATCAGCCCTGTCAGGGTCAGAGCACAGCTGCTCTCCACCTCTATCCCCCAGAAGTCAGGAGTCGGGGGGCGGGGGGAGGGCGAGCAAAGACTCAGAAAGAGAATGATAAACAAATGAGGCAGTGGGTTCACGGGGTAAAACGGGTGAAGAAAACATGGACTAGAAACAGTGATGCAGGAGAGGTGTGAATTAGTTTTCTATGCTGTTTAACAAATCACCACAAACTTAGTGGCTTAAAACAACGCATATTCATTACCTGCCTTTCTGTGGGCCAGGAGGCCTAAGTTCTCTGCTTTAGAGCCTCACAGGCTGCAGTCCAGGTGTTGGACAGGCTGTGTTCTCATCTGGAGGTCTGACTGGGAAGAACCCACTTCCAATCTCGCTCAGGTTGTTGACAGAATTCATTTCCTTACGGTCATAGGCTTCTAGCTGGAGGCCACCCAGCTCCTAGAGGCCACCCAATCTCCTGCCAAGTGGGCTTTCCCAGCACAGCCACTTGCTCATCAAACTGCGCGTCTAGAGCAAGTCTGCTAGCAAGATGACGGGGTCTTACATCACATAACAGTCATGGGAATGACATCCCCATCATCTTTGTTGTCTTCTATTGGTTAAAAGCAAGTCACAGGAAGAGATCACACAAAGGTATGAACCCAGGAGTTTGTCTTCACAGCCCTTACAGAGAAAACATGCCCAAAAAGTAACCAGAATGCAAACCAGAATGGAACCAACACTCTACTCTACATGAGGGAACTGATTCTCCAGGAGGATCCAGAGGTCTCTTAACCTGTCATTGGAGACCAGAAAGGGCAATTACCAGAAACTGTCTGCACTGGTACAGCTCACCGGAAGTTAAATTGCCCCGGAGGTTCCTCTTCTGTGAAATGATTAAATGTTGTCTAAGGTCTTTTTAGCCCCAATATCCTATGTTGACCCCTGGCCCACTGTAGGTGTTCAGTGAGCACCTATTCTGTGAAGGAAGGGATGAAGGAATGAGCACATGCACGCGGCGCTGTGGGAGGTTCATGATGCCTCATTAGTGCTTCTCATCTTCTGCATCCTAAGATTTAAATCAAATTTCCCTGAATAAAAATAAACACGAGGGGAAATATCAGAAATGCTATTTGCGAACCAGCAGTAGTACGTCATCCTCACTTCCTGGCCACAAAGCCTTTCTTCTTTGAACGGGCTACACATGCTGTCTCTTCGGTAGGCTTGAAAGCCCTACTCTGCAGGCTTATTTAGGGGTCCTCCTTCTGGGAGTCCATATGAGAACATAAGCCCTGAGCATGAGGCCCAGAATTCTACCCTTCTCCAGTTTTCTCGAGTCTCTGACAGGTGAGCCAGAACCAACCAGGGCTGCCAAGTTATTGTTATTGTTTATACAGGTAAAATATACACATGATAAACATTTAAAACTATAGAAATAGTGAAATGTTCCCCAGTCCCCTCCTCCAGAGACAAGCACCATCATGGATTTTCTTGTGTTTCTTTCCAAGGACAGTCTGTGCATATTTAAGCATATACGTATATATTTTATACCACATAAATGGCAAACATGCATTAAATATTGGTCTGCCTGCTTTCCTTTCTATTCACTGATATATACTGGATGTTGTTCTTTATCAGATCAGAAATTATCTGCCTTATTTTTTTCAAATGGCTACATAATATTTCTTTGTAAGGATGGATCATAATGTATTTAACTAGCTCACCAATGCTGAGAATTTAGGTTGGGTCTAATTTTTTTGCTCGTACAAATAATGCTGCAATAATATCCCTTCCTATTTTTCGTCATGCACATATACTTGTACCTCTTTAGGATAAATTCCCAGAAGTGGTACTGCTCAGTTAAAGGGTGTGTGCAGTTTTCGTTTTGATAGATGGTACCAAACTGCAAGTCTGCTGGTTTGAGCTGGGAAGGAACTGTGACAGTCTCAGCAGCAACATAGCACGGCTGTCACAGATCAGAGCTGCCGATAGAATCTAGTCTCCATCTCCTCACTGTACAGAGGAGGGACCTGAACCATTGTGACTGAACTTCTCAGGTGCTCTCTATTCCCTCTGCACCAGCTATCCTATTGTCCAGCCTGTTCATTTGACAATCATGTACTTTGACAATACTGTTCTATACCTTCATGTAGCTCAAAGCACCTAACTTTAGCACCTAGAGAATACCATTAGCTCCACTTACTGAGTGCTTACGACGTACCCACCAGGCTCCCTGCATGTTTTCCCTTGAGTCCTCCTTATAAACCTATGAGAAAGATATTAACAACCCTTTAAATCACAAGGAAACCGAGGCTTGGGAAGATTAGGTGACTTTGTCCAAGATCTCTCACGTCTAGAAAGTAGCAGAGTCAGGATTCAAACCCCATCTCTCTCCCACGTGCAAGGTCCTTCCTGGAAATTACACTGTTCCTTGCAGGCACTCAGGAAATATGTGAGAGGAGGTTTGAGCCCATCTCAAATAACAGCTCAGTGCAACTTAAGTCCAGTTACTGGATGGTGAG
The DNA here is from genome assembly GCF_005190385.1 of Monodon monoceros. Classification (NCBI taxonomy): domain Eukaryota; kingdom Metazoa; phylum Chordata; class Mammalia; order Artiodactyla; family Monodontidae; genus Monodon; species Monodon monoceros. The sequence goes on from NW_021703775.1 coordinate 67,596,065, forward strand.
CAAACCTCTCACTTGCTAGGCTGCTCCAACAGTCATTTCTGGTCCTGGCTATTGGCATTCTACTGGCAGATACTTAGAATTTAACTAGGTATTGGATGCTTCTCATAACTGTTTCATCTCTTTGCAACTTTCATTTTTTTCACTATGGCCAACTTTTGGTGCTATCTGCTATTGAGACAACACAATTTTATAGAATTTATTGGTAAAATTGGCTTAGCTTGGAGTCCTTTGTGCTCCAAATTATTATTACATGCCCTGTTTGTAAAATGATTATCTCAGACAATTTTATTCCTACATTTACACAAGTTCTTTGATAAACAACTTGCCAGCTAAGACTGATTAGAAGGCATTCTCTGATCAGGGAACTTTGTGACACGTATTATGCATTTCAAGGAATTAACACACATTTATGCATTTCTCCTTATGTGAGAACTATCAGGTATTATGAGTAAAACTGCATCCCCCACACCAAAAGCTTTTTTTAAGGGAATCTCAATTTTCAAAAACATATTATCAGCTGGGTAATAAAATCATGTATGTGATTTTCACAAAGATGTAAACACTATCTAAAATTTTAAAAATCGGGGACTTCCCTGGTGGCGCAGTGGTTGGGAATCTGCCTGCCAATGCAGGGGACACAGGTTCGAGCCCTGCCCCGGGAAGATCTCACATGCCGTGGAGCAACTAAGCCTGTGCACCACAACTGCTGAGCCTGTGCTGTAGAGCCCACGTGCCCCAACTACTGAAGCCCACGTGCCTAGAGCCCGTGCTCCGCAACAAGAGAAGCCACTGCCTTGAGAAGCTCGCGCACCACAGCGAAGAGTAGCCCCTGCTCTCGGCAACTAGAGAAAGCCCGCGCACAGCAGCAAAGACCCAACGCAGCCATAAATAAATAAATTTATTAAAAAATAAAAATAGGACTTCCCTGGTGGCGCAGTGGTTGAGAGTCCGCCTGCCGATGCAGGGGACACGGGTTCGTGCTCCGGTCCGGGAAGATCCCACATGCCGCGGAGCGGCTGGGCCCGTGAGCCATGGCCGCTGAGCCTGCACGTCCGGAGCCTGTGCTCCGCAACGGGAGAGGCCACAACAGTGAGAGGCCCGCGTACCGCAAAAATAAATAAATAAATAAAATAAAATAAAGAATAAAAATCGAACATAATCTAAATGTTCATCAGTAAGTAAATGTTTAAATATAGTACATTCCAATGAAATGATAGGCAATTAAAAGTTTACATTTCTAAATAAGGTAGAGACACAGAAAAGTTTTTTTCTAATGTCAGATGACAGAACAAAATACAAAATAGGATCCATGTTGTGGTTACAACTCTGTAATAATTACATTGAGTATATGGACAAGGATTTGATGAAACGCAAACATTACACTAGCTGTATTAGCAAAATGGTCTAAAGTGGTTTTATAATTGATTAAATATTGGAATATACATTTTAAAGTACAAAATTAAATCCTATATTGAAAGAGATATGAAATATCTAAGTGCTTAAGGGACTCAGAGTTCAAGCAGTAAATCTAGGTTTTAAAGCAGTGATAAATCTGATCTCACTCACTTGGTTATATGAGGACCAATACCAAACATGAAAGGCCACATGACAGGAAAATATTCTTTATCAGGAACAACTTGGGCTGTGAATGGGTCTCATAAGCAAAAACCAGCCAAGTTAGGAATTCATGACTGCCTTGTTATGCTCCTTTGGTGGCAAAGGTTTCATTACCATCATCCTATAATTGTACCTAAATCGCTGCTCTTGATCTATACTGGCCAAATTTATCACTGCCATCTCTCCTGGGCCAACAGTGAAGACGAGCTATGGAGAGGAGATGGGTTTGCCTATATCCACAATCTGGTTAGAGGTTATTGCTCATATCTTTGTGCCTCATCTTTATCGTTTTTCAGTAGTTGCAGGGGTTTTTCCATTATAATCACGTTGTAATGGGAACTATACTCAATATTTTATAATAACCTATAAGGGGAAAGAATCTGGTTGTTTTTTTTTTTTTTGGGGGGGGTGGGCACCGTACCACATGGCATGTGGAATCTTAGTTCCCTGACCAGGTATGGAACCCGCGCCCCCTGCAGTGGAAGCTCAGAGTCTCAACCACTGGACCACCAGAAAAGTCCCAGGGAAAGAATTTGAAAAAAGAATATGTATGTGTGTGTGTGTGTGTGTATACATATATATATATGAATCAGTTTGCTGTACACCTGAAACTAACACAACATTGTAAATCAACTATACTTCAATTACAAAAAGAGAAAAAAAAGAAAATAAATAAATAAGATTAACACCCTCCATAACATGTGCGTTTTAAGTCTTTTTAGAAAAACCCACAAAAAATGAGATGCTATACTTCTAATTCCCCAAATAAGAAATATGAACTTTGCAATTACAAGCTGACACTTTTTTTTTTTTTTGGGTGGGGGGTACGCGGGCCTCTCACTGCTGTGGCCTCTCCCGTTGTGGAGCACAGGCTCTGGACGCGCAGGCTCAGTGGCCATGGCTCATGGGCCCAGCCGCTCGGCGGCAGGTGGGATCTTCCCGGACTGGGGCACGAACCTGTATCCCCTGCATCGGCAGGCGGACTCTCAACCACTGCGCCACCAGGGAAACCCTACAAGCTGACACTTTTGAGGCGTTTTTTAAGCCACAGATTCACAACTGCTATCTGACTCAATACAAGAAATCCAAAATAGTTAACCGAAAAAATCTCACTTGTTAATCTTGTTCAAGGCTGACAGGACATCTCTGGAATGATCTCTGGACCCATGTTGCAATTATAATCTGATTCTCAGCTTTTCCTTAAGAAACAGGAGTAAGGAAATTGCTGTAGCAAGACCAAGGCTGAAGCACATCCTTGGTCTTTAGTTTAGAAATGTTCACCTCAGCTACCGTAGAGTCAGACACAGCTAAAGTTCTATTTTTTTTTGCTGAAGAATAAGAGTTGAAAACCAACCTCTGATCAAGCCACTAAATTATGCCAGCATTTAGGACTTCTAAAAACAGTTTAATCACAGCATTGCATGCCTTGGGTTTGACTTTTTTCAAAAAAATTTCACCATTCATCTTACTATTTGGTGTGGTCTACTAAAACACAACATATGCATATCCTTGACCTGAATTCTACTCCTAACTATATACCCAAGAGAAACACACATTTGTTCACAAGAGACAGGTACTAGAATGGTCACAACAGCACTATTCATGATGGCACCAAACTAGAAACTAGCCAAATACCCATTAACAACATAATGGATAAATAAATTGTGGTACATTTACACAATGGAATGCTATATAGCAATGAAAATGAGCATATAAAATGCAACAAACGTAACATTGAGCAAAAGAAGCCCCTTTTTGAAAGAGTACCCACTATATGATTCCATCTACGAAAAGTTCAAAAATAGGCAAAGCTGGTCTATGCTGATAGGGGTTAGAGAACCTGGAGGAAGAGTAGTGACTGGGAGGGGACTTAAGGGGGTTTGGGATACGCACTTGTAATCTGTTTCTTCATGAGGTGCTGATTACGTGGCCATGTTCAGTTTGTGAAAATTCAGTGAGCTACACACTTACGATTTGTATACTTTTCTGTATATCTGTTATACTTTACTAAAAAGTTTAAAAAATAAAAATATTTAAAAAATACACTCTCAATCCCCAGTGTTACTGTTTTATGTGTGTGTGTGGGGGGCCCAAATATTTGGCAATATGCCAAACTTAAAACATTCCGAGTAACTTTCTTAAAATTGAGTTTCATGTCTGTTGGAAACAGGAGCAAAAAGGCATTAGATGAAACAATTGGGGGCTACATTTGAATTTTTTTTTTTTTTTTTCACTATGCGGGCCTCTCACTGTTGTGGCCTCTCCCCTTGCGGAGCACAGGCTCCGGACGCGCAGGCTCAGCGGCCATGGCTCACGGGCCCAGCCGCTCCGCGGCACGTGGGATCTTCCCGGACCTGGGCAAGAACCCGCATCCCCTGCATCGGCAGGCAGACTCTCAACCATTGCGCCATCAGGGAAGCCCTACACTTGAATTTTATAACAGAATGAATATATTGATCTACAAAGACGAAAATCTGGTTGAAGCGCTAAAAATGGGAAAGGAGGTGACTTCTCCATAAATAGTGGTCATGCTCTGGGGAAGGACAAAGGGAAGGACAGGACCAGACAAAAGCAGGGAGAATAAAGACCGAAGGCCTGAGAAATTAGAGGGAGCCCATGGCGGATTTGAAATCAACGAAGGGAATGCTTGTCAGTGGACAACAAAGGGACACAAATATGGTGTGACTGAGTCCTGGGCACTGCTACAAGGAGTTGAGGCAGTGACAGATCCAAAAATCTTTGCTAAAGCCAATGAAAATGGGTAGATGTTGGGAGGTGGGGAGGTCAATTCAGAATGCAGATATTCTCCTGTCTTATTTTTTTTTTTTGGCTGCACTGAACGGCACACAGGATCTTAGTTCCTGACCAGGGATTGAACATGTGCCCCCTGCCGTGGAGGCGTGGAGTCTTATCCACTGGGCCACCAGGGAAGTACCTCTCTTGTTTTGATTCAAGAGAGTCTAGTCATTCATAAAACCTCAACCTCACTTGGGCCAAATGATTTTAAATTTAAGTGGGGAGTTAGAGGTCTCAATGGCTGGAAAATCCTGCAAAGTATCATCTCAATCTTTCGGTTGGTCATTCTTTCAATATTATCTATTGAATGCTTGCTCTGAGCATTATTTTGTGCTAGAAGCTACATGGATGAAAAAAGAGGTCCAAATTCTATTTTCAACAAGGTAAGGCACACCATTTTGTAGTGGGATAAATAGCCCATTGGTAAATTCTTTAGTTTATTGTAAATCTTATACCCAACAAGTAAGCTTCTGATCCTGGGGTAGTGTTTAAAAGCACGGACCTGGGGCTTCCCTGGTGGCGCAGTGGTTGAGAGTCTGCCTGCCAATGCAGCGGACACGGGTTCGAGCCCTAGTCCGGGAAGATCCCACATGCCGCGCAGCAACTGGGCCCATGAGCCACAACTACTGAGCCTGCGCGTCCGGAGCCTGTGCTCCGCAGCAAGAGAGGCCGCGACAGTGAGAGGCCTGCGCACCGCGATGAAGAGTGGCCCCCACTTGCCACAACTAGAGAAAGCCCTCGCACAGAAATGAAGACCCAACACAGCCAAAAATAAATAAATTAATTAATTAAAATAAAAAAAAAAGCACGGACCCTGTGATAGTTTTTTGTGTCAACTTGGCTAGGTTTTAGTAGTCAGTTATTCAATCAAACACACATCTATATGTGTTGCTGGGAAGGTATTTTATAGATGTGGTTAACATCCACAGTCAGTTGACTTTAAGATTTTCCCCAATAATGTGGGTGGGTCTCATACAATCAGTTGAAAGACCTTAAGAGAAAAACTAAGGTTTCCCAGAGGAAGAAGAAATTCTGCCGTAAGACTAACCATTATGGGGCCCACGCAACCTCAGCTCCCACATGAAAGCTTCCAGCCCGCTGGCCTGCCCTACACACATCAGACTCGCCAGCCCCCACAACCACATAAGCCAATCCTTATTGGTTCTGTTTCTCTGGAGAACCTCGACTTATACAGACTCTGAGCAGGCCTTTTGGGTTCGAAGCTTGGCTCTACCATTTCTCTAGCTGGCTGGTTTCTGTACCTCCGTTGCTTCATCTGTAAAATGGGAATAATGACAGTACCGTACTTAACTCACAGGAACTAGAACAACCCCTAACACAGAGTTAAGTGTTTTGAAAATGTTTGTTAAATAAGTAATTCTGTGCTGCCAAATTTATTTCTTAGCTGGAAAACTTGAGCTAAGAAATAAACTCAACAATTTTTATTCCCGACAACTTGCAACCAACCAAACATGATCGCTCTTTCCCACACCAAGAACAGAACATCCTCGGAACAACAGCATCTCACCAGTTATGGATGCCTGATTGTTCTTTAGATGGTGTAGGAGCAGGGTGAGTTGCCAGGCCAACTCTATACACAGGGACAATTTGGCAAAGCTGGGGTCAGAGCACTTCTGGAACATTCTTAACTCTGCAAGTTCTCAGCTGCTCAAAACAGCTGTGTTTAAAGAGGCTCAGACTCAGCACAGAGCTATTCCTACTATTTATAAGGGTGGGAGCTTCAGAAAGGTGTCCTAATCATTCTTTCTGTTCCCACTATCGATACCCTACAGCAGCTTGCCCCAGACCCTGGTGATATCCACACCAGCTTGCCCCGGATGAAAGATTAAATGGGGAATCAAAATGTTTTTATGGGCACACATTCTGGGGTAAGGGTATGACGATGGTGCTGATGGTGATAACTAACATGTATTGAGCACTTACTAGGTGCCAGACTCTGGTCTCAGTGCTATACATATATTAACTCATACAAACCTCATTGTACAGAAGAAGAAACTGAGTCCCTGAGAGAAAAATAACTCATCTAAGGAGAGACGGACAGAAAGTGGCAGGGCTCGGATTTGACCCCAGGCTTCCTGGCTCAGACCAAGGCTCTCCCTCCTATGTACATTGTCCCTGAGTCTGGATTGTGAGGAGGGAGTCGAGGTGGGAGGAGACAAGGGAACGAGCACAAAACTGGGCTGTGATTGATGGGAGGGTATGAGAGGGTCAGGGATGCTATGGTTAAGTCCATTTATTTTAAATGGAAGGAATTTCAAAGATTGAAACAGAACAAATCATATACAATATTCTTTCACAAATTTTTTTTGTTAAAGTATATAATGTGTCTGCTTTTATACATATATATCAAAGTTCATTAAAGATTCATACCACAGTATTTGAACCTTTCATCTTCATATAAAAAATTTAAGACAAAGTGATTTTGAAATTATGTCTTATTTATTCACTAGCAGTGCAAGAAAATCAAACACCTTCTTGTTATTCTCATTTGACTTTATTTTATACCAACTTCTCCCTACAGGTTCTCACACTGACAAAGATTTCCTATATTATTATTCTTCTATAAGCTCCTTAGCTCAACTAAGTCTTAGAAGACTTTTCTGAAAAAATTTTCTTATAGCTCAGAAAACAAAAATGTATGAACAGGGTCAGATTCTATCAGAATTTGTTTAGTTTTGACACCAGAAGGATATCTTACATACTCTTTTCTAATAATACCAACTTCTCTGGCTCTCAATATTTATCTAAATCCTAATTTACCCCAGAGATTTGTCCACAGTTGTGATGGCCTTTGGCCTACAGTTCCCTGGAGCTGAATTCTGTGTCAGAGGAGCTATTATTATTAAGGAGGGAGAATTCTTAGATATCCATGGCAGGACAAGGAGAGGTGGAGGTACCACAGATGAAGCCAAACCAAGTCCTCAAACCAAATTTTGGCCAGTTGTGCAGACTTGTCTTGCGGAGTAACTGCTTCCAGAGGTGGAAACGTGCAGTGCATTGAGAATACTGAAACTACTCTGGCTTACATCTACATCTTGGAGAGGCTATGCTGAAAACAGCCGGTTGTTCATGTCCCATGAACATCTTTTCTATACCTAGCTGAACTCCCCAAGGGCACCCTGGAATTCTGGGTACATAAAGTCCTTCTCTGGAGCCACTTGCCTCTCCCCTCTGTCTCCCAGGCATTTTCACAGGAGGTGGGAGGGGGGCGTGCTGATTTCTCTCTAGCTTCCCCATAGAAATGGGCTGGTCATACTGGCATCCCTCATCTATGAACTGACTCCCCATGGGGAAAAAATTGGGTTGGATATTCACACAGTGCTTTCACAGGATTACACCCTTAAACAAATCCATAAGTTCCTTCAAGAAGAATAAACCAACAAAACATTCCCTCCTGAAACTTTTCCTTTGGGAAATGACATGAAAACACACTTCCCATTTGAGCTTTTTCATAAGAAAAAACTTTCAGCATCAGATTTTGGGTGTTCGAATGCTGAGATTACTGGTTTTCACTCACTCTGGAGATAGACAGGTCTATCAATTTAATTAAACACATCCAGTGAACAACATTCCAGCTAGTCCTTTATAAATTCTGAGAGGCACCTCCTCAAAGCACCATCCTTTAAAAGCAGCAGGATATAGCCTACTGCTACTGCCACTGGGTACGGCCCAGATAGGAGGACCTCACGTTGGCAGCAACCATACGTTTTGGGCAAGAGCCAACAGTCACATCACAGTCCCTCACCTTATGCATCAACCTGAGTAAAACCTAGAGGTTTCAAGGCTAGGCTAAGAGAGCCGAAAGGCTCATCGGTCAACTTCATGCCAAATATGTCACACCGATTTGTCCTATGATGCTCTGACTGTCATTTAGCCAAGCTTCCTCCACTCCTGGAACAAAAATGCTTCTGCCTTGCTTTTTTTTTTGTTTGTTTTCTTTTTTTTAAATGAATGACCATTTAAAAGTATAAATCTATGCTAAAGAGTCACCTTTAATATCAGCTAAACAATCATCAAAGAAAACCTATCAAACAGAATGCTACTTTCTGGCTGTCATTTCACATGTCAAGACGCTGCGCGCAGCGTGAAAGATGCTTAGACAGCAAGCAAGACTATGAGCGCATGGAAAGCTCTGTTGAACCCCTTTTTGTGTTTGCATTTCTGTCCATCTGCTTTCCCATGGGCAAGGAGATGCCTCTTATCACAGAGCCATCCCTGTCTTAGGTCATCAGACAATACCAGTGAAAACTGCAGGATGGATAAGCTGGCTTGGGTGTGGTCACTGGCAAAGGGAAGCACTGGTCCCCTGGCTGCCGGCTCTAAGGCCAGGAGTGGCACCCGTGGCGGGTAATCTCCACGACAGCTTCTCCCCATTTTACCACAGTCCGCACCGGCCCTAGCTACTCCCTCTAGGAACACACAGCAGACCTTCGAGGTGGGCCGCCTCGCCAGACAAAGCCGGCTACTCAGGGAGCCCGCTCAGTACCGAGGCAACCTCCACAGGTCGCCCCAGATCGTCTTGGTGGTTGGTCAACAGCAAGGGGCAGGGGGCGGTGCCGCAGCCAGAAGGTACCAAACCCAGGGGCGGCGTCTGTCTGCCGGTGCCACAGTCTAGGGGGACGCGCGACTCACACCAGGGAATTAACGGCGGGGCTCGGTTCCCCAACACAAACCCCAAGAGACGAGCACGTGCCCTGTGATTTCTCCGGGAGCATTTTCTGCACCAGAAAACTGCGCACTTCATTTCTGGGGTCGGGAGGCCCTAGTTCGCTGTCGGGCGGATACCAGTGTCGGCTATTGTTCTCCGGGTCTCCCGGGCGGGAGGCGTCCCTCATTCCGCCTCCCTGGCAGCATCTGTCACTGGACCAAGTCTTTCAGCTCTGCGAAGAAAAGGGTGTGCCTGCGGCGCTGCGGATTATCACAAAACCCTAAACGAGTCCCTACGGGCTGCCGTCAAGCCGGGAGACAAAGCTCCTCGCGGGGACAGCCAGTTCGGTCCCGGATCCGCCATCCTGGGTCCGTCGCCCGGTGCAAGAGCCACGCCCGGCCAGCCACAGGACAGCCAGGCCCATCGCCAGAGCTGAGGGTCTTCAGGCCCGAGACCCGCGACCCCAGCTGCCTGCCCCTCCCTTCCCCGGAGACCTCCCTCCCCAGGGAGACCCCTCCTCCTCACCGCGCTGGTCTCCTCCTCCCCAGTGTCTACCCGCCTCAAACCCAGGCAGTCTCCACCCTCCAGCATCCCTCCTCCCCTCCACATTCTTCGTCAGCCCCAGCCTCGCCTCGCGCCACCTGCTCCAAGCTCCGTCCCTCCCTCCTCAGACCCTTCTCTTTCCTCCTCAAACCCTAGTCTCCAGTTTACCCCTCTTCCCAGATCCAGTCACCTGTCCCCACCCAGCTTCCCTATCTCCCATTTCCCCCATCTATGCTCAAACGCAGGCCTCTCCTCCGCCTCTCTCCATCCCAGCTTCTCTCCAGCTCGGACTTCTGCCTCCTCCCCGGGCCTGGGGCGTCGACGTCTCTCGCTCGCCAAGATCGATGCAGCCAGAAGGGCTCCCGCGCTGGGCTCAAGCTAAGGGACCCAGCTTGGCGCCCGCCGAGAGGGCCGGGCCGCAAAAAAGCGGCCTTTGTCGTTCAGACAGGTGCCTCGGAGGCGGCTGGCGAATCGTCCTCAGGCGTCCGCTCCGTTAGCCGGACGGGTGGACTGGCCGCCGGGTCCGGTTCAGGTTGGGCAAACCCCAACTCGGAGGGGAGAGGGACAGAGGGTGTCTGCGGATGGGGGTGGGGGCAGAGGACGGCGCCGATCTAAGACTGGGGCCGGACGGGCCCACGGCCAGCAAGCCCCCACCCAGCCTTCCAGCTATTCACTGCGCCTCGACGAGTGAGGCTGGGCGTCTACTGTGTGCTAGGAGTGAACCCCCTTCAACCAAGCTGCCTCCTCACCCCAGTTCTTTGCAATCCCACGAGCACCTATTAAACGCCTACTATGAGCAAGGCACCGCTCGGCGCTCTGGGAGCTCTGTGGGCTTACAAAGAGGAACCGATTCGGGCCCCAGTTTAGCCCGGGAAGGCTGCCGCCATTCCCAAACCACACTTCCCGCCGCGTCCCCCGCAGCCGGGCCCCTAGGTGCACCCGGACCCCGGCCCTATTGTGCGCCTCCCAGAGAAACAGAGACTGTGTGAGATGGATGTCCCAGCCCGGGGAGAATAAGCCCACCGCCCACCCCGCCATCACCCACTCCTCCGGGATGCCGCGGCTGCGAGGGTCCGTCGGTCGGTGGGTTCTCCTCCGGTCTCGCCGCGGCGCCGGAGCTGCGGGTGCTCGGGGCGGCGGCGGCTGCACGCTCGCTCGCTCGCTCGATCGCCGCCTGGCGCGCCGGGCGCTGGAGTCAGAAGCCGCGAGCAGGGGAGGGGTCTTGGGTGGAGGCTGGAGGCGTCCTCGGCCAATCACTGAAGCGACGGCTCCTCCCCAGAGCTCCCCACCTCTCGCTAGCAGGTTAGGGAGAGGCGGGGACCGGCGGCGCCTGGCATCCTCGGCGCCTCTCGCGGCTGCCGCTTTGGGACTACAACTCCCGACAGGCCCTGCCGCAGGGCCAGGGTCCGAGAGGGGACGGAGGACGCAGCCCGAGAACCCGCCGACCTCCTGGCGCCCTTCTCCGCGTTCCTTTGGATTTCCATGGTGACTCAAGACACTTCACAAAGCCCGGGCGCTTGGACGCGCTGATGCACGGGTCCCCTGGGACGGCTACCGCCTCCCCTCCCCCTGCAGGACCCCACCCGAGGGGCTGAAACAATGCCCCAGTCGCCTCTCCCGGGCTGCTGCCGGGCTTCCCCTTCCCTGCAGGCCGGGCTAAGGCCGCCTGGTTCCCGCCAAGACCCAGTCCGACGCCTTCGAAATGGGCGCCCGGCTGAATTGCAGGATGGAGGGGGCGGGGGTGTAGTTGTAAGAAAATGTTCTTACGTACAACGTGGACGGCCACTCGGGGCCGCCTAAGTTCGCATCTGCACCCTCTGGGGCCTGGAACCCGGAGTTCATAATCTCGGCCAGCGCTTCTCCATCCAGAGCTCTCAGGTCTAGCTGCCTGTCCTATTTCTGACACCTCCTTTCAGGGCGTGGTGAAGACTCTGTAAGTGTTTTATAATTCAATTTACATTAGCGTCACCTTTTTTCTTCACGTTTTGAATACACGCAGAATTTAACAAAATCAACAAGTCTAAAAAAGAGAGAGGATCACCATGCCTTTACAACCTTCCTGATTCCCTCTCAGTCCTTCACCGTTTATCTGTTATTTCAGTAGTTGTAATAATAGCTTAGATATGGTTTAGTAATTTGCCTCTTTTCACTTATTGTCACTCCAAAAGCGTTGCTATTGATACGGTGTTAAAATGCAGCATTGAGTCCTCACTCCAACCCCATACCGGGGTCCCTGGGGAACCCCAAGGGGCTGCTGTAGAAGCCCCTCCCCTGCCGGGCTCCTGGGAAGGGGTGAAGAGGAGGGAGTTCCCTGGCTGTAGCCGCACAACCATGGCCCTGAGAGATGTTTCTCTCTGCAGGATATATTCAAACAAAACGATGCTTCACTACTCTGGAGGGTCCCTCCTCCCCATCTCAGCAAAATCTACCCGGGCCCCGGGCCCCCGCAGAGCCCACCGAAGTGAGGTCGCCTTAGGCCACTTGCTCAGTACTCCTCTGCGGTGGGCTCAGGGCCTGGAGCAGGCCAGGCTGGCATTTGGGCCTCACTTCTGGATTACCACCATAGAATCTCCACTTCTCCTGGGAGGAAGGTTTACTTCTTTGCCCCCTCTCACATCGTAAGCTTATGCAGGGAGCCCCCAAATGAGCCTAGGGACTACCTCAAAGCATCCCCAACCCAGAGGAGCATGGGGATGTGCCTGTGAAAACCAGGGGGGCGTGGCTCCTCCTTCCCCCACTGCTCCAGCTTGGGGCACTGCCGTAGGGATTCCCCCAGGCTGGCCAACTTCTGCGCTGACCCAGGGATTTAAGTAAAATGGGTTGAGCTGGAGGGAGGTGGAATGGAGCCCAGAGGCGGCTCACCGCAGCTGGGTCTGCTGGAAAGTTCCAGGCCGCACATTTTGCCTAAAGGGAGAGGAAGCCCTCTAGTGGCAGTAAGCTTTTTCTGCAGCATTTAGTGAACCTCATGTTTGGATTCCTGCTTCCTTGCTTTACTGGGCCTACCTCCCTTGGTCAGAAAAGAAATGCCTGGAGGTTATTTTCAGGCTTGGGACATTGCTGAAAGTCGCACCCAAACCTGAGGTTGTAAATAGCCCCGGTAGTTGATTTTAGTTGTATTTATTTATTTTTAATTTAGGCTCTCTCTTGGGAAGTAGAAGGAACGCAGGGCTTGGGGGGTCACACATCCCTAGGTTGGAATCCTTGCTCTTCTTTCTGGACATTTGACCTTGGGAAAGTTACTTAGTCCATCTGAACCTTAGCTCCCCACAGAGCGTGGGGACCATAATATATTCTTTTAACCTTGCTGAGATAATTACATGAGGAAATGCATATAAAAAGGCATAGCACTCTACCTGACATATAGCATGTACTCAACAAATGTAGCTATTATTGTTCATTTATTCAGCAATAGTTGTTGAACAGTGTGAGGGATATAAGAATATGACACTCCCATTATAACAGCCGCAAAAGGCAGTATGCTGTCACTTTTATTGTAAAGCTCCTATGACCAACTGAGGTGAAGTGGAATGTCAATTCAGACAAGAGAAAAATCAGTTCTGAACAGCTCGTCAGAGAATGGAGGCACTGAATTTGGATTTCACCTGGATATTGATTTCCTGAAGGGTTCTAAGCAGAGGTCTGAGATTCCAGGATGAAGGAGTGAAAGTTTGTGTACAGAAAAGCTGAGGGGTGTTTGGAAGACAGCTGAAGATCCCACCATGGCTTGAAAGTCCAGACCATGAATGGGAGTGGTGGGAAGAGAAAGAGGACGGCAAGGTAGACTGGAGTCGGGGCCAGGCTTCACACAGCTCAGGGCTACTGGTTTTTATGAGAAAATGTGTTTGAGGTTCCAAATTGCCTTAACAGCAAGCTTCTGAATAATGGGCAAGTGAAGGGCTACCATGAAAGGGGTAGGAGGAAAGAGTAGTCGGTGTTTTCAGAACACATTTGACCCTCCCCCTGCGCATGGCAGGTAGCACTGCTCACCGCTTGCAGATGAGGCGATCCAGGTCCGGAGAGTCACGCCCTCTAAGTAGCAGAACTGTGGTGCCCCATCTGCCCGATGCAAAGCTGAACCCTTCCTGCTCCAGCACGCCCTCCCCTACAGCCCACCAGAAGGTGACAGGCTGTGGTGACCATGAATGACCAGCTCTCAAGGGGAGGCAAGCCAAGTCATCGGCACCCAGATATTCCTCCTGCAGTTTCAACCTGTTCCTCCTCGAGGTGCTCTCTGAGAAGGGGTGTTCTCCAACATTCCTGAGGACCTTTGTGTTACATTTCTTCCTTGGCCTTCTCTTTTCACCTCTTTTCCCCCTCATACTTCTCCATAACAACCCTACTCTGGAGTTTACTTAGCCGTTAAAAAAATTGTGAGCCAGCAGTCAAACCTCTATGTTCAGGGCTTCCCTGGTGGCGCAGTGGTTGAGAGTCCGCCTGCCGATGCAGGGGACACGGGTTCGTGCCCCGGTCCGGGAAGATCCCACATGCCGCGGAGCGGCTGGGCCTGTGAGCCATGGCTGCTGAGCCTGCGCGTCTGGAGCCTGTGCTCTGCAGCGGGAGAGGCCACAACAGTGAGAGGCCCGTGTACCGCAAAAAAAAAAAACCCTCTATGTTCAGGTCAGGGCCACGGGGCAGGGGCCAAAAAGGAGTCAGGAAGATGGACAAGTGGACACTGAGAGGGAGAGAGAGAGAGAGAACAGAGGAAGCATGAAGATGATTAGATACACAAACAGGAACAAAGGGGAATGAGACTGGGAGAGCTTCAGACCCCAGAGCTGTGGCCACCCAGCCTGACACGGAGACACAGGAGAGGAGAACTGGGGAGGCTGGGGGTGGCGGTGCTTGAGCTGAAAACAGCAAAGTAAATTCCAGTGGCTTATCACTACCCTTGAAATGCTGATGAGCTCTTCAAAAATTTAAATCCTTCTGGCCTTGGAAACCTTTTATTTTTCAATTTCAAAGTTTAGTTTTGAAATCAAAGTTTGTCTTCTCTTGGAACCAGAAGGAATCACTGGATGATTCCAGCTGCCCTGGCCCCATTGTGGAAACCTACAATTTTAAACTTGCATGTTTTTCACACACATGTAGAGATTCTTCAAGCCTAAAGGAACCTAGAAATTGCAATAGTCTCACAGTGTCAACATTATACAGATAAGGGTAAGGAGACTTTGTTTTAAGCCACTTTCTCCCTTAACAAATAAAATTCATCTGGGTATTAGCAAGAATAATAGGACAAGAAACACAACTCAAATATACACAATCACCTTCAGAGAACAAAAGAGTTACTCTAAGAGCCAGATCTTTAATCATCTTTTTGTTTCCCACCCGTCACCCTCTACAACACAATGCTTGAACCCTTGACCAGGGCTGAGAAGCTGAGACTATTGGAAAGAATCCCCTCACTCCGGCCACCAAGTTGGGTTTTCATTTAGAAAACGAGTCCAAAGAAATACAACAATAAAAAAATATACCCATTACTGCCTTTATCTGATTTTTTTCTGCAACTCTTTTATGAAGCCAGCCCTTCTGTTGAGCTATTTTTTCCTCTGTAGTTGCATTAATCAGAACCTATCTCAATAGGAATTAAAGCAGATATTTATCTAGCATTTCCTGCATATTTTATGTATGTTTTTCCCTTAATCCCCACAGCAGACCTGTGAGAAAGGTATCGTGACACCCACTTTACAGAAGAGGGAAACAGGATCTCAAAGACAAGTAACTAGCCCAAGGTCAAACAACTCAAAAGGGCAGAGCCGAGATCAAGACCCAGGTCTGACTCCAGAATCCCTATTTGTCCCTTTAGACCCCACTGCCTGTTATTGAACATTATTCTGTTCACATTTGCCCTTTTATCAAACCTATATTGGTCATTTGGAATTCACATTGTAATTTTCAGGGTGGCAACCATCCCATCCAGCTTGGAGGTTTTATTGAATTTGATTCGTTTGTCTCCCCACTTTCAGGATAAGAGCCCTGATGGGGCTCTGTAAGGTACCAGGGAGCCATGTGTCCTGCTATTCAACCATACAGTGTCTTAGAGCACCTGGAAGAAGGACTCGGCCCGTGTGACCAATAGGTCAAGTGCCTGGGTGACCCAGGATGAGTCCCCTCCCTCAGCAGAGACTCTGCTTCCCAACTGTAGGGCAGTGATCATCTCTCTGCTATTGTGAGGATCAAAAGAGGCTGGATAAAAGCCCAGGTTTTGGAAGCGTGGGGCACCTTTTGGACACCTGCCTGAATCATTCACTTAACCATGGGATCAAGTGATGCTACATCTCCAAGTCTCAGTATCGTCTGCTGTACAGGAGGTCGGTTCGGGTCCTAGCCACAGCATGCTTGTGGGAAAAGAGTGAGGTAATGTATGTGAGGTGCTGTGGGTTAGGTGAGTGTTCGGTGTTTATTCGGTGGCTTGTAATTTACAGGTTAAAAATGAACAGTATAAAGCACCATACAATTGAAATGTACTGTTATAGCAGATTACCTACTTTTGTAGGGGCTATGAGGATTTAATAAGTCAGATGTGCTCTAGTAAGTGCTCACAAATTATTAGCAATTATTATCATTATTATTATATGTTCAGTGAAACGAAGGCCCATAAGCGTGAAACTGTAGTAGACAGATCATAATCCTAGCAGAAATAAAAGAACTACTCAGTTTCCTCATACACTGAGTGGAGTCTTTGAGATCCTTGCCATTCCCTTCCTGGGAATCTTGCCTCACCAAACTGTCCAAACCCTTCAACCAGGTGTTTAGCCAGCTTTCTAACAAGATTCAAGTACCTGTCCAGGAGTTGTATTTGGACCAAAGTCCCTCAAATGAGCTTTGAGAGTTTTGTTCTGTGAATTGTCCAAACACAGACCCCCATCTGCCTCCCTCTCCTGTTCCTTTCTGGCAAGGACATCATGTGCCAAGGCTGCTGGGCCTGACATTCAGTGCCCCACTCCCTGCAGAGGGCCAGGCGGCCACAGCCAAGGACTCCCCGGATAGGAGGATTAGAACGACAGTCATCAGCCCACCAGTGGGTTCTTTACCCCTTGGGTACCAGAACCAGAAGGTAGACAAACACATGATCCCCTTTAACGCACGCCAGCCTTTTTCTCTTAGGTAGGAGCCTGTGCTCAGGCTGGCTACAGTTTAGGTATTCTTTGAGACATGTTAGCAAACCTTTGTTTGTGCTGGGAATGGGGCTCATCTGAATCCAGGTAAAGTGCCTGAGGATCAGACAATATGTTAGGACACTGATCAAGTGTATCTTTGTATAATTATTTCATTAAGAAAAACCTCATG
This sequence comes from Monodon monoceros, assembly GCF_005190385.1. NCBI lineage: Eukaryota > Metazoa > Chordata > Mammalia > Artiodactyla > Monodontidae > Monodon > Monodon monoceros. The sequence continues at coordinate 67,612,977 of NW_021703775.1, forward strand.
GCTAAACTGTTGGTTACTCATAATTTAAAGAGTTTTAAAAGAAAATACTTGATTTTGTAGGGGAGGAAAAACTCTCCTCTATCTTGTTTGGGTCTTTGGTTGGGCCTGAGAATCAAACTGACCTAAGACAGGTTAATAGGAGAGAAACATACAAATTTGATTGAATTCGTACATGTCCATGCGACCCTTCACGAGAGATGGAAGACCTGAAGAAATGACCAGAGAAGGAGGTTTTTATACTTTTTAGACAAAGAAACAATACACTTGTGAAGAATTGACAAGACAAAAGAGTCTGGGCTATGGGTAGTAAACAGGGAAGAAGTAAGTAGGAGGATATGGGTTACTTTAACCAGTTTTGTTGTTACAGGCTTCTCAGCCCTAAATTCCCTGTCCCTGGTGATAAGGATGTCTTCTATCCTCCTGGTACAGGGAGGGTCCCTTCCACATGGGAGATTGATCTCTTGCTTTCAGGAGGACAAAGGAGGGTCAGAGTGTCCTTCTTGTACCAACTGTTTCTTAAAAGTACCTTTAATTCAAAATAATCAGTATGCCAAAGTGGCATATTTGGGGGTGACATATTCTGAACCCTTTAAATTACATTCCCATCTGCAGTCTGCAAATGTGTCTGTCTCCCTACAGCATCTTTATTAGCCCAGAATGTGTCTTAATAAGGCTTATTTCTCTGTGTGTGTGTGTGTGTGTGTGTGTGTGTAGCTGGATGCCACCTCCAAGCCATCGTTCCTAGACCTGCAAATCAACTGTTGTTGAAGTAGAGTATTCTTCATTGTGTAGTTTTGAGCTACTCCTGACTCAGATCCACTAAATCAACATAATTAAAGTGGAGCATGAAATGAACAAAATGAATAAAAATGAATAAAACCTCTGTAGGTCCCTGACCCAGAGGTGAGTCCTGTCCTGCTCTCAAGTCCAGAGAAGAGCTTTATTGATTGACCACAGTTACCAATAATGAATTCAGGTAAGCCCCCATTTCATTTTTATGTGACTTCAATTTCTGTGTGACTCCTGAATCCCTGGGAGTGTAGAAAAGAAAAAAAAAACTTCAGGAAGCCTGATTCTCCACGAGTTAGGGCTGAGGGTTGGAGCCCCGGGAGCAGCATTGGGCTTGAGGAGGGGAGTGATGCTGCTGTGGCTGGAGCTTGAAGCTGGCACCAGGGCTGGAAGGTGGGGAGGGAAGGGAGCCGCAGGTCTGCCCCGTCCCTGAAAGCACCAGGGTGGAAAAGTATCAAGTTCCTCCTGTGGGAGGGGCTGCAGGGCTCATCCTGTGTATAAAGGGAGACGAAAGCCTGGGTTTGGCCCACTGTCATGTCCCTGGGGAGGAAGCAGCCCTTCTCTGCTGCTAGGATGAAGGCTTTGCTCCTTGTGCTGGTCCTGGCTGTCACCTGGGGGTGATACTGCTGCTCAGGCGAGTAATTCTCCATCTCCCCTTGGCTGTCAATGTGCTTTCACTGTTGTCAAATGTTCTCCCCTCACAGATGACACCTGAGGGGGCGTGCTCTTCCTGCGGCAGAGAGGTTTCCAAGGTGGCGTGGGGTGTGAGGAGGTGGGCAGATGTGGGTCTGGGGTGTATTTTGGTCTCCAGTAAAGAAATCAGTCACCACTTGTCGAGTAAGGTGCCAGGGGTATGCTGAGTGCTTTACAAACAGAACCCCATTTAATCTTTCCAACAACTTGATTAAATTTCAGATGAGAGAATTGAAGCTCAGAGAGGTTAAGTTACCAACCTAACGGTCACAGCGCAAGTGAGTGGGAGAGCTAGGTTTCAGGCTGAGGTCTGTCTGACTTTGAACCCTGTGCCTCCTCTGCAGAGGGATTCAGTGGGGCATCACTGGGTTTGGTGTCCAGGTTGTGGAAGGGGAGTTATTTCAGGAGGTCAGGACTGAGGAGTGGAGTCCTTATGACCCTCCACCCCAAGGAAGGCCCATCCCAGGGCACGTGCAGGAGACTTGAGGGGTCCAGGGTTGGGGTCTTACAGCGACAGGAAAGGCCAGCGGGAAGGTGGCAGTAGATCAGCTGTAAGGAGATGAGGTGAGGAAGGAAGCAATGAGTTTGAGAGGACCAGGGAGAAAGAATCGTGTGTTGGTGACTGGCTGGGAGGTGGAAAGCCCAGGCTTACAGAAAAGCCCAAGGTGACTGAGAATTGGAGCATGGTGGGCAGAAGCCCAGCCCCTGCAAGATGGAGGTTGCTTTGTGGAGTCTGGCTTTAGAAACTTCTGTTGCAAGCCCCCAGGATGTTGGGCAGCCAAGGGGATTTGGAGATATAGAACCCAAATCCGGAGGAGGCTGCAGCCAGAGGGTGGATCTGGGGGCCATCTGGAGAGAAGTCCCAACTGAAGCCTGGGGAGAGTGCAGGAATGCCATGCAGAGGGACAGAGGAAGGACCTTGGGAAACTCATGGCCAGGAGGGCAGAAGAAGGGGAGCTGCTGGGGGGTTGGGTGGGTGATGAGGGCCTGCCCTGCACCAGGTACGTAAAGCAGCACAGCAAGAGGGATTGTGGAGAAGCAGGAGAGGCACTGGCTTTAGAATCAGGCTGCTATAAACTTGAACCAGATGCTGTGAGCCTCTGTTACCGTGTCTGTAACCTGAGCTAACAGTACCCATCTCTCAAGGTCATTTAAGGATGGATGGCACAGCACCTGCAGCAGCAGACCCTCAATGTATGGCGGTTATTATTATTCAGGATATTGAGAACAGTGCCTGGTGAGCAGTTGCCATGTAAGGGGTGAAGGTGAAAGGCTGCCTGTGGGCTCAGGAGTATGTGGTAAAAAACAGAAGCAACCACGGTTGTTGGTCAGGGGAAACTTGCCAGGGAGAGGAAGGGCCAGAGCTGGGATGGCTAAGAGGAGGGGCAGCAGGGTACGGGGGAAGGTTTTTCCAGCTGCAGGTACAAAGCCATATGAAGCTCTGCACGGGAGATAGAGGTGTAGAAGGGTCGAAGAAGGTGAGTCCTGGGACAAAGAGAGAGGGGAAGGGATTGAGAACATAGGAGGAATTTGGGGGAGCCCTGGGAAGGAGAAAATAGCAAACATGACAATGCATGGAGCTACCAATGTGCAGCAGTGCATGATGGGAAAGTCCTCAGTTGGGAAAGGGACTCAGGCTCCCGGGGCTCCCATTTACCCATCTGTAAAATGGGGTCAACCCCACCTGTCAGTTTACTTCCCAGAGTGCCACTGAGGATAGGTGCAAAAGCCTTTTGCTAGAACATACAGAATTATAAAGTCTCAGAGACTGACTGATGTCAAGCGGAGCTCATAGGTGAAATGTGCTTTTCCCCCACTGGCTTCTTGCTCGGAAAAGTTTAGAGGAAATTATTTGCAAGTGCTTTGATCTCCTTGGCAGAAAGACACCAAATAAATTCGAGATGTTATGGTACGTCAGTCCCTCTGCTTGGGAACTGAGGGTGACCAATTTTATTCCATAGCTAATGATAACCTTTCAGAATTGCTTAGACCACTTAAGCCCCCCACCAAGTCCTAGCGCCTGAGCCCGCTGCCCTCTGAGCCCTCGTCATGCAACAGTCCTGAAATAGGGCTCCTGTGAAGGCGATTTGAGGGCCGACAGCTGGTTTATGTGGCCGTACTCCTTGCTGGGTACCAGGCTGTCCAAGCCTGGAATTTGGCCCGAAGACTGTGTTCAAGCTTCTGCCACATGGATGCTCAGCCCCTGAAGGCACTGCTATGGAACCGTGATAACAGCTGCTTCCGCTTATGGGGAGGCAGGCGCTGCCAGAGCCCGCAACGGGGCTGACGGGGGATGAGCAGCTTGCCCGGGTTACAGAGCCACAGTCAGAGTCGGGCTTCAGACATGGGGCTGCCCATGCCAGGCCCAGATTCCTTGCGACTCTCTGCTCGTTTCACTACCTCGTGTGGAAGGTGAGGTCCCAACAGTCCCCTCAGAGTTGTCAGGAAGGACAGGTGAGTCTCAGCCACGTGAAAGCCTCTGGAACAGGAAGGTTCTTTACCAATGTGTTCCATCTCTCTTTTAACAGTTGTTTCCTAATTTAAATACCTGCACAGATGTTATGATCTAATCGGGTTTCTTTTCCTTCAGGTTTCTCCCTGGGCCTGTGGCCTGTGGTTCTTGCCCCACTGGAGGTTAGAGGTGAGCCTGGGGCCTGCAGAGCTCTCTTTCCACCGTGAGTTCTACAGTTCTCCTTCTGACTCAACATCCTCTGCCCCGGGGTGCCGGTGGAAAAGGCCACGTGAGTCTGGGACTCCCTCCCAAGCACATAGGGACCGGTCTCTTCTGCTGGGCATGTTCACTTGCACAGACCCGAGCCCTGCTGCCCTGAACAGCCCACGCCCTGTGTCTACCAGGGTGACGTTTCACCTCCTCTCCCCACACCACCACACCCGCTCTCTGTGATGGGCCCAGTGTCCACTTCCACCGTCACACAGCCTGTCCTCTTGTGGATGCCGCAGTAACGGTGAGATCTGGGTGATAGACAAGGGTTCGTTCGCAGACATACAAAGTACCACGCGGGGGGTGGGGGGGAGGGGCTTAAACAACAGACACTTATTTTCTCATAGTTCTGGAGGCTGGAAGTCCAAGTTCAAGGTGCCAGTGGGGTTGTTTCTTCTGAGGTCTCTCTCCGTGGCTGGTAGATGGCCATCTTCTCCCTGTTTCTCCACACGGTCTTCCCTCAATACACATCTGTGTCCAAATTTCCTCTCCTTATAAGGAGACCAGTCACACTGGATTGGGACCCACCCTAATGACCTTGCTCTACCCTAATTACTTCTCCAAAGACTCTGTTTCCAAGTACAGGCACATTCTGAGGTACTGGGCGTTAGGACTTCAGCAAAGGAATTCGCGGAGGACACAATTCAGCCCATAACAAGGGCCAAGGGGATATTTTAGAGGGGTCTCCAAAGTCAGAATCCTGTACCAGTGGGGGCAGTGGCAGCAGGGAGGGAGGGGGACAGGAAGTGTCCCTGACGTCCTGCCACGTCTGTCGTACTTGGCCCTGGTGGTCACTAGGGCTCCCACCTTTTCTCTCCTGACGGAAAGGTGAGGGCTGGAGAGTTTCCTGGGGCCCCAGAGGAGCTGGACTCTGCTTTTTGTAGGAATGGGTTTGGGGAGAACAGAGATCCTGGGGCCCCTTGGGATCCTGGGGGTGACTCAGCTGACTGCTGTCACAGTCTAATGCTGTGTCTCTTTTCTTTGTCCCTTCTCTCCCCATGGTGGTCTCCTTGGCTGGTCGTCCGTCCCCCTCTCTGCGGCAGGACTAAGAACCATCCTCCACCTCATGCCTGCAAAGTCCCCTCGACCTCAGTCAGGGGAGCTTCTTTGCTCAAGAATTCACTCAACCTCTCTGGGTTTCCATTTCCTTGGCTGTGGAAGGGGGAGGCTGGGAGGGACCCCAGGGAGAGAGCCCCGTGGGGCCCCAGGCCTATGCGAGCCCCTGGAAATATATATATATTTTTTGCGGTACGTGGGCCTCTCACTGTTGTGGCCTCTCCCGTTGCGGAGCACAGGCTCCGGACGCGCAGGCTCAGCGGCCACGGCTCACGGGCCCAGCCGCTCCGCGGCATGTGGGATCTTCCCGGACCGGGGCACGAACCTGTGTCCCCTGCATTGGCAGGCGGACTCTCAACCACTGCGCCACCAGGGAAGCCCTGGAAATCTTTTGAGTGGTATTGCAGGACTGTCCTATCCTGATCTCTCTAGGCTCCAGGAGAGGACGAGAGGCGCCTGGTTACCGCTAATCCCTCGGGCTGAGTGTGCAGACCTGTCATCATAGCTGCTCCACTTCCCCCCAACACAGCTTCAGGGGTTGGTGACCTTGGATTTGGTGTGCCATGATCTTGGTCCCAGTGACCACCGGTTAGCACGTACGGCCTTCTAATCACCACACCTAACTACCAGGCCATCTCCTCGCTGTTGTTCATATAGTAATGTGCCTGGTAAGTTTTAGTTGAATTGTTTTTCTATACTCAGTCTACCGAGTTTGTAGTTTACAGAGTACATTTATCTACTCAACTTTTTAAAATTTTGTAAAAAATACTGGTTCAGTTGCAGGGGAGAAAGGAGGACATCAGGCAGGGGGAGAGTTCTGATGGTGGCCAGAGCCTTGTGGTGCCCAGCACGGGAGGGTCAGAGACAAGCTGAAGACACAGCAGTGCAGGAAATGAAGACACCGCCTCTCGGCTGGCCCATGCCTCTTCCTCGAGGCTGTAAGCAGCCTGCCTTTAGACATAGATTGTGAACAGATGGGTGCATGTAACACTCCTTAGAGAATCAGGAAGCCCAGGGTGGTCCTGGGAAGCCAGCCCCCTCCACCCCTACGATGCCCCTGTCCTACCTTCTCCCCCAGGAGACCTGAGAGTGAGCAACAAAGGCCTGGGGGCAAGAGGCTCCCCTAGGGGAGGGGGAGGTGCTCTGAGAGGGCCTTTGTCTGGGCCTGGAACCTTCCCTTTCCTCCTTGATTTGAATGGCAAAACCAAATTTTAATAACCTCCAAGCCAAGGAGCTGGAGTCTCTGATCTAATAGTCATGACAGTCAGTCCAGTGGTGACTTTGGAGCTGTCACTGGACTGGCTTATTGCAGGAAAGCCTGTCATGTTGGGGAGGAGTGAGGTATGACCTATATGGGCCCCAAGAAGGGGAACTGGAAATAGTAGGAGGAAATTACTGATTCTTCTGGAGTCAGAGTATCAGGGTATGGAATAGGCTGCCTAGGGAAGTAATGAGCTCCCCATCAGTAGAGGAGTCCAAGGAGAGAACAGCCGGCTGCTTTGCAGGGAGGTGTGGGGAGGACGTTGTTAGAGAGGAGATTCAGGCATAAGTGTGTGTATACACTGGCTGGTTATTACCGTTATTCCCAAACCTACGAGTCTGATTCCACGAAAGTGCTTGAAAGAAACTAATTTTTTCTCATGTACTAACTACGCTGTCTCTTGCGCCTTGTGGTGGGATCTGGGTCTAATCTGATGTTGGCTGCCTCCTGTTCTTTGCTGCTGTTTCTGTGGAAAAGTTGCAGGTGAGTCATGCTATTATTAACAGCAGAGTTAGGGTTTCAGTTCTCTGGGTGTCTGAGTGTGATCTGATAAAAGGGAGTAGAGTGAGCTTTGACCCTGTGTGCGCACTGGTAAACCAAGGAAATCTAACACTGAAGAGGCTTGGAGAGACACTTGTTAGGCAAAGGGATGGTTTCATATTTTTTGGACAGAATGACAGTTCTCTTTCTCTCCACAACCTTCGCTGGCATCTGGTATCTGGCCTTCTGCCATCTACTCTGAAGACCCTGTTCCGTGCAAGTTGATGGTCAGAGCAGAGAGGGTGTCCACACCGACTCGGCTGGCTGGGGTGGAGTGGGGACCATCCAGAACTTAGCAAACGCCCAGAGAGACGCACCTTGCCAGTTCTCTTCAGCTCACTTAGAGACTCTGAAACGCAAGTCTCCTTTCTCTCCTGGATCAAGCTGCATTTGATACTCTCTGGGTGCCATTTCTTGGAATCCTCTACAAGCTGGGGATTTGGAACTAACTGTACGTTCTCATCAGACAGTTTAGCCAATAATGAAAATAGCTATTATCAACTGGGATTTAAACATAAACATTCAGGAATGAGTCTCATTTTTTTTTCCCATTGGGAAGATACAATATTACAAAATTTGAAAAAAATGTTATTGAATGTTTAGAGTTACAAAACTAACATTCTTGTTGCAACATATTCCTCTATTCAAGTCCTTTGCTCATTTTTTAAAAATAGATTTATTTATTTATTTTTGGCTGCGTTGGGTCTTTGCAGCTGCCCGCGGGCTTTATCTAGTTGCAGAGAGCGGGGGCTGCTCTTCGTTGCGATGCGCGGGCTTCTCATTGCGGTGGCCTCTCTTGTTGCGGAAAACGGGCTCTAGGCGCACGGGCTTCAATAGTTGTGGCTTGTGGGCTCTAGAGAGCAGGTTAAGTAGTCGTGGCACACGGGCTTAGTTGCTCCGCGGCATGTGGGATCTTCCCGGACCAGGGCTCGAACCAATGTCCCCTGCATTGGCAGGCGGATTCTTAACCACTGTGCCACCAGGGAAGCCCCCTTTGCTCATTTTTGAATCAAGTTTTTGTTGTTTTTAGTTCTCTATATATTCTGATATTAATCCCTTAACAGATATGATATGCAAATTTTTCTCATTCTGTGATATTTGTCTCATTATCTCATTATACATCATTATATGTTATGTATACATTATCATATATCATATATACCTCATTATATATGTCACAAATATTTGTCTCATTCTGCCTTTTCACTCTGTGGATAGTGTCCTTTGATGCACAGAAATTCTTAATTTTCATGAACTCAAACTTGTCTATTTTTTCTTTTATTGCCTGTGCTTTTGGTGTCACATCCAAGAAATCGTTGCCAAATCCAATGTTGTGAAGTATTTGCCTTATGTTTTCTTCTAAGAGTTTTATAATTGTCATTCTTACATTTAGGCTTTTGGTCCATTTTGAGTTGATTTTTCTATATTGTATTAGGTAAGGTTCCAACTTCATTCTTTTGCATGGGGATATCTGGTTTTCCCAGAAACATTTGTTGAAAAGACTGTCTTTTCCCCATTGAATGGCCTTGGCACCCTTGTCAAAAATCATTTGACCATATATGCGAGGGTTTATTTCTAGGCTTCCTATTCTATTCTGTTCTATTCTATTCTATTCTATTCTATTCCATTGGTCTATCTGTCTTTATGCCAGTAGTCATTTGAACCATTCTCCTACTGAAGACAACTAAAAAAAGTTGGACAACTATATTTTTTCTTCCTTAAAAGTGTTAAACTGCTAACAAGATAGTGACTACTTATTAGTAATTATTGATCCAAGATCAAAGAGAGGACAGAAATCTAGAGATGAGTTTAACAGATTAGGCCTAACACTTTCTCATGGGGATGTTTGCCAGTCCTAAAAAAGTAGCTGAGGGATGAGGTATGCTTTTGGTAACATTGTGGGGTTAGGGAGACAAAGGTTGAAGTGCAGGCCTGCCAAGGTAAGCATGATAAGCTGACCTTGGAGGGCAGGTTGTACCTTAGGAATAAAGTGAATGAGAAACAATTCCAACCTGACACTGTACCTTGGCTTTGAAACATCTGGGTGGCTCAGAAAATCTCAAGCTCTAAAACTGAATTAAGGTGGTTCTGAATGTTTAGTGCCTCCAAGTACATGGCAGAGAAAATGCCAGTCCTCTCTAGAGGAAGGTACCATTCTAGGCCTCAAATTATTTCCTCATATAGATGTGTCGGGCATACTATCAAATGTAATCAACACCAAAGAGAAAAAAACATGAGGGAGAATCAACAGAAACCACAAATAGAAACAGATCCAGAGGGAGTCTAAATATGAAAGTTATCACACACAGTCTGTAAAGCAACTATGCTTACTTACTACATTAAAGGATATAAAAGCCAAGCTTGACATCTTAAGCAGGGAACTAGAAACTATAAAAAGTGACAGGACAGGGCTTCCCTGGTGGCGCAGTAGTTGGGAGTCCGCCTGCTGATGCAGGGGACACGGGTTCGTGCCCCGGTCCGGGAGGATCCCACATGCCGCGGAGCGGCTGGGCCCGTGAGCCATGGCCGCTGAGCCTGCGTGTCCGGAGCCTGTGCTCCGCAACGGGAGAGGCCACAACAGTGAGAGGCGTGCGTACTGCAAAAAAAAAAAAAGTGACAGGACAATTTTGAAAAGAATCAAAAATTCTAGAACTAAAAATACAATAACTGAAATGAAGAAAATGGTCTGGTTTAAAACTAGATTAGACATAGCTGAAAGAAAATCAATTAATTACAGGGTAGAACAGAAGAAAGAAGATACGCAGCACCGATAGAGAAAAGATGGAAAATAGAAGAGGGGAAGAAACATTAAGGATACTGTGAGAAGAAGGCCCAGCAAACAGATAATTGGCATCCCAGAACGAGGGGAGAGAGAATGCAAAGGGGCAGTGTCTGAGGAGAGAATTTTCCAAAATTGATAAAAAGACATCAATCCATATCCAAGAAGCCCTATGAATGCCAAGCAAGACAAATAAAAAGAAATGCACACTTACACACATCAGAATGACATTGCAGAACACCAAAAACAAAGAAAAATCTTCTAAGAAGAGAAAGTCAGAGATAACATTAGCTTCCAAGGAGCATCTGTTGGACTGAGAGCTGACTTCTCAACAGCAAGAACAGAACCCAGAAAATAGTGGAACAGCTTTCTCATGTAAAGAGAGAAAATAACTGCCAATCTACAATCCTATAGAGGATAGGAAGCTCAACATAAATTCATAAGGATGGGGAAGACAGGACAGGAAAAAACAGTAACAAAAATCCTGAAACTTAGAAAGCAGATGGATGAGTAGAAACTGACTCCACAGACCCAAGAGAGTGGAATCCTAAACTAGCAGTGGGGGAAGTTAAGAACCATCACAAGCTACAAGGCAAAATCTTTATAAGGCTCAGGAACAAAAGAGCATCAATTACTTCTGCAACTGGGTGTGAGGGAGGGTTGGCTAAAATAGAGGACTGGTTAGATGCTGCTTAGGAAACAAGTCCCTAAATGTTCCTCTCCTACCACTCAATCACTGGTGACTCTCTTTCCCCCATCCCAGGAGAAGCTTGGAGGCTTATTCTCAAGAGAAGAGAAAATCGAGTCTCTGGACTTCAGGAGGCCAAAGCCAGGGAGATTAAGGAAGCTTATGCACGGTGAACTTTGCATATGGATATCCTCAGCACTCTGCCACTCAGCTCCTAGAACCAGCTGGGCCTTTGCTGTCCAAGTGGTAAGGGTTGGATGACGCTCCCCTGGGGATCTGGCTGGCCTAAGAGAGCAGGGTGTCCCCAAGAAAATACCCACCTGACCATTCTACAGTAAAGCTCCAAGTCAACAAGCCCCACCAACATGCTCAGAACTACCTATTAGCTTTTCTGTCTCCCACTTTTAAACGTAAAGATTGTTAAACATTAAAGGAAAACCTTATAAGTGAAAGGGAAACTAGAACTAACAGGAAAAACAAAAACAACTCAGAGGAAACAGGATGATACAGCAGAAAGAATTCAAAAACCAGTAGCAAAATTATGATCAATATCCTGAAAATGGTATTGCATCCATGAAACAAGATTGGGATTGCGTGCTGAGAGCACACGTCCTGCAGATCGTGTCTATTGGCCCTCAAAGCTCCATTCTCACCCTTTCAAGGTCTCGTCCCTGACACAAGGGGGTTAGAAGGCAACAGTTGGGTTCTCAGGCTCCCTTGCAGCTGCTCTGGCTAGGTTCTGCCGATGGAAAATGCTGGTGGGGCCTGGCAGGTGGGAGTTGAGACATTTCTCTGTTGTTCTGGTAGTGCCTTTGGCAGCAGAAGCAGCGGTGGATGACAGGAGCTTCCTCGGTGTCAGGGGTGGCTGCAGCAGCATCGGCTGGAGCGGGGGCTCCTTATTCCTGCTCGGTAGCATCGGTGTGGTTCTAACGCAGTAATGGCGGGGGCCCTGCTTCCAGCCGAGCAGCAGTGAGCGTGGGCTTTGAGCATTGGAAGCTTCCTGATCCTGGAGTAGCGTCCTCTCTTCCCTTTAGCTCTTCCGGCCCTCTTGACATCATTTAACCAATCCCTTCCATTAAATTCCGCTTGGCTTGAAATATCTAGATTGGTTTTTTGTTTTTTTTGAGTAAATACTGATTGGGATGCTATAAAAAAGAAACATTCAAAAAATAAGAGAGTTCTTGGATATTAAAAAATGTGAAAGCAGAAATAAAAACTTAATGGAAAGGTTAGAACATAATGTTGGTGAAATCACCCAGAAAGTAGAGAAAAACAAAAACAAAACTCCAACAACATCAGCAGTGTAAGTGCTCAAAGTTTACAGTAAATTGTAATGATATCCTATAACATTATCATGGTGTAAGTTACTTATTCTCACGTTACTGTATAAATACTCTGTGGTGCTGAGCATACATCCTGCCTGGCATTTGCATGTGACATGTGACCATGTGTTACAGTGGGGTCCTGGTTAGTACAATTTTAAGAGAGCAGACAAGTGTCAGTTTAAAGAAAACTAGAGGAAGAGTATAATCTTTTGATTAATAACATACTGACAAGAATTTTAAATATAGTCATAGGTAGGTAAGCTTTATTCCAATGTCTACATAAAAATGAGTTGATGTCGAACAGGAAACGGTTTTTCCAAAGGGTTAAAATCTATCACACAACAGAACTTGGTCCTTTTCCCTTTAGTTTGTCTCGCAGTTCAGTTGGCTGACACATCATTATTAGTGTCCGCCCTCACTAATCATTTTCACCACGCACAATATCTAAGAGTCTTCGGGTGGCACTTCCCATTTCTCTGGAGATCTCTTAAGCTGCTTTCAGTTACAAGAGATGGGCAAGGTTTTTATCTGCTCACGCTCTACTCCACTGGAGACAAAAACACATCCCTGAAGTCTCTTGTTTAAATGGTGGCTGTTGGCCAAGTGTCCAAATGAAGAACTTAACGCTAACGCACAAAGGACACAGTATAATCTCTGTACAATAGTGACTTCGCTTCAACTTTTTCTCATTAAAGAATTATTTTTATTATCTCTCCCCAAGGGAGTTATAAAAAATACCTGTAAAAACATTGAAAAGGCTCTTAAAAGTCCTGGAATGAAGAATTCTGCAGTATAAATTACGATACATCGCCTATGACTTGCAAATAAGAATAAAATAAATTCTACAAGCTAGAATTTCTGAATGATTTTGATAGGAGTTTACCAGAAGGAGCCAGGAGCCATCAAACCTTAACGATTTCCTGTTTCCATCCCAAGTGAGTTTTTGAAAAGCTGTGCGGTCTGTTGACAGGCACAGTCCACACAGGGGCTTGCTGCAGCCACTGATCATGACGTCAACCTGAAGGACAGAGATTTGCAGGCTGGACGCGCCAGCCTCTTCCATGCAGCCGGCTGAAGTGGTCTTATTTTTTCCCTTATGCTTTAAATAAGAGTAAATATACATATGGTAAAAAAATTTAAATGGTACAGAAAGATCTAAAATAATCAGTAAATATCCTTTGCTCTCACAACCTAGAAAATCTGATGTCTTCCAAATCATCAGGTGTGTGAATAATTTGCAAAGTGAAGTCAAACTTGGAGTCTCTTCATCTGAAAATTATTGTCAGGACTTTTGGAATGTGTTGATTCTGTCATGTATCACCTCTGTTACAGAGGAAAGCCATGCAGTCTTCTCCTTCTTAAAAAAACCTAATTACAAAAGCAACACACACGCTCTGCTCAGAGACAGCAAGTCCAGGCACCACCTTGTACTCCGTGATCTGGTCCTAGTTACGGGCAGAGTCCCTGGTATCATCCCTGAAATACAGGAATCACAATGACTAACAAGGCATTTTCAAAAATAAGAACTTTGTTTTAATCAAAATGAGGTCATCTGGTCCTTGTAAAATGGAGAGGATTCACTCTGTCAGAGATTCAGGTTGTCTGGTCATTACTTAAAGGGCATGAGCCACAGAATCCCAAGCATTCAAGTCAAAACTAGGTCAAACCTTTCCTGGAGAACAAAGGGAAGGCGAGGCAGCAAAGGACTTAAGGACGGAGAAGGAACATTCCTCCGCAGAAACTCCCACCACAGTGATGAGAAGCTAGGTGTTTCCCCCACAGCGCACTCACTCTCTGGTGAGCAGGAAAACCTTACAGAGTCACGGGCGGCAGGAGCTCAGCCGAGCCCCTCCTGAATGCCTCGGATCCTCCTGGCCAGCTGCACATCCTTCGGGAAGAGAGTGACACGGCCGGCATGCAAGGAGAGGAGATAGGCATCCTCAAAGAGATGAACTAGAAACGCTTCTGCTGCCTGCGGACAGAAAGAAAAGCAGAAAGACTGACACAGACGAGGGGGCATGGGCTGCTTTCTGCTGAGAGACCTGCTAACCTCAGTCTCTAAGGGCTCAAAGGGCTGCGGGGAAGGATTATTCACAGAATGAGATTGAACTTTGCCTGGGAATTCCACTGCCACCAAATGAGAACCTAGCCTCCAAACCCTGGGTGTTCCTTGTTCTTTTCAAGGAGGTGAGATGTAGCCTTGCCTTTCTCCCATACTCACCCCTCACCCAACTGGACCTTGGCCCCCATCTTACCTCTTGTAGGGCCAACAGGGCCTGGGCTTGCCAATTGAAGTCCACACCACGAGTGAATACAGCACATATTTCTCTTGCCTGCGAAGGAGTGGGGATGGGGAGCAAGGGAGAAGGGGAGTGGGGAGGAGTAGAGAGTAAAAGGAGGTTCAAGAGAAGACAGACTCTCTCCGTGAGTCTCCATGAATCTTCATTTCCGTTATTCCTTCCTGGCCCTTAATCAGAGAACCTAACTAGTAGCTGGTGTCAACTCCAGGGAGCTTAGAGATTGGCCCGTCTCTCCTCATTGGTGGTGGGGAGAGGAGGAGACAATCTCTCAGGGCAAGACAAGGGATGAAAGGGTGGTTGGATGACAGAGTTCCTTGTACGTAATCAAAGAACACAGTTCGAAGGTGGTAGGGGTTAGAAATTAATTCCATAAAGAATTAGAAGGTGCCCTTTGTGGGCTCATGTTTTCAGAAGATGAAGAGTCCCCGACCAGGCTAGGGAAGAGGTCCCTTGCCATTTGGGCAAGAGGCGATGGGGGCCCAATACCTGGGAAATTTAAAGAAAGGAGGCGGCATGGGGGTTGGCGGGAAGCTCCCTGGAGCTCACCAGGCGGCAGAAGGGGGTCTTCCTTAACAACAGGTTTGTGCTCTTCTGAAGAGTTCGGATCTCCTTCAGAACCCGGTATCTCCGGCGAGCAAGTGGACGGGAGGGAGCGCCTGAGCAAAAGAGTTGGGTCATGGAGCAAAATGCAGTGGAAGACGGGTGGTGCATTGCAACCTGGCTGTCAAACTACTAAATCATAGACTGTATATAACAGGCTCCCCAAAAGCAGGGCTTTTTGTCTATTGTAGTCATTGCGGTTATCTTCAGCAACTGGAGAACAGTGGTTGGTGCTAAATAAATTTTTGTTAAATGAATGAATAAGTGATCCTTTGAGGGTCCTATTGACCCTCAGTGATGATCCTCTGAGGGTCTTATTTTAAATGCCGACTCTTCCATGCAGCCTTTCCTGACTCCCAATCCCTTCCAAACCAATGGGTCACCTCCCTCCTCTGGGCCCACAGTACTCTGTGCATCTCCTCTGTCTTTCCCACCTGGATTGGAAACCCAGTTTCCAATTTTGTTTTTAGGGTTTTTTTGGCCCCGCCGCGCAGCACGTGGGATCTTAGTTCCCCAACCAGGGATCGAACAGGCGCCCCCTGCATTGGAAGCACGGAGTCTTAACCACTGGACCACCAGGGAAGTCCAATTTTTAGGTATTTTTTAAGAGCTGGAAGGAATCTGAGAGATTGTCTAGTACAATTCCCTTGTCTCTGTTATCCTGAGGCCCAGAGAGGTTAAGACAGTTGGCCAGAGCACGTTAGCGGCCAAGGTGGGAGCTCAGAAGTGGCATAACTCAGTGCCAGTGTCGGGCCTTTGGGCTATGAAGTCAGAGCCTTTGGCTCAAAGCCTAGTTTCAACAACAACAAAAAAAGACAAAAAAATCTTAAAATCATTCCTAAAAGTAGAAATCAAAAAAGTCAAACTCTGATCAGAAATTAAAAACACAAGAATATAAAAAATAAAAATTCTTCTAACTCTCTTGTTAAAGAGGACAATTCACTGAAATTAGACTATTTAGAAATGAATAAAAAGAAAAAGTCTACACCTTAAAACTTAAGCGATATAACCAAATAGTCCTAAAGGAAAATGTACAGCCTCAAGATCTATCTATGAGAAAACAAGAACATTAAAAGATAATTCCGCTAAGTGTTCAACTCACGCATTAGGAAGAGAATTATTAAAGTAAATCAAAAGAGGGTAGAGTAAAAGAAATATTAAAGATAATAAACTAACTTAATGAAAAAGAGTGTAAAACAAAAACAGTACAGCTGGCTCCATAAATTAAACCAAGGACCAATAAAAACAAATGAACCTCTGAGAAGTTGAACAAATAAAAAAAAGAAAAAAAAACCCTCACGAAAACTAACATTTTGAAGAAATGTTATTCATGGTCTAGCCAAGAAGAGACAATCCACACCAAGTAGTTGCATAGAAGGGATTTAATATGGTGAACTATTTGCCAAGTGTTAGACAAGCTGCCGAGAGCAAATGGGGACAGAGGGGCAATGCAGAGATGTGCTGGCAGTGGAGACTTTATCCCAGGGGCCAAAGAAACAGGGGACTTTTTAGAAAGAGGGAGGCCCTACACCCAGGAGATGAGCTACTGGCACCTGCCTCCCTCCTCACCACCAGTCCCCAATCCAGTCGCCAGAAGCAGCCTTTAATAATCAGACATGGCAGTCACGGAATGGAAAGATGAACACAACTAAAGATCACCAAGCAATGTAAAAAGGCCAACACCATGAAAGGAAGGGACCAAACTCAGCAAACAAAATAACCAATACCAGAGGGACTTGAGTTATTACAGAAAAGAGAGAAAGAAAAATACACATAATAACCTCCGAGGGGTAAGGGAAGATGTGAAGTCTATGACTCAGGAACAAGTGCTTGTGAAAAGTAACCAATTAGAGGGATCATGGGAAAGAACTGGGATTAAACATTCAATAGTTGGGTCTTAAAATCCGACATAAGGAGTCGGGATTTAATCCTAAGGTAATGGGAAGCCACGGAAGAGCTTTAAGCAGGACGGAGAGATGATCCACTTACATTTAAAGATCATTCCAGTTGCTGTGTAAGGAAAGAACCGAAAAGGGACAAGAGTGGAGGGGAAGTCGTAGCCAGGTTAGGGTGCTGGGGGCTTGGACTAGGCTGGTGGGAGTGGAGAAGGCAACGAGTGGCATGGTTAGGATGCGACGTGGAGGTGGACGTGCCTGAGCTTACATTTGGATTGGATGGACATGGGGGCAAGATGAAAAATCTCTCCCGGGTTTCTGGCTTAAACAATCCTGTGAGTGGCTATGCCATCTCCTGAAATGGGGGAAACCGGGGATGAAGCGGCAGGAGGGGAGTAACCAAAAGTGTGCTTTTAGATGTGTTTAGTGTGACATACCCCAGAGTCTTTGAGTAGAAAGGCCGTTGGATGTAGGTGTGTGGGGTCAGAGGAGAGATGTGGGCTGGAGCTATAAATGTGAGAGCTGTCAGTGTATGAATGGTACTGGAGCCATGGGGAGGGATGAGCCCACCTGGGGAAGGGAAAGAAAGGAAAAGTAGACCATGGAAGTCCAACATCAACATGCTGAAGAGAGGTGGCACAGGCAGTAAAAACCACTGAGCAGAAACTGCAGAGCGTGTGTATCACGGAGCCAGGGGGGTGGAGTGTTTCGAAGAAGAAAGGACCCACTGTGTTGAATGCTTCTGAGAGGATAAGAGAAGGACACAGGCATGTCTAATAAAGTTGGCAACATGAAAGTAGCTGGTGACCTTCACAACAGCAGTTCAAGGGTACTGGAAGTAAGGGTAGTGGTTGTGGGGAGTCAGATTGGAACGGGTTGAAGGGTGTCTGGGCAGAGGGGAAACAGACACGTGGGTAGACTTAAGTCCGGCTGTTTTAAAAAGGGTAGCTGTGGGGCTTCCCTGGTGGTGCAGTGGTTGGGAGTCCGCCTGCCAATGCAGGGGACAGGGGTTCGGGCCCTGGTCTGGGAGGTTCCTACACGCCGCGGAGCAACGGAGCCCATGCGCCACAACTACTGAGCCTGCGCTCTAGAGTCCGCGAACCACAACTACCGAGGCCCGCGTGCCTGGAGCCCAAGCTCTGCAACGGGAGAGGCCGCTGTGATGAGAAGCCCACGCACCGCAACGAGGAGTAGCCCCCGCTCTCCGCGACTAGAGAGAGCACGCATGCAGCAGGGAAGACCCAACACAGCCAAAAATAAATTAATTAATTAAATAAATAAATTAAAAAATAATAATAAAATAAAAAGGGTAGCTGTGAAGGGCAGAAGTGAGAAACAGGGAGTATGAGGGAGCCGGGGATGTGGGGTGCCCTTTTCTTTAGAACAGAAATAGCAGAGCACGTTTGCCAAATGCCAATGTAAGGAGTATGAATTTACTTCCAAGTGCAGGTGGTAAGGATGACAGAAAGCCCCTGGGATGGCGACAGAAGAATATGACCAAGAGCTCCTGTAGGAGGAGGAGTGGCTTTTGATGGAAAGGGGTCACCGAGGTTCTCTGTTGTGAGAAGATAAAGGGGAATCCAGTCCGGAGGCTTCTCTTTCCTCAGTGAAGCATGAGGCAAGGTCATCCTGAGCTGAGAGTGAATCAGGGGACTGGAGCTGTAAGGATGCTTCTACATCCGGAAGCAATAGTGAACATCATACGTAACAATATTCCTGTTAAAATTACAAATGAGACAAAGATGACCAAAACATTGCTCTTATTTCAACACTAGTCTCAGGGCCTCACTAACAATAAAATAAGAAATAAAATGTATAAAAAATGAAAAGAAGACTCAAAAGTCATTATCTGCAAACAGTATAATGGTCCACTTAAAAATTTCAATTAAAGCAGCTGAAAGGCTATTAGGATTAACAAGAGAATTCAGCAAGTTAGCTAGATGCAAAGGTTATTTATGTTAAGGAAAGAAAAATAAAAAACAACCCGTTCACAACAGCAACATCTATAAATAACCAATAATACTTTCTTCGCCCTGCTCTTAGCTATGGAGCAGAAGACAAGTAAAGCAGTTGCTGCCACAGTTCTTGTTTGTGGGTATCCCATCCACCAGACCACAGCACAGAAACTAAGGACCACAGACCAGCCTTCTTTCCGGGCATGCTACCTCTGGAAGGGAACAAGGTGAGAGCACCGGCTAGGTTAGGGCACTTTGGTTAAGGACCAATACAGCCACTCACTGAAGGAAAAAAACAAAACAAAACAAAAAAACCCCAAAAAACCTGGAATGGCACCTTCTAAAATTAGAACTGTTGTTTGAAATTGTCACAAAAAGCAGCCAATACTTTTGCATTTGAAAAAAGCACAAACACCGATTTTTTAAAATCCCGTGTCTGCGGGAACAAGCTGGGTGATCTTGTTCAAATTATCAGGTTTGTCTGCGCTTCAGTTGTCCCATCTGTAAAATGGCCACAATATAAAATTGAGTTAATTCATATAAAGAGTTTAACATAATGCCTAGTTAGTGGTAAGCACTCAATACACGTTAGTAGAATTAAGAATACTGTCTGGGCCAGTCCTTTCTCCTCCTCAGAACTGCCTTCCCCAGTCCCTCCCCGGTCTTGGACCTTGGGCCGTCCCGGAACGGATACTGGGCGGCAGAACCGCTTTGCCCCCCTGCAGAGGAAGGCCAGCGGACCAGGGGTCGGGAGACTGGGCTGGACCCCAGGCTCGGCAAGCGAGCATAGATTTTTTCGTCTGTGAAATGGGCACGCGGACCCGGTCGTACCCACCTCACAGACAGGCTGCAGGGAGGCCGGCTCGGAGGGAAAGGGATCACGGCGGGTTACCTAAAGGTGGGCCCGGCCGGGGGGGGGCGGGAGCCGGGCTCGCGGGGCGCCTCCTTGGGGCTTCGGGCTTGCGGATCCGGCGGCGCGGGCCCATGGCTGGCGCTCAGGGTTGCGGACCGCGGCTCCTTCCGGGTCCGGAGGCAGAGGCTGGGGTTCAGGGGAAGGCCAGCAGCGCCCCGGCCGCGTGCCCCGGCTGGGTGGCGTTCAAATTGCCCGCTCCGCCGCGGATTCACCGCCGGCGTTTTTTAAAAACCAAATCCAGCGACTCCCAGTGGCTGCCTCTGGAACGCTCCTGGCGCAGAGCGATTGCGGGGTGGACCAATGAGAGCACAGGATGAGATGCTAACGGCGGCGGTGATAGGAGAAGACAGCGGGGACAAGGCGGATCGATGGTAGGAATCAGCCAATGGGGACTTGGAAAAGTGAAATGAGGCGGGAACTGCTCCAGTCCTCCGCTCCCTGGGGCAAGACCGCATCTTTGATGGATCAGACCCAGGTCCTCCGATGCTCTCTGGTCGACAAATGAAAGCTCGATTATGAAGATGTAGCTGGTGCGTGTGTAGAACGCGTTTCTCTAGACGAATCACCTTGCGCATTTTATGTTTTGCTCTATCAATCTTGAGGTGGGTTTTAAAGATGAGGAGACGGGCCCACGGAGAATGTGACCATCCCATGTCTCGCCTGAGACCAGGAGCAGCCCATGAACATGACTCAGAAGTCAGCTTCACTGCATGAACCTTATTGATGATTAGGGTCCTGGGACAGCCAGGATGGGGCCTCTCACCATGAGGTCAAGCAGGGCAGGCCTCAGCTCTATTTTTGGATCATGCTCTCCAGCATTTTCGTAACAGGGAAATGACCCCTTCCCTTCCTGTTGGGGATAATATGTATTGAGGTCAAATGTAGAACTAGGTAGTTAGAATAAAGGGGATTTTATATTCTACACTTTTGTTTTTTTACATTATCTAGATGTTCTACAGTTAACATGCACTGTAATCAGGAAATATGTTACAAAATCAGTGATTTTATGGAACCCTTGTTCACTGCTGGTGGGAACGCAAAATGGTGCGGCTACAGTGGAAAACAGTATGGCAACTGGTCAAAAAATTAAACCCGGAATTACCATATGATCCAGCAAGTCCACTTCTGGGTGTATATTTAATTAAAAGCAGGGGCTTGAACAGGTATTTGTACCCTAAGGCTCATAGCAGTGTTATTCACAATAGTCAAAAATGTCCAAGTGAATGAATAGATAAATAAAATGTAATATATACATACAATGGAATATTATTCAGCCTTATGAAGAAAGTAAATTTTGATACATATTACAACATGGATGAGTCTTGAAGGTATTATGTTAAGCAAAATAAATGAGATACAAAAGGACCAATATTGTATGATTCCACTTACATGAGGTACCTAGAGTAGTCAAATTCATAGAGACAGAAAGGTAGGATGGTGGTTGCTAGGGGCTGGGGGAAGGGAGGAAAGGGGAATTATTGTTTAATGGGTACAGAGTTTCAGTTTGGGAAGATGAAAACGTTCTGGAGATGGGTGATGATTGCACAACAAATGTGAATGTTCTTAATGCCACTGAATTGTGCACTTAATAATGGTCAATACGGTGAGTGTTATGTTGTGTATATTTCACCACAATAAGAAAGAAAGAGAAAGAGAGAAAGAAAGAAAGGGAGAAAGAAAGAGTAGAGGAGGGGGAAGGGAAGGGGGGGGAAGGAAGGGAAAGGAATGTTTGGTTGAACCCATTGAGATGCAGTCAAATCACAGAAGGATAGTTGTTTTTCAGTGACACAGAGGCAAGAAGTCCTACTACACCAGTCCTCAGGACCCATTAATCAGACATAGCAAATCTTCACTCATTAATTCTGCTTTAGACCTAGAGTGCCTTCTTTGCTCCATTAGAAATAAGTAGAAAACAAAGGTAGAAAATAGAGGGGTGGTTTTTTGTTTTTTTTTTTAAGATTCCACATGTGAGATCATACAGTATTGTTTCTCTGACTGACTTATTTCACTTAGCATAATGCCCTTGAGGTTCATCCATGTTGTTGCAGATGGCAACATTTCTTTCTTTTTATGCCCAAATAATATTCCATTGTGAATATATGTATATATATATATACATATACATACCACAATTTCTTTATCCGTTCATCCATTGCTGAACACTTAGGTGTTTCCAAATCTTGGTGATTGTAAATAATGCTGCAATGAACACAAAGGTGCATATATCTTTTCAGCTTAGTGTTTTTGTTTCCTTTGAATACCCAGAAGTAGAATTGCTGAATCACATGGTCGTTTTATTTTTAATTTTTCCGGGAACCTCCATACAATTTTCCACAGTGGCTGCACTAATTTACTCGCACCAATAGCGCACAAGTCGTCCCTTTTCTCCACATCCTCCCCAAAACTTATTTCTTGTCTTTTTGATAATAGCCATTCTAACAGATGTGAGGTGATATCTCACTGTGATTTTGATTTGCACTTTCCTGATTAATGATGTTGAGCATCTTTTCATGTCCCTGTTGGGCATCTGTATGTCTTCTTCGGAACAATGTCTATTCAGATCATTTGACCATTTTTATTTTATTTTTGGCTGCACCGCAGGACATGTGGGATCTTAGTTTCCTGACCAGGGCCCTGCCCTCTGAATGGAAGTGCGGAGTCTTAACCACTGGACCGCCAGGGAAGTCCCCATTTGCCCATTTATAAATCGAATTATTTGTTCTCACCATTGAGTTGTATGCATTCTTTATATATTTTGGATATTAATCCATGATCAGATATATAATTTGCAAATGTTTTCTCCCATTCAGTAGGTTGCCTTTTTATTTTGTTGATGGCTCCCTTTGCTGTGCTGAAGCTTTTTAGTTTGAAGTGGTCCTACTTATTTATTTTTGCTTTTGTTGCCTTTGCTTTTGCTGTCAGATTAAAAAAAAACATTGTCAAGACCTATGTCAAGGAACTTGTTGTTTTCCTCTAGCAGTTATATGCTTTCAGGCCTTATGTTCAAGTCTTTAGTCCGTTTTGAGTTAATTTTTGTGTATAGTGTAAGACAGTGGTCCAGTTTTCCCAACACCATTTACTAAAGAGACGGTTCTTTTCCCCATTGTATAGTCTTGGCTCCTTTGTCATAAATTAATTGACCATGTATGTGCAGGTTTATTTCTGGGCTCTCTATTCTGTTCCATTAATCTATGTGTCTGTTTTTAGGCCAATACCATACTGTTTTAATTATTATAGCTTTGTA
Source organism: Monodon monoceros (assembly GCF_005190385.1). Taxonomy (NCBI): domain Eukaryota; kingdom Metazoa; phylum Chordata; class Mammalia; order Artiodactyla; family Monodontidae; genus Monodon; species Monodon monoceros. The sequence continues at coordinate 67,635,737 of NW_021703775.1, forward strand.
GTCTAGTTTGAAATCTAGGGAATGTGATGCCTTCAGTGTTGTTCTTCTCTCTCAAGATTGCATTGGCTATTTGGGGTCTTTTGTGGTTCCTTACAAATTTTGGATTTTTTGTTCTATTTCTGTGAAGAATGCCATTGGAGTTTTGTAGAATTGAATCTGATAGGCATTGAATTGTAGATTGCTTTGGATGGTATGAACATTTTAACAATATTAATTCTTCCAATCCATGAACGTGGAATATCTTTCATTTGTGTCTTCAATTTCTTTCATTAATGTCTTGTAGTTTTCAGTATACAGGTCTTTCGCCTCCTTGGTTAAATTTATTCCTGGGTATTTTATCTTTTTGATGCAATTGTAAATGGGATTGTTTTCTTAATTTCTCTTTCTGATAGTTTGTTAGTGTATATAAATGCAACGGGTTTTTGTGTATTGATTTTGTATCCTGCAACTTTACTGAATTTGTTTTTTAGTTCTAACAGTTTTTTGATGGTGTCTTTAAGGTTTTCTATATATAATATGTCATTTGCAAATCGTGACAGTTTTTCTTCCTCCTTTCCAACTTGGATCCTTTCCTTTCTTTCTCTTGCCTAATTGCTTTATCTAGGGCTTCCAATACTATGTTGAATAAAAGTGGCAAGAGTGGGAAAAACTGTCTCATTCCCAATCTTAGAGTTAAAGCTTTCAGCTTTTTTTCATCATTCAGTGTGATGTTAGCTGTGGGCTTGTAATATATGGCCTTTATTATGTTGAGATACATTCCCTCTATACCCACTTTGTTGAGAGTTTCTTTTATCATAAATGGATGTTGAATTTTGTCAAATGCTTTTTCTGCATCTATGAGATCATCATATGATTTTTATCCTTTATTTTGTAAATGTGGTGTACCATACTGACTGACTTGCAGATGTGGAAACATCCTTGCATCTCTGGAATAAGTCCCACTTGATCATGGTGAGAGGTAACATCACTTGTCCAAAGCCACCCAGTGAAGGGAGAGATGGAGCTGAGGACACGTATCTCTGGCTCCCTCTAAACCACATGGCTGTTTGCTCCAATCCTCCTACCGTCCTCTCATCTCCTTGAGTGCTGTTTGCTTGTTAAAGTACAGAGACCTTTGGACAGAGCAAAGGCAAATGGAACCACCTGGCATGGCCCTAAATCTCTTGTGGGCAGCAAGCCTGAGGGCTACTCCAGGACCTGGATGGCAGTCCTGGAGGACACCCCAGCCCCAGGGTCCCCCAGGACCACTATGAATGGGGCAGGAACTGGTCAGTTCACTACAGGGCAGATGGTCTGAATTACGCTGTATTTGAACTGATGTTTACAGAAGTCTGTTATCAGTCAATTCTAATTTGGGGTCCAGGGCCCCATTATTGCACTCAGAGCAGTAGGCCACAGCTACAGACATTCCTCACAACCCTCTAGACTCAGCAGGAGAGTGGAGATTCTTTCCCCCTCCACCCCCATTACCAGCATGACACAGCATGGCCTCTCAAGCTCATCCTCCGAAGCACCCCAGACACTAGGATAGAGAGGACACAACTCCAGGGTCTGGAAGGGTACTTAGGGTCAACATAAAAATTTTATGAGGCATCCTGTTTTATATTATAATCGATGCGAAGTTTACACTCTACTCCACAATGGTATGTTCTAACAAAACATTTCTCCCCCTCCGAGCAAAACCGATGCTCCACACCATGGCTCTGCTGGGACTTCAGTGTCTGACAGACCACCCTAGTGGGCAGTGCCGCCTTACAGGACGCTCCACTGTACGTTGGCATTTACAGCCACCTTCCATTTATATCGTAGGTAATACTCACAGCCATCCTGTGAGATGCAGGCTTCCCCATTTTAGAGATGTGAAGACCCAAAGCTCCAGGAGATGAAGCAAGTTGCCTGAGTGGGTGGCAGGCCTGACCATAAGTGCCCTCCCCATCCTCTGCCACCTCTCACCACTGAAGTCCCATTATAATCCCCCCCAACCCTTCAATGCTAAAATCCACATGATTTCTATGCTTTGGTACTTTACAGCTTTTCCATCCAACGTTCTAGACGTTACCTCCAGGAATGTCCTAACCCTTGTGCTCCTTCCCTCTTATTAAAGAAAAAAGTCCACACTGCCAACTCCCCTCTTCTTTTTAAAAATAAAAAGCCTGAAACAACACTGTAAGGCCCCAGTTTTTTGGACCCACCACCCCCGATCTCCATTTCCTTCTTCCTGTGACACACACCGCGGCCCAGAGGAGGTCAGGGCCCCCCGAGACTCGGAGCTGGTGGGATGGAGAGGCCTTTCTCTCCCGACGGTAAGAACCTGCTGGATTCCCACAGCCCGAGGGCTTTGCTTGTCAGAGATCCCTTCTCCCAGGATCTTTTAAGGAAGGCATTCGGTATTTGTTTCACGATTGAGCTGCCCAGGAAAGTGATCTGCCACAGAGTGAGGACCACTGGAATAAAGGGCCGCTCAGCAACCTGGGGTCCCTGCTGCCAGCCCCCTCTCTTCAGGGTGGGTCTACTGGGAGGATAACGCACAGGATGCCTCTCTCCCAGCCACAGGAAGTACCCCCAAAGATCTCAGAGACTCTTATGGTAAGTGGGCCCACAGGTTTGGAATCAGGCAAACCCAGCTCGAAATACCGGTTCCAAGAGGAAGTCACTTGACCTTCTCTGGGCCACACTTTTCTCACCTACATCCACCTGTGCAGGCTGTTAGCAAGAGAATGAAAGCTAAGCACTTAACATAACGCCTGGGATACCAGCATCACTCTCAACGGTAGACTCCCGGTAAACCCATCACCTTGGAGGGTTCTCCATGGTGTCTGTCGGGTTGCTGGGGGTGAGGCAGAACCCCAGACGTGGTCTACAACCCAGCCGACTGCCTGGTCGTGTGGCTGCACGGCCAGAGCCCGCGGCAGGAGAGCCCTTTTGCCAAACAACTTATAACTCTGGGACTCAAGTTTGCTCATCTTTAAAATGGAAGGTGAAGAGTTCATAAAAGCTATTATCCAGGGCTGCCCTGAAATCCCCCTGTAACTTCTCCCAGGTGGGGAGGACTTCAAGGTGTGAGCAAGGACGCCAGAGCAGGCGTGGGGAGGAGCTCCGTGGGCAGGGGGCATCTTCAATAAATGGGCTGTCACTCCTTCCCCAGGTTGGTCAAAACCACAGGCCTGCAGAATGGGCCCAGTTGGGCCCAAAGGCACGGAAGCCACACCGTGGACACCTTCTGCAGAGCAGGACGCCAAGGCCCGGAGTGACCAGGTACAGGGCTGGGGAGCACACACTGAGTTTGCGGCAAGGCCCTGGCTGAAACCTCCATTCCCAGACAGGGTTAGGGAGTATCTTACAAGTTTTAGAAACTGTGGTGCTTAGTTCTATTAGAATTTGCTCAGTGACCTCTCTTCTTGGGAGAACCATATTTAGCCTATGATTTAGGAGGAAACCCTAGGGCTGTTGGTTCCTGCAATTCTACTCCATGATTTAGCTCTAGTGTTGCAGGAGGGGCTGGGGAAGCCTGCTGGGGGTCGGGCACTGCACTCAGGCCTGAATGGGGCGGTGACAAAGGAGGACCTGGGTGTTGTGTCATCTTCTGTGGCAGCAGCTGCCCTGGGTGGGGGGGGGGGGGGCTGGGGGGGGGGGGGGCAGGGCACTTGAGGTTCACCAGCCCACGTGGCCTCAGCCTCGGGGAGAACAAGGAGCGTCCAGGTGGCAGCAGAGCAGGAGGCTCAGCTGGCATCGTTGATGGCAGTCCGAGGGCCCCCCAGCAGTCTCTCATGCTCGCCCTCCTCTGCTGGGAGCCGGCCCCTGGACAGGCGGCTCAGTAGCAGGCGGTGCAGCCCATTGTAGAGGGCTGTGCCCGTCAGGAGGATGAGGAAGCCAAGGATCTGCAGCGGGTGGAAGGCCTCCCAGCCCAGCGTCAGGCTCAGTGCCCAGATGACAATGGTACGCAGGCTGTCCAGCACCATTCGGGTGGTGGCGCTCAGTTCCTTGGTGACACTGATGCCTGCAAAGTTGAAGAAGGCAATGCTGCTGATGTTGCCCAGCAGCGCCAGCGCAATGAGTGGCTGTCGGCCCACCTGGCAGAAGGCGTCCAGCGCGTCCTCCAGCGTCCCGCGAGGGTTTCCACTGAAGGAACCGGCGGGGATGTAGTACATGGGCACCAGCAGCAGGAAGAGGATCATGAAGCCAAAGAGGCCTGCGGGAGTGGAGGGAGCACGTCACGCTCTCCGCTGGGCCCCCAGACCCGGCAGCGTGCCCCGGCCCACCCAGCCGGGCTCCGCTGACCTCCCAGCCACCCCTCCGAGTCGCCCTCGCACCAGCTCCTTCCTTCCAGCTCCTGGAGCTCATTAGGAACTACAACGGCCTACTGAATGGGCTCTGACGGCCCCATTTCCACTTTAATCCGCGTCTTCTGACCGGACCAAGAATAGGAAATACATTTTATATTGTGACCAGTGCACAGACATGTACACACACTTTCACAAAACGACAGCTACCCTTACAATGTACGATGCTCTCTGACACTTTTTAAACTCAATTCTATTCATTGACAAAAGGATTGCTGGCTGCGAGCACGACACTGCTCTCACAAGTGTGGAAAAACAGCTCTCTAACTCAGCGCTGTTGGTGTGTGACAAGGAGCTGGGCCAGAATGTAAATCAAGGCACTGCTTCACTCAGAAAGTCCTGCTAGGAAAAAAAAGTGAGTGGAAGCAATCAGTACGCTTGATGACATAGTTGATTTAGGTGGGTAATGTTCTGCCGTAAGCCCTCAGCTCACGGTGGAACAGGCACCAACAGCTCCCCGACAAGCCCGTAGGTCACACTTCGGTAGCACTGCTCTAATTCGCCCTGCTAGTTCCATAATTTTAAAGCATCATTTTGACTTACTTCCCTGCTCAAAAACCTTTGGTGGCTCTTCCCTGCCTGTCATTTAAAGTCTAAATCCACTTGCCTGATGTTCCAAGGTTCTCCAAGATATGACCCTGACATATTCAATTCCTGATCATTTCCCCTACATCAAACCTGTACCTCCTCCAAACTATTCCTCACTGGTTTCCAAACTCACATCCAGCTCCCCATGTCTCCACTCTGCCTGGAGTTCCCTCCTGTCCATTCTTGCTTCCTGAAATCTGTAGCGCAAATGCCACCTTCCCTGGGCCATGACACTCAGATATGCTTGGCAAGTGAAGCGTCACTTGAGTAAAAGCAGGCCAAGCTAAAACGCACTGCCTGCTCCTTTCTTGCTGGTCGGTTCCTCTAGAGCGGGGCTTGCGTCTCATTCATCTTCGTCCCTGCCCTCCCTTAGCTCCTGGCCGAGTGCACGGCAGCTGTCAGGGTATTTATCAACACGAACGTGGTGAGGGGAGCGAGGAAGGAGGGCGGGAGGCTCGCCCTTCCCAGAGGCCCCCAGCACCTCGCCAGGCGCCCTCACTGCATCCCCTCGATGTGCCGCCCCGCAGGGCGCACTCCACCCGGCGCCCTCCTGCCAGCCTGTGTTCACACGCACCCTCAGTGCCGACTGCCCGCAGTGGGTGCACGCTGTGCTTGTAGACAAACTTCTCCTCCAGCACCATCTGGATGGAGATGATGATCTGGGCCATGATGATCAGCAGGTCCCCTGTGGGAAAGGAGGGGCCCAGAGTGAGGCCAGGCTGAGGCAGACATCTCAGCCCACGGAAACCTAAGAGCCCCTGCAGCCCCTGACTCCACAGGGCACTGTACAGTCCACGAGGTCCGGCCACGACAGGCCCCGCGCCTGACCTCCTGGCCCCTGAGGGGTGAGGCAGGCCACCAGGGAAGGCACTGTCAGCCCCTCTGGGCTAAGGCTCCGGAAAGTCCAGGGGTCCACCTGGGCCTGAGGGCTGCACAACTGGGGTAAGCAGGTCTTTTGAGAAGCAACAGGCTCCGAGATGGACATTTCTGGTTTAATCCTGCCATGCGTGAGCAGGGTGGCCACTTCACTGTAAAATGGGCTGCAGTGTGCCCTTTCTGGGACCGTGAGGATGAGTGATGACGAGCACAGTGCGAAGCGCTGGTTGCGCGCTCGGTAAGTGCTCAGCCAACATTCATTCCTTTCCTCTTCCGGATCCTGCAGTCTGTGTGGCTGTAAGTACGTCGCAGAGCTAGCCCTCTCCTTCCTCGGACCTCCCCGCTCCTCACCCACCTCTCCCTCACGCTGCTTGTCCCCTGCTGGTCTTCCCTACACTCTTCCCATCACCTGGGAAGCAGGTGCATGTCCACATCAGCTGGTGGCCCACGTGCCCTCCCCCAGGGCTTGGCGGACAGCAGAACTTGTAAAATGCTTTGTCGAGTGACTCTGTGCTGGGCAGCCCCGGGATGCCCACCCCGGCCACACCTGTGATCACTTCGCTGAGCTTGTGCTGACTGTCGTGCCTGCTCAGGAGGTCAGCCAGGCCCACGACCACCAGCCCTGCGATGGTCGCGAGGATACCCAGCCACTGGCTCAGTGCCAGCCTCCGTCCCAGGAAGGTCACCGAGAACAGGCCTGTGAATATGATCACTGCTCCCCGCAGCATCTGGAAGCTGGAAGCACTGGTCATGTTCAGGGCTAGGAGAGGAGAGACACATGACGTTAGCTCCTAAGGGCCCAGCCTGTCTGTTCACTGAGGTGTCCTCAGGGCTGACAGGGCTGGCACGTGGTAAGTACTCAGTAAACCTTGGTTGGGGGCGTGTGTGTAAAGGTCGGTGGGAGAGGGGCGGGGGGAGCTGAAGATGAGTTGGGGGTGGCTCTTTCCCAGCAGCTCCCTTGGGCCACAGGCTTCGCTGAGCCCTTGGCAGCCTGGCTTGGCTACTCACCCACATACATGATGCTGGTCCCGGTCATGTCGCAGAGGGCTGGGGGCAGGAAAAGAAGGGGGTTGAAGGGCTGCTGGGGATCCATGCTGGTGTCTGGGTGCCCTGCAGCTCTGCACCGGAGTAGGTAGAAGGCAGCCAGGCAGAAGCACTCCCCCAGGAACATGCCCACTGCCTGTAGGGACAGAAACAGGACTTCAGAGCTGGAAGGAAGACCACCTATAACAAGGGTTTGTTTTTTTTTTTTATTTTGGCCGTGCTGCACAGCTTGTGGGATCTTAGTTCCCCGACCAGGGATGAAACCTGTGCCCTCGGCAGTGAAAGCCTGGAGTTCTAACCACTGGACTGCCAGGGGATTCTCTGTAACAAAATTTTTTAAACATAACCTTTCTTCACACAAGAGTTTACCTATAACCCCAACATGTAAAAGAGACAAAAGCAGAACTGCTCTGTGCGGGAGGCCAGAGCCTGCCTCCTAGGTCTACCCCTAAGCTCTTCAAACACCTCGATGGAAACTCTAAGGCCATGTAGAGCCTGATCTGAAAACCCACCAATCTAGACCGATCCCTGGTCATGTTCCAGATGGAGAAACTGAGGCCCCGAGAGGCTTGAGAACTTATATAAGGTCACAAAGCAAGTTGCTGGCAGAGCTGGACTAAACTTTAAGTCTCCTGCTTCCCAGTCTAGCAATAAGGTACCTTCCATTGATGGTGTCTGCCCTGCCCCAGTGGGGTCTGGGCTCCCCGTGGTTGGGGAGCAGGTTTTACGACAGGGCTGGATTGTTCCAAATGTGTCCTGACTTGGCCATGGTGAGGGCTGGCCTCAAGGAGTCCGGGGCATGAGCGCTCACCAGCACTTGTGCAGGCTTCCTACAGGGGACTGTGCCTTCTGCCCGCTTCCAGGGGCACCTCACACCCTGGCCTCTGTTCTGGGAGGGAGAGAGAAGCAACCGGCTCTCCTGAGAGCAAGGGAGGACTCCCCCAACCCAGGTTAGCAAACAGCATGGCCTCGTGGGGGCCCATGACCTGAGGCCTGGGAGACGGAGATGGGCGAGGACAGGCACAGATACCTGGAGGAAGGGATGCTGGAAGCTGTGCTCCTGGCTCCCTCCGCAGCCTGGGGCCACGAAGTTGTCCGCCCACCTGCAGCAGACAGAGAGAAGGTCAAACCCTGCAGTGTGGCAGCGCGCTCTCCCACCCGGTCCTGGGGCCTGCAGAGAGCTCACACCTCCTGAAGCCAAGAGACCAGACTTAGCAGACTCGGCCCAGAGCGGGGCTCCCTCTCGAAGGGACCAGTCTCCAAGGCAAGGAGTCTTCCTCTGGGATGGCAGACAGAACGCGGGGGCCTGGAACCCTTTAGCTGAAGTTTCATGAACCTCTACCAGAAATTTAGCATTTCCTCCATTTATGAGTGTAGCATTGCAGTACCTGCGACTTTGCCACACACGGAAATCACAGCTCTTCTCATTATCACATTCGAGCCACTGCAGAGATTGTGAAGTATTATTTACACTCATCACTGCTCCAAAATTACAGTAATTAGACCCACTGCTTACTATTTCATGTGTTAAGAAGTGCATGCACACGTGTACGTTACTATTTCACAAACTGGCTTGTTTAATGTCTTGATAACTTTATTTCAATACAATTAGCTTTTTCTGTAATCCTTGGTCTTTTATTTGCACGTTTTAAAACACTACTCTAGGCTTCACCAGACTATCAAAGGGACCCATATCAAGAGTCCCTGGTCTACAAGGTCACGTGGGCCCTGGGAAATGGCCACCTGACACAGACCACCCGGCCACCTTCCCATAACCTGAAGGATCTGGAGGGTTTTCTCTAGCACTGGCTCGGAAGCCGGTGGCAGGTACATGGCGCTTGTGGAGTGGGTGCCAGCCGGCACCCCGGCAGATGGGCCTCACTGATTATGGCATGCTCCCCGCCGAGCCCAGAGTCTGTCACGGCACAGCGCTCTGGGCAGCTACCGCCAACCATTTTGCACTGACCAACATCTGTCGCTAAAACTTCTGCCTCTGAATTTCACTTTCGCTGGCCTTAGTTATGTCCCTGGGAATCTAATCTCTCTTTCATTGGAAAGCCCTTCATATATGTGGAGCCTTCCCCACCTTCGGAATCTTCTCCTGGTCAAGCAGCCCCGGCCCTCGCTAACCTTTCACTGCCCTGGCTGCTGACTTCAGGAAGCACTCTGGTGGGCCCAGGCCCAGAGCCAAGGGCACGTGATCTGGCCCAGACTGAGTCGGGCAACAGGGCGGCCCCGCCCACGTGTTGGACACCCTGGTTAGCTGACCTGGCTTGGACTGCATGCGCCACATCACGCTGCTGACGCGAGTCAACGCAGACCCAGGGCCGCTTGCAGTGGGCCACCGACCTGCCTCCGCTGCAGCAACCCCACTCGTAGGCGGTGGCGGTCCCTAAAGTGTAAGACTCGGGACTTCTTCTTAAATGTCTTTCCTTACAATGTTTGTCCAGAGCAGCTACATGGTGGTCCCCACCCCATCTGCTGGCTCCTCTGTGCACAAGCCTCAGCTCCCAGAGCGCAGGGAAGCCTTCTGCTTCCTGTGCCCCAAGCAGGGGCCACGGGTCATGCCACGCGGTGCAGGTCTGGGTTTGACAAAGATCCTGTGCAGGCGGGGCTTCTCTGTGCCTGAGTCTAAGGAGGGGAACAGGGAGCTCTTTCCCACAGCCCGGGGCAAGTGGGCAGGCAGTGGGAAGGGCGGGCTGAGCGCTGGTGGTAGCACAGACCTGGAGGGAGAGATCACGTCTACAAAGAGATCTGAACACATCCCAGGGCAAGTGAACAAAACAGGACTATGGCAAACTTATCTCAAGGTAGGAGACCCCACCCACTCCCACAGTGAGGAGGGAAGGTAGGAGGGCGTCTGGTGCTTGGGAATGGTGGAGGTCAAATGAGAGCTGATGGGCAGCTAGAAGTTCTGATATGCCTGGTTGGGAAGGCAGAGGAAATCTGGGTCAGGGGATCAGGCTGGAACCAGACCCAGTAGCAAAGGGGCAAAGATAATCCCCATCAACGACAGAAACCACCTGTTCTCTGGGGTCTCATTTCTGCCCGATCTGCTGTAGATTGCGACTCTGGGATCCCCAGGCAGGGCAGGATAGGACAGGACGTGGGATGTGGGTGTGGGACACATACCACCTGTATGGCTCACCCAGCTTGGCCTGCTCTCCAGCCAGACTCACTTTCACAGACAAAGCCCTCTGGGAGGGGCTGGGTGAGGCAGCCGAGCAAAAGAGAGAAGCGAAGGAGAGCAGAGAGGTCAAGCTTTACCAAGGGCGCAGAAACACCTGCCCTGGAGCGAATGAGCAGGTCAAAGAGAGAGTTCCCAGGGCTCCTCCAGGAGGCACAAGGGAGGTCCTGCCAAGTTCATGGTCAACGAGAAGCCTAGGGCAAGGGCTGGTATGGAAGCCCCTTCCCCATCCTGGGGCCACATCCAGAGCACACACTGGCAGGCTCAAGACCCCCGATGTAGCAGTGCGGCCACCTCCTGCACTCCCCCGGGCTACTGCCTGTGCACCTTACAGTCACGACAACTCATATCTGCATCACTTTCTGGTTCCGTAGTCCTTGTCACTTGAGAGGCTGTGAGCTCAGCATCCAGCAACTTGCACAGCTTTCAATCCCCTGCTCCTCGCACGTTATTATACAGCAGTTCAAACATTTTTTGTTGTTGAATGAGTGGGACTTCCAGACACCGCTAGACAAATAGGCAGGTACTATAGTCCAAAGGCAATTATCCATGACTGCTAATCTGCCATCCGGTCTGAGGTGTCCCCTGCTGGGGGGACCAGCTAGGCCTGCCCTTCCCCAGGGAGGGGCACTGCACGGGGAGCAGGCTGTAGGGCTGGTGCTAAGCTTCCTCCTCTCCCCCTGCGCTGTCTGCTTCCTCCAAGGGGTGGGTCTGCCTGAACAGGCAGGGCTGGCAGGATCCCAGCAGGGGAAATGGAATCTTTTTGTATCTGAGTGCCTGGGGCAGGTTTACACCCCAAGGGTTTGGGTGTCAGGACAGGCTGCCTGCCCTGCCCAGACTCTTGGCCAGGCAGGAGTTCAGGCCTGCAGTCACTTTGGGATAGAGTCAGGCTTCTCATCTTGGCCCTGGGAAAGGTCTGCCTCACTGTGCAGTCACAGCAGGACCCCAGGTAGCACAGGACAAGAGCCAAAAGCCAGACCTGGTTCATCTGGGGGTGAAAGCAATCACTCCCCAGTGGGATAGCACTTATCTCCTTGCAAAACGCTTCACTAACATGTGTTTATGAATGCACCACTCACTGTGTACCGACCTTGTACCAGGCCTGTGCTTCTCCCTGAGGAGCCTGAACACTTCATGTGGGCTGTGTGGTTTAGGCCTCACAACAAGGGTCCTCATTTTACTGACAGGGACTTCAGACCTTGGGGTGGAGAGAGCCGTGTTCAGGCTCACACAGTTAACAATGGGCGGATCTAGGGCCGAACCCATCTGCTTGAACTTATTTTCAGAAAAGGCAGCAGGATACACGGAAAGCCCAGACTTCTGACTCTCACAGGTTGGATGAGTTACAGATTTCTCACCTGTAAGTCGGGGATAATAATGCCAACACTGATGAATTGGCAAAAGTAATAAGACATATAAGACCTGGCATATGGCAGGGGGTCACTAAAAGTCCTTTACTGCCCCTCTTCTCCCTCTCTCTCCTCTGCTGAGCAGGAACCACTTCCCCTTGTGTTGGGTGGGTGTGGCCCCAGCTCTGCTCCAGCCTGAAAGCTTCCGGGGAGAGTATCCATCCTCTGGGACCCAGCCTGCAGGCTGACGCAGACGCAGAGGCACCTGGAGGGCCACAAAGTGCTGAAAGAGGAGAACAAACTCAGCCATCATCTCGGGAAGCTCCTTGTTTGAGAGATGAGGAAACCCAGGGACCAGACAGGGCTTGAGGGACACAGGGAAGCGCTAGTACCCAGGAGCACCACCCCCTGTTCTGTGCTCCTTCCTCAACACCGATCACCTTCTTACTCAGGATTCTTCCCACCCCCCTGGCTGAGGCGGGGAAAAGGTCAGCCCTGCAGATGGGCCCTCCATTCTCTCTGGACACTATATCCTGGGGAAAGCTGTGGTCTCTAGGGCAGGAGGCCTTGGGGACCCACACGAGGAAGTGCCCTCCACTGGCAGAGGCGGGCTCCCTTTAGAGTTCCCTGGGCCTTGGAGGGCTCCGGGTGGGCTACCCTTACTAGGGGCGAGTCACTCTGGCGTGGCCTTGCTCAGTAAGCTCAAAGCTCAGCGTCCCAAGGGGTGTGCGCGTCTGTGTGGGACCAGGGGTGGCGGTCAGAAGCTGAGGAAGTGGTTGATGCGGCCGCCTCGGGCTGATTAGCTGTGTATCCATATTCCCCACAGAATCTATGCCATTTCCGCTCTCCTCCTGGGCCTGTTAAGCCCAGTGAGTCAGCTTCTTTCTCTGGCTTGGGATCTTCAGAAGGGCCCCAGGGCTTCTCCACTCTCTGGGGTGTCATAGCAGGTGGCCCTGGCTCACGTGGTGATAAATGATGACAGCCCTCCCTCTCTTAAGTATTAGATAACTCTCCTCAGTAGATCTTACAAGGAGTCTGGGAAGAAGGTGGGGCAGGGATATTATCATGCCCACTTTATAGATGAAACTGAGGCTTGGAGAGGCCCAGTGACTCATCTAATCTCATAGCTTCCAAGCCTCATGCTCTTTTCACTGCTACACTGCCCTGCTGACTTAAGGCTTTCTCCAGCTGGCCTGAACCCCTCTGAAGCAATTATCCCGTGCCCACTTTTGGAACCTATGGGTGGGGGAGGGGCAGCTGCCAAGGCAAAAGTTAGAGCTGGCGCAGGAAGGACAGGGAGAGTCCTCCCCTAAAAGAGGTCCAGTGATCGCAGGCCTCCTGCCACCTTCCTGCAGGCTCCCCGGACCCAGTGGGCCTGACTGTTGGAGAAATGACCCCCATGGCCCCTTCGTGGCTGGGTGGGCTTCACAGCCTGCAGAAGTTTAGGAGGGGATGTGAGCCTTCCTGAGTGAGCGTCTACTTGACCCTGGCTCTTTACATGCAGAACCCCAGCTTGATTCAGGAGGGTGGGGCTCCGAAACGTGCACTGGTTCAGGCAGACAGCCCCACGTGGTGCCAGAGGAAGGCAAATGTTTGGTCCCAGGAAGTGCATCAGCAGAAGCCTGGTGAGGGGGAGAAAGCAGCCACAGAAAGGAGAAGGGAGGGACCTTCTGCCCACACCCAGGGACGGGGCTACAGGGCCAGCCTGATCGGTGACTTTCCCTCCGGGGGGTAGGTAATCCCCAGCCCCAGCCCAGCCCAGCCTGGCCAGGCCGGCTCCCTGCAGCACACCCAATCCTGCTGAGTGGGCAGTGACCTCCTGCAGGGGACAGCTGACCTGTGATCCCAGCACAGGAGCAGCACGTGCTCACGCCCACTTCCTCATCCACTGTCTTCAGTCCGCCCAAGCAGCCGGGGAGGGAAACATTATGCTCATTTTACAGGCCAAGAAACTGCAAGAGGCTACTAGAGACTCTAACCCTGAACCCTGAGTGATCTCTGGGATGGAGGCTTCAGATGCTTGTCACCCAGTCCCAGAGGGAAGGCACCCCGATGGCAGGGAGAGGAGATGCCACTTATAGGATTACAACTTCCATGGGCACATGCTTGTCTGTTCTTGCCTGCAGAGATATAAGAGGAAACCCCCAAGGAAGAGGGAGTTTTGGGTACTGTAGCTGTAGAAGACCAGCACTGGACCAAAATCCTGAGACCTAGGTTCTAGACACCAACCAGCTGGGTCACATACACACGAAACTTTTCTTGGGACCTTGACTGTAAACTGTGGGGATGAGAATGGATAATTTCTATGTTTCTAACAACTTTAAATGCCCCTAAGGATGACTAGAGAAGTCCCCAGCCTCATCCATAGTGGAGGTTAAGAGCATGGATTCTAGAGCCAGACTACTTAGGCTCAAATATAAACTTTGCCACTTAATAGCTGAGTTGAACTTGGGTAAGCAAGCCCCTCTTTCCAGAACCTCAGTTTCCTTATCCAGGGACAAGGAATTTATCTACCTCATAGGGTGGTTATGAGAATTCATTAACTTAACTCATGAAGGCAGCCAGGGCAGGACGTGGCACGTGGAGCTCTCTGTGTATTAACTGGTTAGCACTTGCTGTGGTCGCATTCTCGTCTGTCTGTCCCTGCCAGAAGCTTCAGGTCAGAGTGTGATTTCAAATCAGTAATCTCTATCAGGATGTACACAGCTGCTCTCCCACGTTCTTCCTCTGAGAGCGTCCTTCTCACAGTCTGGTCTTAGAACACTGTTTAGGGTCCAATACTGGGGCCCATCACAGGTAGGGAGGCTCCTAAGAGGCCCCACATCAGGCCACAGGGCAGGGGACAGGACCAAAGGTTGGGATCACACCTGGGAACCTCTTTCTGGCCTCTCAGGCAGCCTCCAAGGGCAAGGCGTCCTGGGGCTGAGGATTCCCTGGCTTCTTACCTGACCGGCCTGGAGCTTTTTCTGGAAGGAGCTGAGTCAGCACTGTTTACCTCAGTAGGTAACTCAGCTCTCCTTGTGGACAGCGGCCCTGGCAGGCCACAGCCACCCTATAAGCACCAGACTGAGGCCTTGGCTTGTGGGATGGATGGACAGATGACTTGCTCTGCTGCAGTCAGATCCTGAGATGGGAGCCCTCAGGCTGAGTTTCCTTTATAGCTAAGGGCTCAGCAAAAGGAGTACCCTTCAGGAGGCCTCAGGGCCCAGGAGCCCAGCACAAGACACAGACACAGCCGGCCAGAGCCCAACCAGAGAGACAGGTGGGCCTTACCCAGAGGTCCACCTCCTGTGGAGAAGGGAGGACACTGTGATTGCCAAGCGTGTACACATCTGTCTCCTCTGCTGCAGTTTCTAAGCATCTCAAAGCCTGGGACCTTCTCTCGGTCACTTCTGTCTCCTTCCCTAGGTCTAGGCAGTGCCTCACACACTGTAAGGACCTTATATATGCCTGATGAATCGAACAGGGTGCTTCTCTCCCAGACCTCCCTTCTGGGGCATTTCTCACGTCACTGATGGAGTACGCTGGGAAGAAACACCCTCAAAAACGAATAAGATACAACTATCCCCACCACCCTCAGGGGGCCTGGAGTGCAGCCCAGAGGGTGACTGGGGTGACTCCCCTTTGCTCTGGAGCCTGGCAGGGCTCAGGTGGAAGGGAGGTCTGACTGGGAGAGGGTCACTGTCTACTGTCCTCCACGTGCACCACACCCTCTTACATCAGAGCTGAACTGCCCCCCTGCCCACCCTGCCTGGGTTAATGCCACTTCTATTCCCCCAGGCAGAAGCCCAGGAGTGATTATTGGATCCTGTGGGTCAGGCCCTGTGGCTTCACTCTGCACCTGGTCTCTCCCACCTGACCCTTCCCTTCCCACCTCACTGCCACCTCCCAGTTCCCCTTATCTGCTATGCAGCAGCCTTGGCGTGGTCTTCCCTGCAGCCAACTGCTTTGCACCTTGACCACCAGGTTCATCGTATCACTTTTAACATGTCACTCCCCATCTCAAAAGCCCCTCTTTGATTATGGGATAAAATCCAGCCTGGGCATTTGGTGCTAGTTACAATCCACCTGGATCTGGCCTTGCTGTTCCTGCCTCGATGTCCCCACCACATGTAGAAATCCTACCAAAGCTTCGAGGCCCAGCTGTAACCCTTCCTCCAAGAGGGGCCCATGGTGCACCCCCTTCTCTGTCATCGCAGCCCTCCACGCTCACTGGTCACTCGGTCCGCATGACGTTTATGGTAGCCCTCCCTGGCCCACAGCTCCTGGAGGGCGGGGCCCCCGATGCCAGCTTGGAAGGGGCAGGGAAGAGAAACTCCCTCCCGTTTAAAGATGAGGAAACTGAGGCGCTGAGTTAGAAAGTGACTCGCTGGGATCAAGCACACAGCGAATCAAAGCAGGGGCTCGGATCCTCCAGCCGGGGACACGGCCCTGCCCCGCATTTCCCTGGGCCTCGTACCCCTTGGGTGGTCCATAAACCGCATGAACGGATCAGAGCAACTGAGCTGGCTGGTGAAGTCAGGAAAGGAGAGCCGCGAAGGGAGGGCGCGGAGTCCCCTCCCCTCCCGGCCAGGCCCGGACTCACTTTGCCGAGAGCGTGTTGATGGAGCCGGTGACGAGCATGAGCCCGGTCAGGAACAGCTGGTACTTGGTCCAGGCCATGGCGGCGGATGCTGGGAGCGCGAAACAGGAGCGCGACCTGCGCGCTCGCTGGAGGTAGTAGCCCCCAACCTGGTCACCCCGGGGTCTGGGGGCGAGTGCTTCCGGGCCGGGAGTCACATGACCTGAAAGATCCCGCCCCGTGCCTGCTCACTCCGCCCCCAGGGAGGGCGCGGGAGGCGGGGGTGCCGCGCGTCTGCGCTCTCCAGAGCCGGAGCTGGGGGCGCTGGTCCTCACAGAGTGACGGTGTCAAGTCACGGGCCCAGGTCTCCCCACCTGCAAAAGGGGCTGATGGGACGAGGAAGTGAGAATGCATCGTGGATATTAGAGTGTTCTGTAAACCCTTTAGAGAGATTGAGCTGAACAATGTCAGAGGCAAACCACGAAGTAGAAACGTCCAGCGTGTGAATCTCCTCTCTACTGGATACCCAGGGAACTCCCAGGAGGCCTGAGACGTGTCCCTAGAGATCCCAAGCCGCGGTGTTGCTCACATCTTACAGAAAAGTGGCGTAAGAATCTAGTTCCTGCTCCTTGGGAGATTGTTTTATAGCAAAAGAAGCTAAATTAAGAAAAGCCGGGCTTCCCTGGTGGCGCAGTGGTTAAGAATCCGCCCGCCAATGCAGGAGACACGGGTTCGAGCCCTGGTCCGGGAAGATCCCACATGCCACGGAGCAACTAAGCTTGTGCACCACAACTACTGAGCCTGCGCTCTAGAGCCTGCGAGCCACAACTACTGAGCCAGTGTGCCACAACTACTGAAGCCCACGTGGCTAGAGCCCGTGCTCTGCAACAAGAGAAGCCACCACAGTGAGAAGCCTGTGCACCACAACAAAGAGTAGCCCCTGCTCGCCGCATCCAGAGGAAAGCCCGCGTGCAGCAACGAAGACACAACACAGCCAAAAATAAAATAAATAAAATTAAAAAAAAAAAAAAAAAGCCAAGTGATTTGCTTGTGATCAACGCTGGTGAGTGACGGAGTGGGGGTTTGCTTGCACATTCTTCAGTCTCCGCCAAATCCGTGCCTTCCGCTCAGCGCCTCCACCAATCTCACCCCGTTGCTCCTTTCTGCATTCGCCAGATGCTGCTCAGAGGAAGGCAGGAAGACCTCAGTTTATGCGCAGAGGCTTCCAGCTTTTAAAATCCTGCTCCTAGTTTTCAGCCCCCAGCTGCCCTCTGTCCTCATCTCCAGGCCTGTGTCTGCACGCCATGCCATGCGCGGTCACACCACAGGCTGGAGCACAAGGCCTTCAAGGATCTGCTTCAGACCCAGTGAGCACATTTCCCCGTTATTGCAGATCTTGCTGCTGGAGGTGCAGGGGGTAGGGCCTGCCTGCCACCTCCTCCTGCTTGCCCTAAGACTGCCTTGACCTTATGAAAATGACCAGTGTTGAATCACAAAAACTCTCAAGGGGCTGGACCAGGAAGACCTGACAGAGAAGGTGTAGAAGGGAGGTTCTGGACAAAAGTAAGATAGAAGGGGAAGGGCTATCCCAGAAGAGGCAATGGCAGTGCGATGGCACCGAGGTATGAGTGGGTGTGGAGTGCGTCTGGGAGCCGCAGACCATCCGGGAACTTTCCTACACTGTAGTCTATTCTTTTCAGTCAGTGGGGGAGTTGAGAGACGCAGAAAGGTTTCTTCTGAGCTTCTTGTCTTCAACATCACTAGTTTCATGTAAAGGAATTACTTCAGTTATCCAAAAATATTGACTTAGACGTTGAGGCCTGTAGAGATGAGTGAAACACAGCTTCTGTCCCAAGGGGTAGACCAGCCCGGTCCACAGCAGCTGCATAGCCCCATCCCTGTCGGAGCCAGTTCCTACAGCACAGTGACACACTCAGCGGGGCCCTGAACTGTGCTCCCCACGTGTCCAAGCCAAGGACACTGTCCTGAAATAAACATTACTAATGATTAGTGGTGCCACCTGCCTGACATGATGTCACAGTCTTTGTGTGTCTCCATAGCCACATCATAAAATGAATTTTAGTTTATCATGATGTTCTGACCATTCATCCAACTGCTATCTTTGGAGCCCAGGAGACAGAAGGATTTATTGGCAAATACACATGGAGTCCACTAAGTGCCAGGCCTGGAGCCAGGTATGGACCCCCAAAGCCAAGCAGGACAAGGTCTCTGCCCTCAAGGAGTTCGGGATTTTATGGAGGAGAGGAGTGAGCTCACCGGTAACCATGCGGCAGCGTGAGGGTGTGTAAGAGGCAGAGGGAGTTGGGAAAGGGACAGATTCCTCAAGAGGGGTGGGAGTAGGGGCATGACAGTGACAATCAGAGCTGTCCTGGATCAGCCACCCCGTCTGTGCCCGCCTGTGGAGAAGGCGGTTGCTCCAGGCAGAGGCAACCCTGCTGGACGCACGGGAGGTGGTGGCAGCCCCCGCATTGGGGAGTGACCTACACCGAGGTTCCAGGTGTCTGCCAGCCTGGCTAGACTACACTTTCCAGGTGAAAAGTAAGGTTGACGTTAGTGTCCCCAGGTAGCAGCAAGGCATGGGGCCTCAGGAGATTGGAATTCTGAGAAAAGTCGAGAGGAATCAGGGTGGATATTGTAGGCAAAGAATGTCACTTGCCATTTCAGTAAACAAAGGATGATGGTCATAAAGCCCTCAGCCACTGCAGCCCCCCAACGGTGCGCCCTGAGGGGATTCAGGATGGAGAAAGCAGGATAGGTAGTTAAGGTGCATATCAAAGGAATAATTTTAATAAGTCCAGATTCTTGCATTGCCCCATACAAAGTAAAGTGCTAAAATCATTACCTTGAGATGTCTGTGTGTGTGTGTGTGTGTGCGCGTGTGCGTGTGTGTGTGTGTGTGTGTGTGTGTGATTAGCAGTAATCTTTTGATGTTCAACCACAGGGTTTTTTTTCCAGCAAAAACTCCTCTATATCCTGGCCCCTCCCGTACCTCTTCGGAACAATTCCTCAGAGCTATCTGAGAAGCTGATTCCCGGGCTATAGTCCTCAGTAAGATCATCGAATAAAACATAACTCAGTTTTTAGGTTTTCTGTGTTTTTTTTTTTTCAGTCGACAGTATGTTCATACACTGGCTTTGCTTTTATTTTTGAAATTGTTATTTGATGAAATTCAGGGGTAGAGCTTAAGGTATATTGTGGATACAAATTTGCCTCATAATTTTGGAAGTGCTGATTTCCTGGGCTAAATAACATGTTCCCAAACATATGTTGTTAATACGTTGTACTTGGCCTGGATCTCTGCCCTTCTAAATTTCTGGGGAGATCTGGTGTCGTTGAGGATGCTGCCCAGGGAAGCCACTGAAGACTTTGGTGGCTGGGGACAGCAGAGACAATGGGTAAGGTGAAGTGGGGCAGGGAGATTTGGGGGCCTCCGGGGCCTCCTCTCTTCCTCTCTGAACCTTTACGAAGTCAAAGGTGGGCCAGCCTTCTTTGGGTGGTGATCTTGTCCATCAGAGGAGCAGTTGTCTTCTAACTGCTCAGTTTTTATTGTCCTGACTAAAGCCTATAGCTTGCCCAGAGATCACTTGGAGTTATATGAAAGGGAGCAAATTTTCAGCAAAGGGAGGAAATTTACTGACCCTTAGGGGTGCCAGAGCCACAGAATCCTCATGTGTGGAGGGGGCGGTAGGTGGAGATAGGAATTTTTTCATGTACCCCTAAGAGGGCAGAATGTCCAGAAGTGGAATGACATCTGTGCAAGTTGTCCCAGGCTAGGGAGGAGAGGGAGGCTGGGTCTGCCACTTAGAGCAAAGTGACCGGGTTCAGTCACTCAACCATTCAGAGCCCTACTTTCCTATCTATAAAATGGGAACAATACAGTCTCAGCTTTTTGTGCAGAGGGAAGGATGGCAGATGTGGAAGTGCAGTGGAGGTGTGGGGGAAGTTAGTACAGCTGCTCTGAGGTCAGGGCAGGTCTAGCTAAGCAGTGCCAAGAAGGATCTCAGGCTGTGTGTTAAAAAGCACTTCTCAGGATTTTCATAAAAGCATGATACGGGCTTTGGGTCTTTTCTCTCAAAGTCTGGGACACTTTGAACAAAATTGTGTGCTACCTTCAAGGAGCCTCTAATTTCCAGAATCAAATAAAATGCGTCCCTGCAAACTCCTGCATTTGTACTCAAAGATTACTGCCTGCCTGTGGCTTGTCTGAAAGACTGAACATTCTCCTAATCAATTTAATCACATTTTGGATCAGAAGAGTTATTTTACCCTGGGAAGGACAGTGATTCATTGAGGGACAGGCCAGGTCAGACATGTTTTGGTTTGAACAAGTTTTTTGCTATACGTCCTTGGGCCATTTCCCTCCTGTGTAGACTGCTCCCCTGCTAGAAGGTGCCCTCCTGATGGACAGGTAACCAAACCTTAGTCAGGCTCCTGAACCTTTTCCTAGGCCCATCTGTGCACTTTCTTATAAAATCCAGTTTTATCAAGAACCCTGCTAAGTTAGTTTAACCAGAACCTGCCCCTCCCCCCGCCCCCGCCCCCGCTCCATATCTGAACATCTTTGTTTTCTGATAGAGTTCCTCACCCTCCACCATCCCCCAGGGGATGTCTGATTACCCTGGCCTGTCTTCAGCAAGAATCCTATTATGTCGGTTTAGCCAAATGCCCCTTTACCCTGATGTACCCTCTTAGTAACTTTCCATCCTCTGACTGCCTCCCACCCCCACCCCCGACCTGTTACTAGGCTGTAAATTCCCACTTGCCCATGCTGTATTTGGAATTGAGCCTTGTTCTAGGCTGAGGTGTCTTTCCCCCTATTGTAATTCTCCTGAATGAAATCTGTTTTTATCACTCTAACTAGCGTCCGGCTCTGTTTTTTCTTTGACACAGGACTGGGTATCTAGTTGCCCATCTCTCTCGACGGGGTGGGCATTGCAGGGCAGCCATCTGAGACTGTGGCTGGAAAGAGGAGGGAGGGGTTTGGGAGGAGGAGGGCAGGGTCAAGATCTGGCTCCCTCCTGGGGGACACCCTGGAGATGATAGAACCGGGCCTGACAGGACCTAACAGGGAAGGGAAGGTGAATGGTCCATACCGGTGCAGATGGGCTAGATGTTGTTCATGAGCTCTTTCCGGCTGACTTTATGGCTGGTTTCTATGGCGACCAGAGATGATTAGATTAGGCAGCACCTGCTCCTTCCAGCTTCAGGCCCTCATAAGGTCATTCTCAAATCTTTCCTCTTTGCCTTTATTTCATAACATCATCTTTGGCCTGAAGTATTTAAGCTCTTATTATATTGGGTTTGCTGGTGTATGAGACCAAAATGAATCACAGCTGATAATTCCAGCAATGCCACTTCCAGGAATTTATTCTAAAGGATTTTCCGTATGAGTTTGTTAAAGCAGTGGATTGGGAACCACCTAAA
Source organism: Monodon monoceros (assembly GCF_005190385.1). Taxonomy (NCBI): domain Eukaryota; kingdom Metazoa; phylum Chordata; class Mammalia; order Artiodactyla; family Monodontidae; genus Monodon; species Monodon monoceros. The sequence goes on from NW_021703775.1 coordinate 67,657,127, forward strand.
TGTCTATCGAAAGTATCGTAGTTAAATGGTACCTCCATATACCCCCACAGGGAGGGTAGGGTGGCTTTACAAAGGGACAAGGATGCTCTTTATATGCGGATGTACAGTGATCTCCAAGATGCCTTTTGTTTGTTTGTTTTGTTTTTGTTTTTTTTTAATATTTATTTATTTGGCTGTGCCGGGTTAGTTACGGCACACAGGATGTTCGTTGCTGCCTGTGGGATCTTTGTTGTGGTGTGCAGATCCTTAGTTGTGGCATGGGGAATCTTTTAGTTGCTGCATGCAGGTTCTTAGTTGCGGCATGTGTGATCTAGTTCCCTGACCAGGGATTGAACCCCCGGCCCCCTGCATTGGGAGTGCGGTGTCTTAACCGCTGGACCACCAGGGAAGTCCCCAAGATGCCTTGTTAAGTGCCCTGTGCAGGAAAAGTTATCATTTGTGTAAAAAAGTTAAAAAAAAACTTTGTAAATTACAAAGATTACGCTGGACAGACATGTAGAAACTGATAATCCCAGAATTTGGCAGTAGAGGGCTAAAAGACTCACTTTTCATCACATACCCTTTTGCTACCTTTTGGATTTCATACCATATGTACCTTTACCTATTCAAAAATGATAAACAGAATAAAGGATGCATTGCCAGGAAGATGGTGCACCTATGAACGGGACACTTCATTTTCACAACTACCAGAATTGAGACCTTCTTCCAGACACACAGCTTCCCTGAAACTGTGTGGGAAGTTTGGGAAGCACCGTCTTGCTGCCCAAGAGCTGGGTTATGGTCCTGAGGACTGAATACTGACTTGCTGTGTGCTTGTAGGCTGGTCACTTCCCCTCTCTGAACTTCAGTTGGACCACCTGACAACCTAAGGGCCTCCCAGATCCTGGGCTCTGCCCCTGCAGGTTGGCCAATACGAGGTTCACCACACAGCCACTAGATGGTGTGCTGCCCCTACTGCTAAAGGAGAGATGCTGAGGCTGGGGCCCATCCAGCTTTTTAAAATGTTTGTGAGTCAACGTGAGGAAAATTTAACATCAAAAAGCATCTGCCCCAGGAGTATCTTGGGCATTGTAAGGTAAGTGATTCAGAGAGATGCAGAATAACAAAAAGAGGGGCTGAGGACTCAGCTTCTCTTGGGGTCAAATGGTGGAGGGTGCAGTCAAGTGTCCTCAATCACGATGAGAGAGTGGACTGCTTAAGAGGTTGGCAGGACCCCAGGCCTGGCACAAGGTTTCAGACTCCCTGTCAGTTTAGGGATTCCTTGGCTGGGGCAGACAGCCTTGAAGGGCATGGGCTGTGGAATCAATGGTGGGCAGGTCTGTTGACCTCCCTGAGCCTCTGTTTCCCATTTGCAAAGCAGGTATAATAGTCATAGTTACCCTATAGGGTTGATCTGGCAAATAAACAATTATATGTAGTTCCCTTAGTAGTCTCTGACCTTGACACATCAGAAGAGCTCAGTAAATGTAGCTTTCGTGCATATAAAGAGTGGAGACTCAGCTGCGTCTATGGAGGACACCCCTGGGGACTGATATCCATGACCGAGCCCAGATGGAAGGCAGGAAGGCTTCTCGGAGAAGGAGGTTCCCCATGTGAGGCAGCAGTATTCTGAACTATTTTGCAGATGGAGCTAATCATTGCTGGGCTCAGAAGGCCTTCCCTAGCCATCCAATGTAGACGTTTCCCAGATTTTACTTTTTATGTGGACATTCGAGGAAAGTATTGCCTATCTTTGCTTGAAAGCGGTTCTGTTTAAATGTTATAAAATGTAAACGCTATGGAATAAGAAGGGAGGGTGGCCTTTTGAAGAAGTTTTTGGCCAAAGCCAGCATTTGAAATGGCTGGAAATCAGTAGGACTGTTAATGTGTAATTTTTAGTGACTCCAGGCAAACGACCTTTTCTCCACAGCAGAGATGGGTTTTAGCCTGAGGGGGCAGGCAGGGCAAGTGTGTCAGGGGAGGACATGTTCTCCTGAGGGAGACGTGACCGTGTGGGCGGGGGCATTAGCACCTCCTAGCTCTCTTTCCCGCTGAGCAGCTCCCTCAGCTATGGAGGTGCCTGGAGGAAGGGGCGTCCTTTTTCCCCACACGATGGGGGTGTTTTTCACCACATGAGGTTGTGCCTCCCAGAAGGGGCTCCTTTGATTCCACCAAGGGGAATCGAAACCAGCTTGCTTTAGGCCTGAGAGAGTCGGGTGGAAATAGGTTTTCCTTTCTCCAACATAGAGAGACCTGCGGGAGATCTTTACTGAAAGCAGCAGATCCCATCCTTTCTCACTTTCTTTCTCCAAAACAGTGCTTCCAAAAGGTTCCTGTAAAAATGCAGATTCCCAAGTTGATCGCTTGGAGATTCTCAAAGGGTGGGCCTGGTGAGTTGGTCCTGGCTGGCCTGGGCTGTCTCCACACCATCTGATGAGGGGACTCCTGTGTGAGGGGCCCTGGGGTGGGGGCCGGGGGTCAGCACTGAATGATCCCAGAAGCATGGGCTGGAGAGAGGCAGTCGAAGGACCACAGAGGCCCCATCACAGGGCTGCTGGCTGAGCAGATGAGCTTGGGCAATTCCTTCTAGAAGCAAAGAGCAGCGTGGCGCAGGCTGAGGGCAGTGAGGTGCGGTGGGAAGGACACTGCATTATCAGTCTGGGCTTTGCTCCTTCCCACCTGTGTGACCTTGAGCAGATCATTCAACCTCCCTGAATCTTGGCTCATCTGTAAAGTGGGGAGAGTGATTCCTGCCTTGTACAGTGCTGGCATCTGGTAGGTATTCAACAGTCGTGGCTGTTCTTTTCCCTGTAGTAGAGAATTTTCACTTGGCCATGGACCCCTGGGGGACAGGCTTCAGGGTATCTGCGTGTGCTGTGGGAACAGGGGATGGGGTGAGCCTATGCCCCTCGTAACTCTGCCCAAGCACAGCCTCTCCCTGCCAAGGACCCCCTGGGCCAGCCGGTCCGGGCGTCTCCCTGATTCTTATCCTCTCAGTTCAGCGCTCCTGAAAGTACAGATCCCTGTGACCGCCTCCTTGGTCCTTCTCAGGCCTCAGTTTCCTGATGGGTGAAATGAGGCAGGTTGAGCCTTTGGGGTTCCTTCTAACTCTGGTCAAATCTTGTGCAGTGATTAATTCTGCCCTAGGTAGACTGAGGCAGGGAAAGGCAAGCCCCATATGATGCTTTACAGCTCTCCTGAAGACGGGACCTGGGCCTGCGCTGACTCCCCAGCAGCTCCCAGTGCATCCTCGGTGACACGGGACATTGTCCGCATGCGAGAGTCAGATTTTTCCCCATGAACCGACAGGAAGGAAGGGAGAAGTGCTCTCCACAATTGTTAAAACCAGAGAGGCCTTTCAGGCCGAGACTGGCTCTGCCACTTTCCTTGTGTGACTATGGACACGTTATTTCAGCAGTGAGTCTCCTCATTTACAAAATTGAAGGGCAGGATAAGGTGGTCCCTTTGGGGCCTCTCCGTAATGGCAGACCCATGAGGTTGGGACAGTTTGGTCCTACCCTGGGCTGTCTGTAAATTTCCTTGTAAAGATCCATCCTGTCCTCATGCTTTCTGGGCCCTTCTTGAGGTTGGCTTGGAAGCTGAAGCTCCCTCCTCCTAGAGGTTTTGGCTGTGGGACTTTAGACAAGTCCACAGGCCTAGCTGAAGCATGCAACCCTTATTTGTGGAGTTTGACCGCTTCACAGGTTCAGGGGGGAGATGAAGGGGTCAACTGTATGGTGATGCGCTGGGTATGGTAGATTACAAGGTTCATCTTAACACCCCAGGCAGCTGCTATTCATTTTTGATGCTTGAATTGAAAACAGGACGACAGCAGTCTGGTCCAGGCAGACAGCTGGCCCAACATCCTGGAAGCCCATTCATTTGCCCACCCCTACTCCCAGCCCAGAGCTGGCCCTGGGGGAGGTGGTCTCTTGGGGGAGGGACTTGGGTCTTCTGAGTTTCCTCAGCTGCTGGGTTGTGGAAGAGCCAAGTGGACATGTGGTACCTGCCTGCCCCTCCTGGCCTCATACACTCCTACAGGCCTGTGTTTCTCCTTCCTGCCCTGGAGGCAGGGCTGCTGGGGCTACTGCTGCTGCTGGAGGATCTGATCTGTGGGTTGGAAGCACCTGTGAAACATGAGGCCGGGGAAAGCCAGGGAGATTCCATCACAGGGTTTTGAAAATCTTCCCCCTTCCTAGCTGTGCCACAGGCCCTCCTTGGCCTCCCTGGCAGGCAAGGGGAGTAAATTGTTCTCAGCTCTGGAAGCAGCAGCTGGGGCATCCCAGGCCCTCCCAGCTCTTGGAGAAGTGCCTGCTATGTGGCCCCTGCCACTCCCCTGTCCAGGCTGGTATAGAGATGGAGCAGTCCTTCCAGAGAGCAGTTGCATCCATCAGGACAGAGTGGAGGTCCCTGTACTTCGCTGCCAGGCATATTTTCTGAAACTCTAAATTACATGCATTGTTCCTTTGCCCTGGCTCCCTGCTGCCTGTGGAATAATATACCCACACACCCCAGCTTGGTGGATGCATCCAGGGTCCCTCTTCCACTCTCCTCCTCTTTCCCCTCTTCTTTCTCCCTCCACAGGTCCACAACCATCTTTTGATGCCTGTTAAGTGTAGGTACCTGTGAGGCTCCAGAGATATAACCACGAAGGAGATGGACACAGAGCTCCCCTCCTCAGCCCCACGCCCTCCCCATCCCAAGCAGCCCTGGGCTCTTCCCACTGTTCTGGATCCTTCTGAGAGCATTGCCTTGTCTGAGCCTTCATTCAAGCTCCTGCCTCTGCGGTGCCTTTGCCATTTGCTACATCCCAGCCTTCCTTCCAGGCTCCGTCAGGGCCAGCTCTACTCCATGCCCATCCCCTCCCCGGCCCGCATCAGCCCCCTCCCCTCCCCAGCATGTGTGCATACCTGCAAAACCAACAGCACAATCAAGACCGTGAATATACCCCTCACCCCAAATCTTTCCTGTGCCCCTTTTTAAAGTGCCCCTCCTGGCGCTGTAAACCATCGATTTGCTGTCTGTCCCTCTAGACCAGTTTACACTTCCCAGAGTTTTAAATGGATGGACTTCTACAGTGTGTCCTCTCTGTCTGACGTCTGTGATCTTTTGTGACTCATCCATGTTGCACGTATCACTGGTTCATCCCTTCCTGTTGCTGAGTGGTAACTAGTTCTTGGCGTGGAAATGCCCAGTTGGTTTATGCATTTACCTGCTGGTGGACGTCTGGGTTGTTCCTGTGTTTTGCTGTTACAAATAAAGCTCGGCAGCTTGTGCTGATAGGGAAGGAGCTGGCAGCCCCCCCGGCTCTGTCACCCACTCCCTGTGTGCAGGACCCTCTCCTCGCCGAGCCTCAGCGTTCGCTTCTGGAACGTAAAGAGGACTCATGGGTCCTAAGGTGCCTCCAGCCCTGACAGCTGCTGTCTTTACGTGTCTGCATTGTCCCGGCTCCCAGTGCCAGCTCCACCCCACTGTGCTCATGGTGATGGGAGGGCCCACGCAGAGTCTGGGCCTGGTTAGGACCAGGGTGCTCTGGGCACAGCGCTGCCCAAGCCTTGCTCCAGAGCCCCGAGGAGGAAGCTCCGGTTCCTCGTCCGTTCCAGTGGCCTCAGGTGAAGGACTTTGGAATTAGAAAGGACTGCCTGACTTGTGCATGAATCCCCTGCAGTGTTCATCCAGGCTCTGCTCCAGGGACCGGAGTCTTTGCCTCGTGTGGCAACCCCACTCACCGTTGGCAGCAGACAGCGGACCCTCAGGGTCTACCCGCCTTGGAAGCTGGGGGGCCCGGGCAGGGGAGGTGGAGCTAGGTCTGCCCCTGTCCTCCCTGCCCAGCTCACTGGCTCCCTCCCTGCCTCCCAGCAGCCCCAGCAGTGCCCTACTTAGACCCCAGGGAGGGGTCAGCCCCTCTGTTCCGCCAGCGATGGGCTGGAGGGGGCGGGGCAGCAGCAGATTCCTATCGTGTCTGTGGCACCAGATCTGGAAGATTAATCCCAAATCATTCAGGTCTTGGGAACACTGGACTCGTTTCCCTGCAGCCTGATTTCACCCTCTCCCCCTCTTCCCCCCTCCTTCTCCCTCCTCTTGCCCTCAATGTGCTACTTCCTCCCGGGGGCTCAGGGAGGGCTGTGCTCAGGCTTACCCTGTCTTCCAGAGGCTGCCGAAGCAGCAGCCGGTCCCTAACTGCCTGGGAGGGAATCTGGGAAGGTGAGAAAACAGAGCAGCACAGCTACCCAGAGGGTATGGTGGCCAGTTTGGAAGGTGGAACCACAGCCTCGGGGTCAGAAACTGGTTCTGCCACTTACTGGTTGGTTGGGTGTCTTTAGGCAAATGGTGTGGCCTCCCTCACCTCCTCTCCTCACCCAGGGGGTGGAGACAATTGATGTGATGAGGGTTGTGATGAGGTTCTGGTAACACATCTAGCCCAGCTCCTGGCGCTTGCTTAATACATATTCTGTGCTCCACCCACCCCAGCCCCAGCTGACCTCAGGATCCTGGACGTCAGCAGCTTCCCGTGGCAGAGCTCAACACTTAAGGTCATCTGAGTACTCCAGTGACTGCCCTCCCACCCCCCCCAGCCCCCCCCACACACCTCAGGGACAGACCAGTTGCCTGAGAGAGGAGCTGAGTCTGAGCCGGGAAGGGGATGAATGGGCGGTGCTCAGCTCTGGGGCTGGGGCTGGGGTGTGGCTGGGCAGAGCTGAACTAAATGATGATGCCCAAACGAGGTGGTGGAGGGAGGGGGGAAGAGGGTGAAGGCTGAGCTAGGCGGGGAAGCACCTGCTATTTTCAGCAAGTCCAAATCCCCGGCCCAGGTCACTGACATCCCGGGAGACTGGAGAGCTCTGGACTGGAGCCTCATCACCTGTGAGCATTGATTAAACAGACAGTTTTAGAGCCCAGATAAAAGGAAGTGGTAAGTGGCTGGAGCCAGTAACAGTTCACCAAGAACATGCTGGAATAAATGTCATCCTAAATTAAGGATCCTCTATTCGGTCTTGTTCTCTTTGATATTTTCATCAAAGGCTTGAATAATGGCACAGAAAGCTGGATTATCAAATCTGTGGGTGACACAGAGCTGGGAGAGAGCGGGAGTAGATTTAACAGCGGAACCAGGCTTCAACACCCAGAACATCATCAAAAGCCTGGAACCAACCAGATGAGATTCTAGTAGCGCTAAGTCAGCAAGATCTCGCACTGACATTAGGAAAAGCAGGGCTTCCCTGGTGGCGCAGTGGTTGAGAGTCCGCCTGCCGCTGCGGGAGACACGGGTTCGTGCCCCGGGGTTCGTGCCCCGGTCCGGAAGGATCCCACATGCCGCGGAGCGGCTGGGCCCGTGAGCCATGGCCGCTGAGCCTGCGCGTCTGGAGCACACGGGAGAGGCCACAACAGTGAGAGGCCCGTGTACCACAAAAAAAAAAAAAAAAAAAGAAGAGCAGCTGCTCAGCTACCTCGCAGGAAAGATCTGGCTTGAAAGGTACATAACAGGCATTGACTTTTTCTCTTACCCTGGCATTTGCACACTCAAGGGCGAAGAGATGTCCTCAGTCTTCCCCGGCCTGGATAAATAAGCAGGACATCAAAGAGAGGAGGGAGAATCACTTTAGCTCTGAGTTGTCAATCTGGGGGAAGAGTGCTGTGGTTCCCTCCTCTCCAGCCTAGCCAGGTTGGGGCAGTGGGCTCCCAGGAATCCCTCATTGAAACTACCAGAAGGGGAGACAGCATCTTCTTCCCGGGTCGGATGAAACTTGCTGTTCCATCTTCCGCTTATTTGAACAAGGGTGAAGAGCACTGGGGAGGGGTGGCAGGGGCTCCTGGGGGCCGTCTGTACTCCCGCTGACTGGCATGGTCAGGACGCTCCACCCAAGGCTGCAGGGCCAGAGGAGGCTGCGGGGGGACCCCCACGGGTTAGAGCCTGTGGGGACATTGGGTTGCCCCTCTGTGGGACAGGGTGACAAAGAGGCTCCTGTGTGGGTTCTGAAAACCCCACACCGAGCCCTGGAGAGCCAGCACTGGGAGCCAGGCCACACGGAGGGCTTTTGTTGTCTTTTTTTTTTTTTTTAAGTCTTTATTTAATTTGTTACAATATTGCTTCTGTTTTATGTTTTGGTTTTCTGGCCGTGAGGCATGTGGGATCTGAGCTCCCTTAGGAGGAAAGGAACCTGCACCCCGTTCACTGGAAGGCAAAATCTTAACCACTGGACCACCAGGGAAGTCCCTCCATTGTCTTTTTTTTTTTTTTGCCGTACGCGGGCCTCTCACTGCCGTGGCCTCTCCCGCCGCGGAGCACAGGCTCCGGACACGCAGGCTCAGCGGCCGTGGCCCACGGGCCCAGCCGCTCTGCGGCACGTGGGATCCTCCCGGACCAGGGCATGAACCCGTGTCCCCTGCATCGGCAGGCGGACCCCCAACCACTGCGCCACCAGGGAAGTTCCTCCATTGTCTTTTTAATTCCTCTCCCCAGCCTGAGACTGTGGAAGGGCCAGAAATAGAAGGAGGGGGCTGGGGAGAAGAGCATGCCTCCTCCCCTTTCTAAGTCCCTTCAGCTGAAGGATGATCTATTCTGGGAACAGGGAGAATATGAGCATTAAAATGGATCTGAGATTAAAGTTTTAAACTGGACTAGACTGGCCTGGACTTCCTTATACCCAAGAGTGACCACAAAGCTCTGGGATTAGCCCCAGGTGATATTTAAGAGACAGGAATGGGAGACTCAAGCTAGTGTTGCTAAAGGCGGTGAAGGGAGGAAGAACAAAGCCATTTCTCCCTTGGGGTCCACCAGGTTCAGACAGTACAATAATCCTGTTGCAGGAGCCTGAGGGCCATGGGGCTTTCAGCTGCCAGTAATGGAAAACCGACCTGGGTCTTACACTTTTTGTCTCCTGTGACGAGACGGCCTGAGGTCAGGGGTTCCAGGGGCCGCTCACTGTCATAGTGACAAATAAGCTCTCCACCTTCTCCTTCTGCCATCCCCACTGTGCCCATGATGTCTCCTCTCATGGCTGTCACTATTCCAGGCATCACACATAGACCTGGCAAGGTCCAGTCAAGGTAGAGTGGCATTTCCTCCCTTGTGATTTCTTTTAGGAAAGCCTCTCCTAGTAGCCCCCAGCAGACTTCTCTGAAGAACCCATTAACCAGAATGGAACACACTCGTACTAATTCAGTCTTTGGAAAGCTGCTTGAGGTCACCGTGATTGGCTTATTTCCTGGAACAGGCGTTGAGGGAGGGTCAGCACCTGAGGAATGTCTCCCTCTGCCATCAAGGCAGAAGGGCTCAAGGATGGCTCTTGATTAGGTAACCAGTAGTGTCTGTCACAGCGGTTCACACGACAAGCTCCGGGAAAGTTTTGCTGGGCTGCAAGCTTAGCGTGAGGCGGCTGCCCATATGTCAGATGTGCTCTTAGGTGGCGTTAATAGGAAGATCCAGAGCAAGAGAGGGGATGCTCATCACCTCTGTGCAGCTGGACCACACATGTGGGATCAAACTCCTGGGGAAGAAGTAACCTGAAGCTCTTCCAGAGAAGGGCTGGTGAGAGGTCTAGATGTACTGTTTATGGAGGTGTGGCTGAAAGAATAGGACATTTAACCTGGAGAAGACTTAGAGGTACCTGTCCATGTGGGGAGCCATCTTGAATCCTTTAGAGCAATGCCCGAAACAGAGGGAATTACTTCCTGTGGCTCCAGAAGGCACAGCCAGAACCGGAAGCAGTTCTTGTCTCAATAGAAAGGATATGGTCAATGTCTCCATGTGGTCATTAGAGCTGCTTTTCAGTGAATGAAGGGGCGGCCTCAGAGAGCAGGGGTCCTGTAAACCGAGGCTGTATGGCCTGGTAGGGAAGATGTTGAGGCAATTCTTATTTTGTGGGGAGGCTGGACTAGATGTATTCCAGGCACGGATGTGCACTGGAAAGTGCCTGAGCATTAGACCCAGAGGGTCCTGGGTGCAGCTTTGCCACTTACTATCTGTGTGGCCTTGGGCAAGTCACTTAACCTCTCTGAGTCTTACCTTTCTCATCTACCAAAATGAGGGTAACAGCATCTGCCTCACAGGGTGGTTGTGAGATTTGTAAAGTCTGTGGCACATAGTAGGTGCTCAATAAGGAACATACCCTTGATTCTCGGGCATGTCCTTTACCTTTGGAGAGAGGCTGGCACAGTACTTCTGGCAGCCAAAAGTTTCCTTAGAAGTTTTGGTGGCCTGAGATAAGGGCAGAATGAGAGTTTTTACGACAAAGGTGAGGCCAAAGCACAACACAGCCCAGGCCAGGCTCCCTGCCCCAACGGCACCCTCAGTCTCCCCAGCTGGACCTGTGCCATCTGGAAGGACGGTACCTCTCAAACCCTGATGCTGGGTCCAGAACAAGCCCAGGGCTGTGGGCTTTTTTCCTACCACTCTGATCCGGTAGTCAGACCAGAATACTCTGTAGTCAGGGAGGACCTGTTCACGTGTTCCCTCTTCAGGGAGGAAGAGTGTTGACTTAGGGACTTGGCCTGGGTCAAAGTCATGACCTTCTCCCAGGGATCCTGTGGCCCTTCCAGCTGAACCACGGGGGCTGTTATTAAGGGCATTGTGCTGCCCTTAATCCAAAGTCCGTGGCTCTGGACAAAGTTTGCTCAGGGCTCATGGTGAAGTGGGTAAAATGTTCATGACTCCTTGTCTCCTTCTGCTAATAGGTTCTGTGAGTCACATCCACCTGGGCCTCCCCAACCCATGGGAACCAGCCTGGCACACTGTGGGGGACACTTGGGGCCCCGAGGTACTGGGGCACACAGGGAGCCGTGGCCCGGCACAACCATCAACAATACGGAATTGAATGTGGAACAGTGCCGGCTCTCAGGACCTTAAGTCTTTCTTTAGTTCTGTCATCTGTAAAATGGGAGCGTTAATTCTCACCTAAATCACAGAGTTGTCCAACGAACCAACGAGAGAACGAAGTGAGAGGGCTTTGTAAATGGAAAACGCCCTTAGCGTGGATTTTCGGGGAGTTCACGGCCAGAGAAGATCATGGAGTCAATTCCACCACAGCCCCCGTCCTAAGGGTGGCACTACCCACAAGGCCCTCCCCTGCAGCTGGGTGAGTGAGGGGCGGGGCTGTGCGTCTCCTGGTGTATGTCCAGATGTAGATGTGGGAAATTTCCAGCATGAGTGAGAGTGACTCAACCTCAGAGATTAGCAATTAGCAGCTTTCATCTGAAATCAGAGTCAGAGAAGGCTGGGCCCCTGCTCTGTGTGGGTGTGTGGGGAGGGAGTGTGGAAAGTGAGGCTCTCGGATGCCAATCCTGGCTACACCGCTATCTTGCCTCTTGACCTTGAGCATCTCACTTCCTCTCTCTGAACCAAAATCCCTTCCTCTGAGAAAGAGGAGCTGGACCAGAAATCTAGAGGAGTGTGTGTGTGCGTGTGTGTGTGATGCTTTGCAAACTTTGACCAAGGTGATGGCAGTGCCTGAGGCTGTTGTTCCAGCATCATTGGGCAAGAGGAGGGGACCGTGTCCACTACAGACTGGGCTGTTCAAAGGCCCCTAGGGAAATGAAGTCTCGTCCTTCTAGGCTGAACCCAGCTTCAGGAGTGACAGGGGGGCTTAAGCTTCATGCTACTCAGTGCAGACGGCGAGGTGTGCCCTGAGGTGGGGCTGTTGCTTTTTTCCTCTGACAGTGTGTCTGTTCTGAAGTTCTTCCCTGGCCCTAGGCATCCCTTCCCTGACCTTGGCTTCCTGAGATAAGTTGTAGTGAAGCTAAAAGAAAGAAAGAGCTGAATGGTCCTATCTATGGGAGTGCGAGGACTGAAGATGGTACAGAATTTCTTGGCTGCATCAGGTTCTGTCATCTTTGAAGGGAGACATTTTTAGGTTATAGGCTCCCCACTCACCAAAATTCTGAATAAGAAATGACACGTCCTAAACAGCTCTGCGACTTCCACCAAACTTTTGCTGAAGACGTGGACCACCTGGGGACAGGACGCAGCAAGGTGGCTGAGAGCTTACGCCTCGGAGCCATCGGGCCTGGGCTCAAATCCCAACTCTGCCACCAGCCCACCGCCTGATCTTGGCAAGTGAGCTACTCTGAGCCTTGGTTTGAGCTGACGTGTAATAGGGAATAAAATATGTATTTCATAATGTCACGGCCTTCAGTTATAGAAGGACTTATAAGCTAAGCTCCTTTTGGAATTTATTGAGGGGGTAGGATCAAACTTCTCTCTTCATCAGACAGGTTTCACTAGATCAGCATTTCCCAAAGCGTGCTCTGTGGGACCCGGGGTGTGAGGAGACATCGTGCAAACAGAAGGGCTGGTGCTGGGAGTGATTTGGGGCAATGCTGTGAGTTTAAGCACAGGTAAACAGCTGGGTCTGCCGTTGGGCTTTTCAGAACGTTCACTGGGCTAAGATGTCTCGGGAAGCTCCACACTTGAGCGATGTGTGCAGTGTTGCCCCAGATTCATCTGACCAAGGAACTCTTTTCGCCACAAGGTATACCATGGGACACATTTTGGGAAGAGTTCCATTGCAGACCTTTTTCTCTTTCAGCTCCCAGGAAGCTTCTGTTTCCATTTGAGGCTGGCACAGAGGAACCACTTCAGTCAGAGTCTTGGTATATTTATACCCCACCCCGCTCTGGGGTGCTGGTTTTCTATTTTTGTTTTGCTGTACATATATTTTTTTAGTGCAGGGTGCCTCAGAGGCTGTGTGGAAGTGAGGAGGGTGGGGATGGCATCACCTGGAGATAAAGAGCCCACGGTAGGACCGAGGGCAATTCTGAGCCATTAGGAGCTGTGGGCAGGGGCTGGGGTTCAGGTCACTGCAGCCACGATTCTGATCACCCTTCGGAAGACTGGGATGACTGCAGCCCCTTGGGGAATTCCTTCGGATTCTGATTATCTCACCCTAGGCAATGAAGAAAGGAGGACAAGCGCCAGCAAGTTTATGTCCTGTAGGAACTGCTTAGGAAAGCCAAAGCGATACTGGACTGGCCACGGCTGACCTCAAAAATGACATCGTTTAACTCAGCTCTTCTAAGAAAGACAGAGGCAGATAGGCCGTGGGCAGGAAGCCCTGGCTTTTGATGAGGTGGTCTTGGGTGCGGTGAGCCAAGGGGAGCTCAGGGCCGGTTGTGCCGTGGCCACCCCAAGGGCCGAAGGCCAATCAGTGTGTCCCAGGGGCCTGCCTGCAGCTGCAAGGAGCAGCCAGGAGCGCCGTCACACAAGGCTTGGCCGTGTCCTGCCTCCTGCAGGTGCCACCACTTCTTTCTTTGATCCCTGGATCCCCAGTAAATAGGTCTCTCTCTGTATTTTTCAACTGACCTATGTGGGTGGGTGGGAGGACTGGGATAAAGCAGCCTTACCCACACTGCCTTTATTTCTCTAGTGTATTTCAATCTGCAGGGAGCAAACCATTAGTGGGGAGAGAAATCAATTTAGTGGGTTGTGACCAGCATTTTATAACGTGAACTAGAATAGAAAGTATTAGAATGCATTGGCTGTAGTAGGGGTTAAGTATTGTTTCATGAAAGAAAGACAGACGGGGAGATAGGCATGGGTTGTGGTGTCAAAGGCCACTGTGGATTGTGCTCAGTGACATCTGGAAGCCACTGGCTAGCTGATTCCAGGCGCTGGCACCTCTTCAGGATGCATCTGCTTCTGGGTCTATCCTGGGCTCTGGGGCCCAGTTCCAGGCTGTGTTGTCCCTCCACACCCAGAGGAAAATGTACCTGGAAGAGAGGTGCCCGCAATGTATCTCACCCCTGAGCTGTGTCTGCTGGGTGTGTCCTCAGACCCCAGAGGGGGAGTGGCCACTCCCTGGCAGTGCCAAGGGTACGCGATGACAGAGGCAGCTGAGCCTGACCCTGGTCTCCATGGACAGCATTTATTAGGCGCCATTCTCAGTGTGAAGACAGATAGGCAGGAGGGGCTGAAGGGAGGCCGTGGCAGCTGCGGCCTGTGGGGTCCAGGGGCTGCCCGGGGTGAGGGTGTGGGCGCAGGGGCATGTCACCCACACGTATTGCATATTCTGTGGCAGTGTGCCCAGGCATAAGGCATTGGGGAAGCAGAAAGGCTGCCTTCAGTGGGAGGGGGTGAGGGAGAAGCAACACCGGCCTTCCAGTTCCCTAGGAAAGACCTGGCCGGAGACCGAGCAGTCTGCCGTGCTCTGTGAGGGCCATTCGGCCTCCCTCCCCACCATCTCCCTACAACTTTGGTCATGGCTCCCTTGGGACTGACGGGACAGGACCCCTCGAGGGCAGGGTCGCACACCGGACAGAGGCACCCCAACATAAACACAGAGGGCAGCCCCGGGTCCTGGGCCCTGCTCTCTGCGGCACCTGGGCAGCCAGGATGCTCCACACTGAGATGGCATTCACACACAGGCCAGGCCAGACTTCCCTCCCAGTGGTGCCCAGAGGCCGGAGCGCAGGGTCAGGGTGGGGCTGAGGCTGATCACCCTGGGGGCCTCCACTACAGCTTCCCTGAATGCCAGGGCTGGCCTTGCTCAGCAGTGTTAAGGAGCTGACACGGGAACAGTAAGAGGGGGCAGCTGGAGGGGGAGAGGCCCCTCACCCATCCCTTGATGCTGTCTGAGTCATGGTCCCAGCTCTAGCTCTGGGCCCTGACAGTGAAGCCCAGGGTCTCACCTCCAACTGCTGCTCTGTACCTGGGCTTCTGGGTTGCAGGTGGGGTAGGCAGGGAGTACACCTGGGAGGAGCGTTCCTTGCTGCAGCTATGGCTTATCTCTAGCTACTTGGGACACAGGCACCAACACTGGTTGTGGGGTCAGGGTTCACGTCCCAGGAGGATATGCCTGCCAGGTCTCTAGGCTGCTCTGCCCAATTCCCCAACTCCTAGAGCTCCAGCTCCTGGCCTTTCTGCTGTCAGCCCCAGCTCTGTTTATCTGGCCCTAAGGACTCCCCTGTTTGTAAGTAGGAAGTTCATTGACTGACTGGTCCTACCCTGCTTCAGCAGCCCACTGAGAGCCCTGCCTCGTGGCCAAGGAGAGGAGCGGCTGAGCCCAGCCCTGGCTCAGTCCTGGGCTCTGGTTCTGGTCTAAGGCCCAGTTGCCCACACAACGCCAGGGTGTGCAGGCTGGGAACTTTGCTTTCAAAGAGCAGGAAGAGGAGTCGAAAGAAAGAGCACTTAGGCTCAGAGCAAACAGCCTGGGCTCTTGCTCCACTCTGCCTTTTGCTACCTGTGTCACCTTGGGCAAGTCATGTCACCTGTCTGGGTCTCAGTGTCATCTGTAAAATGGGGATGACAACTCCTGCCCTGGTGACCTAACTGGGGTGTGGTGAGAATCAAACGAATGGGTAGTCAGGACAGGGTTTTCAAACTCATTTCACGGATCTAAGAGTCGGTTATTAGCAGCAGTGGCCAGTGATGGCAAGGAGGAAGTTTTCTGTTTGATTTCAAGGGCAGCGTCTGGAAGGCTGGACTCCCTCTGGCCCCACATGAGGATGTGACTGGAGGCCAGTTAGCTCTCACCTACCAAGGGGACCACCCTGCAGACTGTTGGACCCCTGCCTTCCCCTTCCCTTCTCCACCCCTTCTGCAGCCTGCCTGTCCTTGCTTCCATCTGCCTGCCCTCTGGGGACTAGCTTTAGGGACTGCTGGGTTTCCATTTCCTCCATAACTGCAAAGCCATGCAAAACAACACAAAAGGTAGTGGGAGACTGGGAGACACAGCTGGGGATGAGGAAGGGGAGTGGGACTGAGTGGGGTGACCTCGACAAAGACACCCTGACTTTTGGAGCCAAGGGAACGTGGGAGACCTGGCAGGACAGAGGTATAAATAGAGATGCAAACTTACAGGGAACACGAAGTTCCCTCCGTAAGGGACAGGGGGAGGGGTGATGGTCTGGTTACCAGCAGGGCCTCTGCGAACTGGGGAGCTCCTTATTTTTCCAAAGGGATGGGAGGCTCCCAGCTTCTGCCTTCCCTCCCCGACCCCCCCCCCCAAAGTTTCACATTTCTCGGAATTTGCAGGGCGCAGATGCGGGCTCCAGGGGTCCTCAGAGCCCCGGCTCCTGCCGGCTGGTGCAAGCAGGCACAGTCGGAGATGGGGGGCGGGGGGGAGGGTGGTAAGGGGTGTAGGGGCGCCAAAGGCGGCTGGGGCGGTCTCTTCGCCGACCCCGCTGCTCCTCCGGGCAGGAGCCCCCCGCCCCGCCCTCGCTCCCAGGTGCTCCAGGCCCCGCAAGGCGTTCACACGGAGCTCCTGCGCTTCATGAGGCTGCGGAAGGTGGACAGGCTGTGCAGGCCCGTGGACACGGAGCTGATGGCGGAGCGCTGCGCCCCGCTGCAGAGGCAGCGGTGCGAGGGCGTGTCGCTGTAGCGGCCGCCCCCTCCCGGGGACGAGTGGCTCTGCTCGACGCACGTGTCGGACGTGGAGAGGTCCCGCGGGATGATCATGGGGATGGAGTACTGCAGCTTCTCGCGGCTCTTGTACCAGAGGCACGAGCACATGGACTGGAAGTGCAGCACCTCGGCGTAGACGTTGCGGAAGCCGCCGCCGCCGCCGCCGCCGCCACCTGCCGCAGCCGTGGACGAGGCGGTGTCCGTGGTGTGCGCGCTGCCTCCCGCGCCGCCGGCGCCGCCGCCCGCCTGCCCGTTGCGCGTGAGCAGCGCGCGGTGCTCGGCGTCGCGCTTCTCGTCCTCGGCGTTCATGGTCATGAAGCGCAGCACCACGAGGTTGAGGAAGGCGCCGATGACCGTGAGGCCCGTGAGGATGTAGACGAAGCTGAAGGCCACGTACTGCGGCTGCGTCTGCAGCGCCTGGTCCTTCTGCAGCGCCACGTAGTCGCCGAAGCCAATAGTGGTGAGCGTGATGAAGCAGTAGTAGTAGGCCTGGAAGAAGGTCCAGTGCTCGTAGTAGGAGAAGGCCGCGGCGCCGATGCACAGCGTGCTTATGCACGAGAAGAAGCCGATGAGCACCATGTTGGCCATGGACACGTCCGCGCGCCGCATGCCCAGCCCCCTCTTGGCGCGGTGCAGCAGGTACTTGACGAAGGTGTTGATGCGCTCGCCCAGGCTCTGGAACATGACCAGCGTGAGCGGGATGCCCAGCAGCGCGTAGAACATGCAGAACACCTTGCCGCCGTCGGTGCTGGGCGCTGCGTGGCCGTAGCCTGGGGGAAAAAGGGGAAGAGGAGATCAAACACGTGCTACGGGGCTGCCCTTCCAGAAACCTGCCTCCCTTCCCCCTACTCTCCCCTGTCCTTCCCCAACCTCGCAGAGTCTGGCCTCTTTTTCCTTTGGCCGAAGAGAAGACGACTCACAGTTTTGGGTGCATCCTTGTCCCTAGGCACTGTGCTAGTTCCTTGCTAATGATTTCTCATTTACTATCATGACCACTCCAGGGGGTAGGTAGGAAGGAAAGAGGAAGCAGGGAGGGTTAAGTGACTTTTCCAGGGTCACACTGTTTGGAGGCAGAGCAACGTGCGTTTGAATTAGAGTCTGTTTGGCTTCAAAGACCCGACCATTTTCTCTACCCAGAATAGGAGCTGACTCGTGCTGCTGTTGGGAACTTAGTCTAGAGGCAGCGTGGATAGCGTGAAACAGTACCGGCAAGTCAGTTGGGGTACCTGGATTCTAGTTTAGTGTCTGTGGGCTTTGGACTTGTTCCTTGTCCTCTCTGGGCCTCAGTTTCCTTGACTATAAGGGGTGGAGGTTGGACTGAATGAGTCCTGTATCCTGTGATTCAGTGTGAAGGGAGGGACCCTGGGGGTCCTTGATGATTTCCTTGCTTCCAGCCAAAGCTTATGGGGGTAGTTCGCCCCTGGGGCCCACCAGTCTCCCAGAGGCAGCTGGCCCACCCGTGTCAGAGGAGGAGAAAGGAGACAGTGCCCTCCCCCCATGAATCAGTGCTCCAGAGTCCTCATCAAACCCTCTGTGGGGCCCTGGGATCATCCTCTATGCCTGGCCCCAATGTAGGGTCTCTCCTCATGGGGATGCGGCATTGCCTTTGTCAAAGCAAGGGCCCTGGTTGTCCTTCCAGGTGTTACTATCACCAGTCAGACAGTCTCAACCCTATCACACCCTACCATGCCCCTCAGCCCTCACCCAGCCAGGAGCCAGGCAGAGGCAAAGCCTCCCTCTGAGCCAACCATCACATGGCCTAAGTCAAGAGTTCTGCCTGGAGACCTAGAGAGGAAAGGACCCTAGATGGGAACTCAGAAGCCCTAGGCACAAGTCTGGCCCTGTCACTAGTGGCTGTGTGACCTTGAGCAAATTACTCCCCCTCTCTGAGCATGTTTCCTCATTTGTAAAATTATGTCTGCTGGTCCTGGCCCTGCTTCCTTCACTGAGCTATTAAGATATTTATTACTTTTATTAACAGGATTATTATAATAAAGTAATGCTTTCCATTTTTCCCACCTTTTAAAGCCTTATCAGAACTTAACCGAGTGCTTCCCTGGTGGCACAGTGGTTAAGAATCTGCCTGCCAATGCAGGGGCCACGGGTTTGAGCCCTGTTCCAGGGCACAGCTAAGCCTGTGCGCCACCACTACTGAGCCTGCGCTCTAGAGCCCACGAGCCACACTGCTGAGCCCGCATGCCACAACTACTGAAGCCCAAGCACCTACAGCCCGTGCTCCGCAACAAGAGAAGCCACTGCAACGAGAAGCCCGAGCACTGCAACGAAGAGTAGCCCCTGCTCGCCGCAACTAGAGAAAGCCTGCGCCCAGCAACAAAACCCAATGCAGCCAAAAATAAAATAAATTTTTAAAAATTAAAAAAACCAAAAAAATTAAAAATGCTGCTTCTTCTCTGCAGCCATCCTGGGTTGCTCACAGCTGGAAGTGATCCCTGCTTTGAGTGGCGCTGAGAATGTTCAGCTTTGAAGTCCAGGGCCAGTACTACCACCATCCCCTACTCTGTCACTCAGGTCCCCCAACTGTAAATACATATGTACGCTAAATACTAGCTTGGGGTGGGTGGGGGTGGGCACTGCTGGACTTTGTCATGTTCCTCCCTACCCCCCACCTCACTGCCAGCCATGACCATGGGCTATGCCCAAAATATGTTTGTTGAATTGATGGCAAGGCAGGACACCGTCTGCTTTGGTATGGGACCTGAATTCAAATCCTGACTCTGCCATGGACTGTGTGTTTTCTAAAAAAGAAAACCTCTCTGAGCCTTAGTTTCCACATCTGTAAAATGGAGCTCATAAGTAGCACCTGCATCACAGGATTTTTGGGGAGAAATAAGTGAGATAATGTGCATAACACTTAGCATGGAGTCTGGTACATATCAAGAGCTCAGTAACAGCTCAGTAACAGCTCACAATGAAGTGCCAGGTTTCCCTCACATTTCCAAGAGATCACCTGGGCTGGCAGACAGCTCATTTCCAGTAAACTTGGCATCTCTGTCAGCCTAAAGCCATGTGAATCTTAAAGCTCAGGGAGGTCGGGGGACTGCTGCCGGGGTGTGTGAGGCTGTGGGCCGCCCTTAGAATGGGTTCCCCTGCTCCCTGACCGTGGCATCTAGCTGGTGACTGTGTCACCCTTTGCCAGGGGCCTGGATAGCTGAGCTCTTGAGCTGCCATGCCTGGCCCGTCTGCACCCCAGCAGGGTCAGAACAGATTGTGCCCGCCAGCTCGGCCACAGCAGCCAGACCACGGCTCACCTCGACAGCTGGGCAGGCTCCGAGTCAGAGCAGCTCGTCATCCTGCCCTTCCCCGTCCCCCAGGCCGGCACAGCATAGGATGCGGGGGAGGGCACAGCACTGTGGCCACGGCTGAACAGGGAGAGGGAGGCATGGACCAGCCCCAGCTTGACCACAGGCTGGCTGTGTGACATTGGGCAAATCCGTTCCCCTCTTTGGACCTCTCTTGTCTGCTCTGCACCCTGGGGGGTTGAGCTACAGCTGTTAATCCCCACCCTGGCCACCACTGCCAGAGCTGCTGTCAGAAGTAAAGGAGAGGGAATTCCCTGGCGGTCCAGTGGCTAGGACTCCACACTTCCAATGCCAGGGCCACAGGTTTGATACCTGGTCAGGGAACTAAGATCCTGCAAGCCGCATGGCGCAGCCAAAAAAAAAAAGGAGTAAAGGAGAGACTGGACGTAAAAGTACTTTGGAACCTGTGGAGTTCACGACAGAAGGAGCAGTGAGGGGACTCACAGGGGAAAGTCGGCCTGAAAGTGCAGTCCTGAGTGGCAGGCAGTCCCTGATGGGGTCAGGCAACTACATCCCAGCGTCAGGGAAAAGGACCCCCTCTCACCACCATTGCACCTCACCTGTGTCTGTTCATAAGCCGTAGCTGCCCCCCAGTCCACCATCCTTTAGGAAAACCCAGTGCCTGCCGGCCTGGCAGCCTCACTACCCGCTGTGGGCTGCCCACAGAGCCCCCCGGCCCCAAGTCTCATGTTCTGCAACGGCCACTGTCCTGTGCAGTGTTGCCCCACCTTTGGGGTCCGGTGCCCTCCAGGGCCCACCCTCACTTCCTACCACACGCTGAGGCTGCAGGTCTTATCCTTCAGATACATTTTTAACTTTAATTCTCAAAAACTTGCTGCAAGGTCCTTATTATGACTATCTCCACTTTATAGTTGGAATAATGAAAGCTGGAGGAGCCTCATGAGTTGGCCAAGGCCACTAGACTTTCTGACTCATCGCTCATTCTGATGCCTCAGAGCCAATTTATCACCCAGGAAGGCAATCAGGATGGGAAACTGAGACTCGAGAGGAGAGCAGTCCATTTGGAGCCTCGTCCTCAGCCACTGCCCTGAGCTGGATGGGGCCGAAATGGCAACAGGGGTGCAATGCCAAGGCATTCAGATGCTTCTCCAAGCATCGCGCCTAGGGTCAGCATGCCCCCGCCCCTTCGCCTGTTCTATTGTCACTGGGTGAAAGGGCGAGGGAGCTGGGAGGACCTGCTGACGTGGGCACCCAGCTTGGAGGGGTGCCAGCTGGGGTGGAGCCACTCCCAGGGGGCCCTGGAACTTCTGGGAAGTAACTGGGAGTTTGGCAAGGCCTGTCTGCCTGCCAGCAGGCCTGCTGCCTGCCCAGTGCTCAGGCTTGGTTTTTACCAGGGAGAGGGGGCAAAGGGAGTCCCCGTTTTCTCCTTCCTGTCCAGCCCTGCGCATCTCAGGATGAGGTGCTCCATCTGTCCTTGTGTGTTGCTGACATACACAGAGGCTACGCTCCGGGGCTGATTCTCTGAGGATCCTCCCTCCTAATACGTGATGGACTGACCAGCCAGAACTCACGCCCTGACCCTGAGACTCTCGACCCTGCCTCTCAGAGAGCTGACTGGGGCTGTTCCTGTCCCCTCTTCTCCCAGCTACCCTTCCTGAATCCACCATATGCTCAGAGCCAGAAAGGTCCTTACTGACCATATGGCCCAGTCCTTATATTGTACAGATGAGGCGATAGAGGCCCAGAGAGGGAGAGTGACCTGCTCAAGATCACACAGCTAGTGAATGGAAGAGCCAGGACTATAACCTGGGATATTTCATTCCAAACTCAATGCTCTGTCCTCTGCCCTATGGCTCAGTATAACCAAGGTTGACCTGTTCATTCAACCAGAGCCCAGCAGCCCCTGCTTGGGAGCAACCCAGCTAGGAGATGGCCTAGAAACCTGGCTGGAGCATAGAATTTACCTGAGGAAGCCAAGTAGCTAGATTTAAAAATTATATGGCTGGACATAAATATTAATTATGAATATTTTGAGACAGTAGGAAAAATTAGGTGGGATGGGAGCCCCGGGGCCTTAGTTCTATTTTCCTCCCAATATCACCAAGGGCCTCAGAAACTGGCCAAAGCTCTGTCTTCCAGGGAGATGCAGAGGGTTGGGGGCCATCCCTCCCTCTTACTGAACTTTTTCTCTCTGTGGACTATTTCCTTCTAGTCGAAGCACAAATAATCAGTCTGAGCCCTTGGTCGGGGCCTTGGCTGGATTAGACTCAGCTGTCTGTTCCCATTGACCTCACATACCCGCCAGCTTGAGTGCCTGACCTCTTACCCCTGGCCTAGCTGGCCACAAAGTTAGAAAGCTGACCACAGCCTTGGGTGGAAGAAAGAGCTTGGGACTAGGAAGCGGGAGATCTGGGGGTCTGACCTGGCCCTAACCATAACCAGCTTGTGCCTTGGGCAAGTCCCTTTTCCTCTCTGGGGCTCAATTTTCCTCATCTGCGACATGGAAAGACAGGACAAGATAAAGGGTTCCCACCTTTTCCCCCTGCTACGGATGCCTTTTTTGTTTTTTTTGTTCACCTACACACATTCATACAGGCTAAATTTTTAAATATTTTACATATGAAGCATAATATGTTGATCAGTATAGTGTAGCTACTACCTAGAATAGGCACTGCATAGATAATTGTGAAAAAATGAATTATTTTCCCATCAAAATTAATTAGGAGCTCATTTCCCAGTCCGAACTTCTGATTAGCATGGGATAACTGATTCTGAGACTGAACTGTTATTATTATGCTTTTGAAATACTGAAAATGGATATTTCTGCTTTCCACGGGGATCTCTGCAGTTTAGTGGTATAGGTGAGAGCAGACTCTGGAGTCAGACAGCTTTCACCTTTGGCCGGGTTACTTCATCTTCTAAGCGCCTCAGTTTCCTCATCTGTAAAATGGGAATAATGATGCACTTACCTCATAGAGTGGCTCTGGGGATTTGATGAGTTAGTTGACTTAAAATGCTTAGGACGTTGGGATCAATAAATATGAATCATTAGTATGAATATTTTGGGGAACATCAAAATTAGATGGTCTTTAAAGTTCCTTTCAGCACTGACATTCTGAGATCAGTGTTTCCCAAAGGTCATTTCCTGGAATACCAATTTCATGGACTATTAATAACTGTTGGATGAGAAAAGTGTTGCTTGGTTAAATGAAATTGCAGGAATGCTGAATTCAACTGCATTTGTTGTCATTTGATTTAAGTGGAGGCTTTATCAGAGCCACAGACGTGTTCAAGAGCAAGGTCAGTTGAAGTTGGGAGAATGTGCTTAAATTTTCCTGCTGGTATGACCTTGGAACACTTCTCTCACAGTGCATATTGCTGGACAAGTGTTCCTTGGAGCACAGTTTGGGAAACGCTCCTCTGTAGCAACAAGAACTCTAAGGTCCTTCTTCCGGGTCTCTGGCTTTGAGATTCTCTGGTGTCCCGTCTCTGGTTGGCCCAGCCCTTCTGTAGATTAGAAACACACAGCCCTTGGCAATGCCTAGATGCAACCTGTTTCTTGGTTTCCCCCGCAGACCTAGTTATCTAATGTAAATATGGCCCTGGCTGGGCTAATGTTTGCCCTGAGAGAAGATGGATGAGGTGACCCGTGGCCAGAGGTACCCAAAGGCTGTGCACTCTGGGTGAAGCTGGGCTGATGCAAAGCTTCACCTGGGGAGGGGGTGTGACCTCAGCATGCTGTCTGGGTCTGGTGGGGCAGCCGGAGAGGACTGGGGGCTTGAGGGAGATAGGGCAGCTCCAGGGGACTGGCTGTGAGACATAGGCACCCCCAAAGGAGGCTGACCTCTCCTGCTGGGCCTGCAGAGGGCACCTCAGAAAGGTCCACGGAGGACCCTGAGGCACAGACAGGGAGCCGCCCCCTTGATCTGGAGGTGGCAGCAGTGAGAAGCCAGGAAGTAGAACCGGAGGCTCCGCAGGGACCTAATTGGTGTGTTAAAGGAGATGAGGCGGAAGGAAGCTGGCCCAGGCCCTGGGAGGGAGGGAAGAAAGAGGCGCCCAGCTTGGTGGAGATGGGGAGGGGAGCGCAGGCCCTCTCCTTCCATCCTGCAGGATCCAGCTCAGACCTTGCCTTTTCCAAGAACCTTGGAGCGCCTCCCCAAAGGTGGAGGGACCTCTCCCTCTGCCTTGCTCTCAGGCCTGGATTTGTGCAGAGGAGCTCTGCAGGGCTCTGAGCCCCCGGAGGGCCTGCAAGTCCCCTGTGTCCGGCACAAGGCCGGGTGGGTGCAGCTGCTCAGATAACGCTGTTCAGCCCAGACAGCCCAGAAGTATGAGATGTGGATGAGAGAAACCTCCCCTAGACACCCAGCAGTCGGCGGCAGCAGGAGTGGGGTGGGGGGGTGGGGAATAAGAGGAGGGCCCTTTGTGACTCATAGCTCCTGCCCTCCCTGTGGCCCCCAGGACTCTGCAAAATGGAATCAGCCTTAGGGCCCAGGAGGAATCCCTTGCTGTCCCTGGCCCTGGCCAAGGCCTGAGCTAGGCCTGGGAAACCACTGGGGCCTCAAGGACCTGGGTTGGCAGGAGGGACCAGTGTGCAGAACTGGGTCTGGAGTTTGTCCCCCTCCAGGCCAGAGCGCCTGGGAAGGACAGCTCAGAGGCACAGCACCGCCCCCCCGGCCCTGCCCCTCTCCAGATCCTCTCTTCCCATCCTCCTGGCTCCTCTTCCAGCTCTTGTCCCCACTCCCCACCATGGTCGTCCCCCTCCCCCTGCCTTCCTCCCCAGCTTCCCACGTGGCGGCCCACTGCCCTCTCCTCTGTCTCTCTTTTAGCTCTCTTCCATCCGCAGGTGCCCCTATGACTCTGGTTCAGGGTTCTCTGATGTAGGACAGCCCCCCTCCTCTGCCCTCCCCAGGCCCACATGGGATTAGGGGGAGCTGAGGGGGGTGGTGCTGGTGTCATGGAAAATCCCCGCGGCAGCCAAGGTCAGTGTTTGCAGACACAGCCTGGCCTGGAGCCAGGCCTGTCTCCCTGGCCAGCTCCCTCTGGCCTATCCCAGAGGCTGGCTTTGCACAGGGGCCCTCGCAGGCACCCCAGGGCTGCTCTGGGTGCCTGGGGCCAGGGGCCGCGGGAGCCATCTATCCTGGAGTATGGGAGACTATGTAGTTCAACTCGTTCATTTTATAGATGGGTAAACTGAAGCCCGGAGAGGGGCAGGGACAGAGCCAGGACTGAAATCCAGGGCGTTCTGATCTAGCTCAGTCCTCGCTGCAGAGCGGAGCCCTCTGAAGTCTGTTCTGGTAGGACTAGGAATAGTGAAGGCTGTCGTAAACTTCCAGTAAATTAAGGGCTAGCTTGAGGTTGGGCTAGACTTGAGGTGGGTGATGGGGCCAGGGGAAGTAGACCCAGATGATCAAACCACAGTCCTTGACCACAAAACACTTTCCATGTGAAAGGGAATCAGATGAAACATCTCAGTGGAAGCACTTTGAAAACTTCAATGCCCTGCCCAAAGAAGAAGTTGCTATTACACAAATTATTAAGATGCTAGGCAAAGGTAGGAAATGTTTTAGGAAGAATTTAAGACAGCACCTGAGGGAGGGCTAGTGGTGGAGAACTTCAGTTTGAATATGTGGAGGAGGTGGTATTTGCCCTGAGCTCTAAAGAATGGGTGGGAAATGCAGGGTTCTGACGGAGGGGAGCTGTTGAAACAAAGACACAATGCTAGGAAGACACGTGGCATGTTAGGGGCAGAGAAAATTAACCCGAGGCCAACAGGCATGCTCACAAATGAGGGGCGGAGGGGGACGGGCAGACTCTCTCAGGAAGGCAGCTACACGATATGCCTTAAGAGCCTTGAAAATGTGTCTGCCCGTGACCCTGCAATGCCACTTCTAGGAATCTCTCCTGGGAAAATAACCAGAGATCGGAACAAAGATTTATGAACAAGGATGTTTATAGCAGCATTTTCATTGTGAAAAATTGCAAACAGTCCAAATGTTCGCCAATAGGGTTTGGTTAAACATATTAAGGTATATTTATGTGGGGGAATATAGTGTAGCCATTAAAGTGCTGTTCTTATGAGTCTCTTAATTGCATAGAAAACCACCATCGAAGGTTAAATACAAATGGTAGGATACAACCCTTTATGTATAATGGGATCCCACAGTAAATATACAAATATGAAAAATGCAGCTATACACACACACATACACACACATAGAAAGAGAAGCTGGAAGGAAATATACTAAAAACTTCCTAAGAGTTTATCTTTGAATCATGGGCTCATGATTACTTTTAATTTTCTTTTATAGATTCTATATTTTCTACAAAAATCTATTACTAAGTATAAAGAAATGAATTATAAATATTATAAACCTATTTATGAATAGGTTTAAACCTATAGGAATAGGAATAAACCTAATATGAATATTATAAACCTAACAACAAAAGTTCCGGGTTATTTGGAGCAGAAGGTAGTGAAGGTTGGTATGGTGAGCAAGGGCTAAAATGGGAAGAGCTTGGAAGGGGAGGTGCAGGAATCCAAATCTTAACTTGAAGACAGTGAGGAACCATTGACAGCTTCTGAGCAGGGGAGGTACACGCCAAAGAGGTATGGAGATGGATTTTCCTGGCATCCCTATGTGTAGGGGTGGGGATGGCAGTGGGAGATGCCAGGCAGGAGGATGCATCGGGAGGCCTCTGCATGGTCCCATTGTCAAGTGCTCAGGCCTAAAGTAGGTTCAGCAGGGGAGGGGGGAGGGGAGGAAGGGAGGAAAGAGGAGGAAAGGAAAGGAGAGGGGAGAAGGGAAAGCGTAGATACAGTGTGTGAGATGCTCTCGTGTTTGTGGATTTAAACTGTAAGGCCCACGAGGGCAGAGATTTTTGTCTCTTTTGTTACTACCAGATTCCTCACTCTTAGGAGTGCTCGGCACGTAACTGGCATGTAATAAATCTCTGCTGAATGAGTGAATCAAGGAAAGGAGTCATCAAGCATGAGCCTGAGGGTTGAATGGGATGGAGCCAGGGAGGATGGACAGAGCACGAGGCCCAGAACGGGCAGTGTCTCACACAACACAGGGCAGCTTCACTGGGTGAACCCGGGAGGGTACTGACCTGGGGGCTGTGAGGTCTGTTGTAGCCCAGCCACTGCAGCAGGTGGCCATGGCCCAGGCCTGTGGCCTGTCTGTATCCTATGACTAGCTGGATAGAACATGTGTGAGCTTAGAACTTGTAACAGATTGGATCTGGTGGGGTTTTAATTAAATGAATCCACCAGGGACAGTCTGGCATTGAGAAAGGAATTCTACAGCACAATTGAAAGTGGACTTGGCCACCTCAGCAGATGGCTGGGATGCCAGTCCCCCCAACCCCACCCTTGTGCTTCTTGAAAGGCTGTGTCTGTAGGTCTGGCATCTGGCTGGCCTGAGTCCTACACTTACACTCTCTGGCTCTTCCTGTTTCGCCCACGGAGGAGAAGCAGGCACATGTTGGCATCTCCTTGTCAGACTCCCCCCAAAAGGGACTGAACTGCTCCCAACAGGAAGCCTTGTTGGGTCATGGGGGCAACAGTGGCCAGCCTGGGTGTTCCCTGTTGGCTGCACCGTGTGTCCTGGAGCTGAGCCTGCCCAGAGCCTGGCTGCCTGAAATCGCATCCTGCAGGCAGTGTTACATGCGGCGAGGTGGACCCCAGAGGGCAGGGTACGCACGCACGGAGTTAAAGAACACCCAACCAGGAGTCGGGGGCCTGGCTCCCATCCTCCTTCTGCCACTACCTTGCTGTAGGACAGGACTTGTTGAACTTTTTCCTGTAAATGGCCAGATAGCAAATATTTTAGGCTTGACAGACCTTATGGTCTCCTGCAACCACTCAGCTCTGCCATTGTCTCAAGAAAGCAGCCATAGACAATATGTAAATGAATGGGCATGGCTATGTTCCAAAAAAACTTTATTTACAAAAGCAGGCGGTGGGCCAATTTCGCTCACAGGCTCTAGTTTGCTGAGCCTGCTGTAGGGTCTTTGTTAAGGCATGTCAGCTCCTGAGCCTCTGTTTTCTTACCTATCAAATGGGAAGTTAGATTAGAAGGTTATTTCTTCTCAGACAAGTTATATTTTAGGATTTAATAAATTGCTAGCTCCCCCTGTTCCCCATACCACACACAGGCCCTGAGGATAGGGGTGAGTTCTGAGCAGGGTCTGGAGCCCAAACCTGCACGTGGAATTGGTATCCACAGCTCTTTGGAGGCATGGCTGCATTTTCCCATTTCTGAACACTGTTCATGCTCTTTTTTTGTCCCTGATGGGCTTCTACTCCTCCATCAAATTCCATTTCACAAGTCACCGGCTCTGCAAAGCCTTCCTTGATCCCACCCACCTAAACAAATCAGTGCTCCTGGAGCCCTTTGTTCATCACTCACCAGTCCACAAACATTCATCCATTCAACCAGCAGACGTTTTTTGAGTCCTTAATATACGTAGTGCTCTAAGTTCTAGAATAATAACTATTTCTGTGTTGCACTTAAGCAGCCCTTTGTCATTTACAAAGCAACTTCTATACATTCTATTGTTTGAGCTCGCACAGCAATCTCTAGAGGAGGTATTTACTATTATTATTTTCTATTTTACGGGTGTGGAAACTGAGGCTCAGTGAGGTAAAGTGTTTTATCTTAGGCTATAAATGTTAGAATCAAACTTGAAATTCAAAGGCTCTTCTCTTTCCATTGTACTTGGTCACCTCAGGACTCTCCAGGGCTGGATGGAAGTCAGAAGACCGGGGGTCTGCTTCCAGCTGTGCCGCTGTATGGTCACAGGTAAGACCCTGCCCTTCTCTGGGCTTGGGGTTCCTCTTCTGGGAGGTGGAGGAGATGTTCTTGAGGTCCTGTGACATTCTAGGATTCTGGGCTTACAGAGGGGTCACGTTCCCTCCCCTACAAACAATGAAGAAAGCAGTCATCTAGGTGGGACAGTTGGGTCCCCAAAGCAATGGCCCTGAGCCTCCAGGTGCATGTTAGGCCCACAGATGCTGGGGCCCTTTGCAGAGCTGTCCTAGTCAGCACTGAGCAGAGGCTGTGCGTAGGGTGAGAACCCTTGGGCTGTCATGGGAAGGGGGAGGGTTGGAGATGGGCTGGTCCCGCTGAAGTAGAGGGGCAGCCAGAGCTGACCCTTCAGAGACAAAATTGTCCTCCCACCTCACCCCCCACACAGCCTCCCAGCACAGGAGGCCACAGAGAGTCAAGCAGGAGATGGCCGCACGTCCCTGCCTGAAGTCTTGTTGGTCCCCAGGTTCTCCCTTCTGACTGCTGAGCGCTAAAGGGGCCCCGAGCCCCGCCCCCATCTAGCCCTAGGGACCAGTCTCTGGAGCCTTTTTGCTTCTTTAGCTGCTTCCTTCTTCCTTCTTTCTTCCTCTTTCCTTCTTCCTTCTTTCCTTTTCCTTCCCTCATCTGCCTGTTCCTCTTCCACCTCCTCCTCCTTTTCGTCTAATTTTGTCCTCTCAGTCTCCTTCTGGACTCTGAGGACAGGGATGGCGTCTTGTATTTCTCAGGAGCTCAGTGTCTGTCACCCAGTAGAGCTAATGGTAATGGTGATAGTGGTGATGTAGTAGCAGCAGTAGTAATAGTAGTAGATCATAAAGCTCACATTTGTGGAGCATCTGTGCACCAGGGACTGTACTCAGTGCTTTACATTATTTCATTTAATCTTCACAAAAACTTTATGGGGTAGATATTATCCCCACTTTGCCTATGAGAAAACCGAGGCACAGAAAGTTTCCCTAACTCATTCAAGACCCCACAGCCAGTGAGTGGCTGAGTCAGGGTACAGATTCAGACCTGCTGCCTCGTGCAGCCTAACCCGTATTAGTTGATTAGATGCTGCATCCGGAAGGCAGGTGCCTTGGTTTTGAGCCGAGGAGACTGAGCTGAGTGGCTGGGTGACAAGGCCACACAGGTGTGTGGCAGAGCCAGGGTGAGTCCTGCTCTCTTTCTTCCACATCCCAGTGGCTTCCGGGGTCTCTGGGCTGGGGTCAGGGATCTGGGTCCATGGCCCATCTAAGTGGGACCTTCATGAATTGCTCTTCTTAAGGTCGTTCTGGAAAAGTAATGGCAGCTTGTCCCCTGTCAAGCACGTGCTTTCCCCAGCTGTGATGCTTCCTCTTTCCAGCCCTTCTCCCAAGAGGCCAGACCCAAGAGTGTGCTGGGTCTCCCCAGAAGACGCCCTCCACTGGCTCCAGCCAGGCAGGAGGTGGTGGGAGAGCTCAGAGTCAGCCCTGGAAACAGCTAACGGGGGGCATCTGGGGAGGCTGAGTGGGCAGGAGGGGCCCCAGGGAGGCTGCAGCACTTGGCTGGTCTCGAAAAATCAGCTGGAAAATCACCAAAGCAAAAATGGCTTTATTCCCTCTTAGCTGCCCTTGATTGATTAATTGAACAGATATTTCTTAAGCACCTACTACTTTGTGCCAGGCACCAAGCTGAGCGCTGGGAGAGGATGCGAAGACGGGGCTGGCTCAGTCTTGCCCTCTGGGAACAGAGACAAGCCAGCGGGCAGGTGAGAGAAGACTGTCTCTGAAGTGAAGAGTTATCGCGGGATGTGGGGAGTCTATGTCAAAGGGGCCCTTCTGCGATGGTGGGACTGCAGGCACCCGGAAGCCAGGAGTCAGAAGGTGCGGCAATGTGGCCAGTGCTCCTGTGGCCGGGAGCAGGGCCTCTGAAGGTGCCCCTGGATATGAGGAAGCATTGCTCAGGGTGGTGTGAACCCCTGGCTGCTGCACAGAGCTGCCTGGCCCTGCCTGTCACTAGAAATTGGATCAAGGTCAGTGTCTGAGGCTGTACTCTCTCTCTCTTCCTCCTTCCTTCTTCTCCTCCTCTTTCATCTTCTTCTCCTCCTTCTCCTTCCTCTTCCTTTTCCGTCTCCTCTTCTTTTCTTCCTCCTCCTCCTCCTCCTCCTTCATCTTCTACCATTTACTTTTTTTTTTTGTGGTACGCGGGCCTCTCACTGTTGTGGCCTCTCCCGCTGTGAAGCACAGGCTCCGGACGCGCAGGCTCAGTGGTCATGGCTCACGGGCCCAGCCGCTCCGCGGCATGTGGGATCTTCCCGGACCGGGGCACGAACCCGCGTCCCCTGCATCGGCAGACGGACTCTCAACAACTGTGCCACCAGGGAAGTCCCCCCTGCCTTCCTTTTTAAAACACTCACAGCCTCTGGTGATGCGTTGCTGGCTGCTGTGTTCCCACCCCATCCCCATTGCCTTCTCTCAGGAAGCCTTCTTCCTGTTCTGGGCCACAAGCATCCCCTTCTCTCAGCTCTGCACACAGCATCCATCTCTGCCACTCACTTGGCCTCTTGGCAGACGCTGCCTGGCATATTTACCCACCTCCTTATGCACAGTGATGCCTCTGTGAGCAAACCTGCTTTTAGTCAAGTCTGCCTGTGCAGAGTGAAGGTTGGGGGTGGCTGGCCCGGGGTGGGGCTGGGCCCTGGACAAGGCTTTTGAGAGACAATCAGGGTCCAGGTCTGGTCCCCTGAGTGGGGACTCACCTCCTGGCCTCCCCTCTGTGTAGCTGGGTCTGGGGTGGCAGGTGGGGACCGGGAGGGGATGGAGTGTAAGAGGAAGGAAGGGGAGAGAAAGAAGGGACAGTCACAGGCCAGAACAGAGCCTGTGCCTTCGCTGTTCCTAGTGCACCTACTAATAACTGGAACGGTATCAGGAACTCAGCCACCCTTGCAGCAATCTTCTCCAACTCTCACCCTGATTTTCAAGGTGGGCATTATTAACTCCATTTTGATGAGGAAACTAAGGCTCAGGTTAAATACTACCTGTCCAAGGTCATGCAGATAAAAATTGGAAAAGCTGGGATTCAACCTAGATCTTTTCACCTTCAAAGTCCAGGCACTTTCAGGTGTCCCTGGGACCCTTCACTTTGAGAATAGAACATGGAAAATGTGTCCCGCTGGTCATCATCCTAAGACCACCAGAAGCCCCTCAGGGTAGGATCTGGGTCTTAGAGGCTTAGGGCTCTGCATCCATCCTGATGGCATCCTGCCAAAGACCCTCTCTTCTGAGCCCCTCCCCTGCTTTCCGCCAGCCTAATGAACCCAGAAGTTGAAAGGCCAGTCCTTTCTGTCCCAGGGAACAGCTCCCTGGAGGTTCTCTTTAGAGATTCCTGGATGCATCAGTCAGGTCCGGAGCCAGACAGAGCAGGAGGTGAGGAGAGGAGAGGAGAGCTGGAGGGCAGGGGCCCAGGGCCCCCAGGGAGGCTGTCTGCGGTGGACATGTCTGGTGTGGCTACCCCCTTCCTGCCTCTTCGGAGCTGTCCTGCAACAACCCTAGTTAAGGATGGGCCCAGGTAGCACCTTTGTACCATGTGGCCCTGCACTACGGATTGGACTAGGGATGCATACCTGATCTAAGAGGACCCGAACTATCAGCTGGGTGGACCAGTCAGGTTGTCTCTTCCAGGGGTTGTGATGAGGGCTGAGTGGCTGGGTAGTTTTGGGGAGCTGAGCTGCAGGGTTACAAAGAATTGGGTCCTAACTGAGACCAGGGTGAACCAAAGCCACATGCAAGTCGGGGTTATTGGGGAAGAGAAGCCAGAGTGAACAGGAACAGCAGAGACAGGGATGGTGTGGCCTGAGAGAGATGGAGAGAGAGGCCTGGGCTTCTGACTGCGGGTCTTTGACACCAGCTAAGTGGTGCTGTTTCCTTTCAGAAGTCCCCTTTTACTCACACAGGTCCAAGGGGGCACGGTACGCTGGCTAAGCTCCAGCCGCTCCAGAAGGAGAAGCCAGGCTCCCAAGCACTGTGTTCCAGGTGTGTCTGGCAGAGTGAGCAGCGCAGCAGGAGGGCCCTGGATGAGTCTGGGGAGACCCATAAGGGCACTGCACACTATAGTGTTTAGGGGCATTCCTGTTGAATCCACGCAGCAGCCCTATGTGGCCCCTGGGCAGGGATGGTCTCCATCCGATGGCTGGGGACATTGAAACCTGGAAAGGTTGGTGTCTCACCCGGAGTTGGACCTGGTACCCAGGCCTCCTGATCGCAGGCCTGCTGCTTCTCCCATAACCCACACTGCCTCTCTGATCCCCTCTCTTATTAGGTAGCTGGGTGACTTTGGGGTTAGAAATACAGTGTGCAAAGTACCTAGTACAAGGCCTGGCATGTGGAAGGTCTCAGGAGGTGGGAGCTGTTGTTAACATTATGTTTTAAAGCACAGCTCTGAGCTGCCACCTACCACTCAGAAGCCTTCCTTAGTTCCCCAAATGCACACAATACATTCTAGGGGTTTCCTGGCCCAGCACGTAGGCTGTGCACAACCTAATGCACCCCCAACCTGGCCTGCTCTCTCCTGGCTCCCCCAACACTTCCAGTCCCCTCCGCGTCTCACCTCTGAGCACTTCCTCATGTTGCTGGGCTGCCTGGAGTTCCCTCCCTCCTCTCTTCCGTCTCCAGGGCTGCCTCTTTTGGGGCACCCTCCCCTGTCTCTCTGTTGGAAGAACGGTACCTTCTTCTGCCCCTGCCATTCTCTGCCAGGT
This sequence comes from Monodon monoceros, assembly GCF_005190385.1. Lineage (NCBI taxonomy): Eukaryota > Metazoa > Chordata > Mammalia > Artiodactyla > Monodontidae > Monodon > Monodon monoceros. The sequence goes on from NW_021703775.1 coordinate 67,690,244, forward strand.
ATTAGGTTTTGCGTGGAGGTGGGCGCCTCTCCCACTGGCCCACCTTGCCCGGTGTCTGTGGTGGATTCCCAGCGGATGCATGAAGCTGGTCTGGATGCATGGGTTGGGTTTGGCAGGGAGGCCTTGGGCTTTGGCAGCGTGGCCCCCGTGGGCTCTGTCTCCATCACCTGCTTCCCACTCTCCTTGCTGGTCATGGCTGGTGGCCCAGACAGCTCTGGGCTGGCAGGGAATTTGGGAGTAGATGCCAGGAGATGTGAAGGAGGTTTTTCTTAGGCTCAACACCCTGCCCAGGGCTCAGGAGCTCAGATGGTGTAGGTTGGCACAGTGCCCAGGAGGAGAGGGACTCCAGGCAACAGGGACTTCAGCCTGAAGCCAGCTGCCAGGACCTTCTCTCCCTCTGAGCCATCCTGTAGACATGGTGTCCTCACCCCTACCACTCACACATGCATGCGTGCACACACACGCACACGCACACACACACACTCACTCACTCCAATACCCCGCATGTCCCCCACCGTGGCCTCTTGGCATGACCCTGTCCACCATCCAGGGCAGAGAGTACAAGAACCAGGGGGGCTATAGGGTGAACACACCCAGGAAGCAGGAGAATCTGCCCTTCGATAAAAGGAGAGGAGCCCCCTACAGGACTTGGCCTCTGGACTCCCCGCTGTTCCTTCAAGGTCCAGGCCCTCAGGGATCTAAAGAAGCCACCAAACACAGCTCTTCCTCCACACAGGCCTGGACCCAACCGAGAGGCTAAGATTCCACCCCTCTCCATGGAAGCACACTTCACTCAACCCCGGGCCCTTAGGTGGAATGAAATGAGGCTCAGGCCACTGCTTCTCAGCTGTCTTCAGTGGAGACACAAGCAGCTGTCCCCATCCTTGGGACACTGCCCTTTACACAGAGACATGGAAGCAGACACTCATCCCCCAAGCCTGCCTCCCGCTGCCTGACTCACCCCGGGCTTGTCACTTCTCCTCTGACCTCTGATTTCCCAACCTTTTCAATTAGCTCTGCCACTCCACCAGCCTTGCAAGTTCTCCATCAACACTGTTGTTCACAGCCCAGAACCGCAGGAGAGCCCGGCCGGGCTGGGGTATAATTGGAGAATGACTTCCTGGCTCCTACGGCCTATAGAGGATGCCTATTCATGCAGGGGTGTCCCGAGCTTGCTTTCTGCGGTGCCTAGAGCTGCAAGCTGCGCAGACTCCCCTGGACCCAGCCCTCCCCAGCAGCTACAGTGCTGCTGTGCCTTCTCCTCCGTCCACCCCCATGTGGAACCTGGGCGAGCGGGCTTTCTCTGCCCTTGACTTTATTCAAATGATTCAATGACTGTCACTGCTCCCTCCTCCCCAATTCAAAACAGTCTTAGCTGAGCTTTATATAGTGCTTACTATGTGCCACTGCTCTAAGCGAGCTAATATATGTTCCTCTTTTATTCCTCTAACATCCCTATTCTGTAGGTACTACTATTATTCCTATTTAAAGATGCAGGAACTGAGCCACAGAGAAGTTAAGTGACTTGCTCAAGGTCACACAGCAAACACTTGGCAGAGCGAGGCTCTCCCCATACTGCTTCTCCTGCTCTCTCTGAGAGCTTAGCTCTTTTCCTCCAACTCCCATTTCAGAGGTGGTGAGGCCTCCCCTCCCAAGGCTGAACCCCTAACTACATGCTGCCCCGGCCTTGGGCTTTTCTTCCTAAACTTTCTCCTGGAGGCCCCCCATTTGAGGGTATTTTTAAATTGTCCTCTGCTAACTTCTCACTGTTTGCCTCAAGTCTTCAAAAAAGGGAAGGGAGGGAGACTGGGAAGGAGGAAGGGAGGCAGGCCCACCATGCCCCTGTTGCTTCTCCCCTTACCCATCAGGATGCCCCTGCTTCACCCACTAAGACTGCTCTCCCCGACAGCATCAGGAATTGCCTGAGTACCAGACCCGGTGCCCTGTGGGCAGGGCTGCCTTAACTACATGGCACTCTGGGACCAATTAGAAAAGAAACGGGCCCCGTCTGGGTGGATGCAGCCCCTGGCAGAGTGCATGGCTTGGTAAGCAGGCCGGACTTCAGCAACCCACACCCATCAGCTGGATTCTTTTGGACAGTCCATAACCTGGACAGTCATACATGGCGGTCTTGGCTGTTGGCATCCTCATTTTCCTTCATATTCTGGCCATGCTCAGCCCTGATGGCCGGTCCTCTTCCTCACTGGATACCCGACCCTCCTGCTTCCCACGGGTCCTTTGCAGTCTCCCCTGCTGCCTCTGCTTCCTTCTCCTGCACCCTGATTTTAAGAGTGGACCAAGATTCTGCCTGGGCGATCTGATTCTGGCTCTAGGGAGGCCACCAAGGCCTCGCCTCCAGCTCTACTGCACACTGTCACCTGGCTGGAGTGTGTGCACGCAAGCCTGGCTGGGCCACCGGAACCCATCCCTCCCACCATGTGGCCTCTCTGTACTGCCTGACTCCTAGTAGTTCCTCAGTCAACCAGGCTGAACACCTTGCCTTCCCCTCTTCTTCTCCCCCCGGACCTAGTCCCAGCCATTCCTCTTTTCCTAGTCCTGCCCTTTCTTTCTGTTCCTATAGCCACCACCTAGGCTCTCATCCTTTCCAGTCTGGACCTGGGGAGCCGATCCTCGGTAACTTCCTAATCTTCCTCACGCCTACTTCCAGATCACACTCCACTCTGCACTTGTCGCTGCTCTGCTCTAAAGAAGATGTGGCACATATATACAATGGAATATTACTCAGCCATAAAAAGAAACGAAATTGAGCTATTTGTAATGAGGTGGATAGACCTAGAGTCTGTCATACAGAGTGAAATAAGTCAGAAAGAGAACGACAAATACCGTATGTTAACACATATATATGGAATTTAAGAAAAAAATGTCATGAAGAACCTAGGGGTAAGACAGGAATAAAGACACAGACCTACTAGAGAATGGACTTGAGGATATGGGGAGGAGGAAGGGTGAGCTGTGACAAAGCAAGAGAGAGGCATGGACATATATACACTACCAAACGTAAAATAGATAGCTAGTGGGAAGCAGCCGCATAGCACAGGGAGATCGGCTCGGTGCTTTGTGACCTCCTGGAGCGGTGGGATAGGGAGGGTGGGAGGGAGGGAGACGCAAGAGAGAAGAGATATGGGAACATATGTATATGTATAACTGATTCACTTTGTTATAAAGCAGAAACTAACACACCATTGTAAAGCAATTATACCCCAATAAAGATGTTTAAAAAAAAAAAAAAGATGTTAAAAAAAAAAACCAAAAGCAGGAAGGAAAAAAAACCAAAAAACAACAAACAAACAAACTTCCACGACTCCCCATTGCCTACAGGGAAAGAAGCTCACACTTTCAACCTGCCTTTCAGCGTCCTCCACCATACGTCCCTGACGTTCTTCTCCAGCCTGAGCTGCTGCACCGTACCCTAGGAGAGGGCTTTGGAGCTAACTTTTGGCAGTGCTTTTCCATAGCTAAGCTCTCTGGAAGGCTGCTGGGGGTGGGTGGGTGGGGGTGGGGAGGGGCTGGGGGAGGGGTGGTTCTGCCCTTGTCGCACTTCCCACCATCCCCTGCCCCAGGCCAAGCCTTTTAATGGTCACCAGCAGCCTGACAGCTGCCCTTCATTAGAGTCGGCCTGGATTAGAGTCCAGCCAGACTGAAAATGTGGAGGCAGGTCTTATGGGGTGGTCAAGGGATGAAAGGAAGAGGAGCCTCTCCCAGCCTGCGAGTCACTCACCCTGGGAGACAGGCATGGCTTGGAAGCGGTTAGTGGGACAGCGGGGGCAGCATTCTTGCAGGGGGCGTTAATCCCAATACTCCCTTAGATCTGTGCAACATTTCAGTTTATTGCTCACTTTCTGCGTGAGACGCAAGAATCACTATCACGCACCCCACTGAGAAATGAGGAAGTTGAGGCTCGTGCTGGTGAGGTGACTCGGTCAAGGTCACAAGATGTGAAATGTGTGCATCAGAGGCAGGATGGAGTTTCAGGGTGGCGGAGGGTGTCTTTCATGCCAGCCCACTTGCTCACCCCAGGCTGGACCCAGGCTTTCTGCGCAGCAGGAACCTCCCTTGCCGTCCAGGGAGGGGCTGGTTAACTCCGGCACTTGGTGGGGAGCCCTGGGGGAGGGGCTCATCTTGCCCTGCTCCATTCCTGGCCCGAATTGGCACCAGCACCTGGGAAGGGCAGCCGGCCAGCCACGTGCCAGTGTTACTTTAAAAATAAACCAGGGAAGAACGTGGCTTAAAAATAACCCTGGGGATGTGTGAGGAGCTAATTACTGCCGCAGCCCCCGGTCAGGGCTTCGAGGAGCGCGCCTGGACCCGTGGCTCCGTGTGCTGTGTTCCCTCTGCCAACCTCTTCCAGTTGGGGGCTGCGTACCAGGCCCTCCTAGAGCAGCCGGGGATAGACAGGGCCTCAGAATCCTGAGGGTGGAAGCTGGAGGCGGCTCTGGGCATCCTGGGCGGCCTCCCTCACCTTGGCCAGGACACGGGGAGGCGGGGGAGGGAGGGGAGTACCCAGGCCGGGAGGGAGCTCTGACAAGAGTCTCTGGGCCTCACCCCTGTCTTCCCACTGGAACCAGCCAGGCTCCAAAAGGGACTCTGAAGTCCTGAGCATCCCCTTCTTCTCTGCATGTGGTGTTGGCAGCCAGGTGGCTGGTTTTGCCGATTACATCTCCCTATTTAGGACTCCTGAACCGCACCAATCATTGTAACTGTCTCCTGAGAAGAACTCGGAGGCCCATCTTGGCCCGTCGGGGTAAGAATGCACGGCCCTCCTGGCTGCCCCCTCCTAGTTGCTTCCACAGACATCCCTGGCATGTGAGCTCGTGTCTCTGGACCCTTAGTGCTGAGAGGGCTTGGTCTGCTGCCAGCCAGGCCCGAGGAGCCCCCAGGCTCTTTCCCCAATGGCGGTCAGGGAAGCAGGAGCCACGCTCTCATCCCGCAGCCCAGGTTTCCACAAGGCTCTCAGAAACTCTTGCAGATCCCCTACCTTCAGCACATCCTGAAGCGACAGGGAGGAGGGGACACAGGGCCCAGCAGAGGACGCAGCCGAGGACAGACGTGCAGGATCAAAGAGAAAAAGCAGAGCTTTCCCGGAGGAGGGAGGCAGAGGCCAAGACTGCTGGAAGCTAACAGAAATGATCAAAGGACAAGGATGGATGGGAGGGGCGGGGGAAAGGAGCAGCCGGGAGACACAGGCAGAGCGGCAGTTGGGGGCAGGGGCTTTGGGGTCAGACAGGCCCGGACTCAGGGACCTGGCTGGGTGTCCTGAGCCAGTAATCTTGCTGGGCCTTGGGTCTCATTTGCATAATGGACATAATGATGACTACCTCATGGGCCTCTGCAGGAGGAGGTTTGTAAAGCATTTATGAAAAGGCCTGAAAATGGGGAGCCGGGATATTGTTTGTTCCCTCTCCTGCCTCTACTGGGACCTGGCCCCTCTGTACCATGTCAGGCTGGTCAAATACAAAGGATGCCCTACCACTCTCTTCTCCCCATGCTCCTGGAACAAGCTGTTCACGTGTTAGTTACACCATGTTTTCATGGTCAATGTCTCCAGTGATCACCGCACTGCCAAGCGCACTGGCTGCTTCTCTGCCGTCATCCAACTTGACCTCCCAGCAGCAGCTGGCCTGGCTAACAGTTCCCTCTCTCTTAAAACAACGCCTCCTGGCCTTGGGACACTGCACTCCCAGGTTTCCCTCCAGTGTCCTGGCAGGTCCCCTTCCTTGCCTGACCTCCTAGTGCTGGAGGAAAGGCCTGGGCTCTTCTCTCCCATTCTCCCCTCGCCCTGGCTGGTCTCATCAAGTTGCATGACTCTAAATATTATTGCCATCTGATAACTCTTAAATTTATATCTCAGCTTTGACCTCTCCCTTGAGCTACAGACTTGTCTGTCTAGCTGCCTGCATGGATTTGTAATAAGCATCTCAAAATTAACCTGTATGTCTAAAACAAGAAGTCTGGAATCTCATCTCTTTAACAAACCTTTTACTCTCTGAATTTTAGTTCCCATCTCAGTAAATGCTTACCTTCCATCCAGTTGCTCAGGTCAAAGATTACCACTGATTATTCCCTTCCCCCTACTCCCATAGCCCTATGGCTCCCTCCTTCCCCCCAGCACATACATCCTATCCATCAACAGGTCGGGCCAACTCTGTCTTGAAAACACACCCCCAATCCACCTCTCTCTACAGTCTCCACAGTCTCCACCCGAGTCCCATCCACCACCATTCTGTCTTTCAAGTTACTCAACTGCAGCCTGACGGATCTCCCAGCTTCCCTCTTCTACTACAACCAGCTGACCTCTAGCAGCCAGAGGGAACTGGTAAAAATTTAAGTTATATCACACCACAACCCTGCTTAAAACTTTCCAGTGGCTTCCATCACATGTAGAGTAAAATCCAAATTCTTGACCATGGCCTCCATGGCCCTGCAAGATCCAGTCCTCCCATGCTTCCACCCCTTCGCTCAGCACGTGCTGCAGGCACACTGCCCTTTCTGCTCCTGTCCCTCAAACATGTCAGCTCTGGCCTACCTGGGACTTCACGTTTGCTGTTCCCATGCTCCGCCCCCACCCCGGAAGGTTCCTCCTTGATCTTTGCATTCCACAGGCTCCCTCCCTGGAAGGCTTTCCCAGATGGCCCATCCCTCCTCTCCATCACTCTCTACCCCATTCTCTTGTTTTACTGACTCCTGGCACTTGTCACCATTGGGATGATTTCTTTTTTTTTTTTTCTGTGATCACATAACGTAGTTTATCAACTTCCTCTGGAATGTAGGCATCATGAGGACCAGGGCTGAGTCCCTAGGGCCCAGAACAGTGCCCAACACATGGAAGATGCTCAGAAAAAGAAAGAAAATGGAGGAATGACTGTGTGGGTGCTGGGGGAGTGGAAAGAGTCAGGAGGCCTGAGTTTGAGGACTGGCTCTGATATCGCACTGCTGGTGGCTGGGGCAGGCCACGCCCCATCTCCCCCTGCACCCTGCCCTGGTCTCAGTCTCCTCATCTGGAAGAGAGAAGGGTTGGGCTGAATTGGTGATTCTCAAAGAATCTGAAGGACGCCAGGAATTGCAGTAATGCCATCCACTGCCAAGCTGAGCCCTTATACTGCAAGAGCATGCTGGCGTCAGCACCCTGAACTGACCCCATTCCAGCCAAAGGTGGAGCAATGTGATCGTATGCTCTGCAACACACACATATCGTGTAATGGCCCAAGAACATTTTGAGATATCAAACCATTGTGAGGACCCATGCGGCTAACTCCAGCCGCTCAGAGGTCTAGCAGGTCACTGGTCTAGGTGGGATGTTGAAGGTTGGTCCACGAGCAGGACCTTAGCTCCCAGGACCCTGGAAGCCTCTGAGCTAGCCGAGGGCCTGGATTGTAGGAACAGCCACCAGTGCACTCATCCCAGGCCAGCTCAGGTCCAGGGGCAACCTGGGAAGAAAGGCTGTCTGCAGCCTCTCTCCTGGCTACCCTCCTGCCTGCAAGTGCTGGCTGGGGTCAGCAGGCTCTCAGCACCACTGCTCCTCCCACACCCCATCCACAGACTACTGTGGGAGCTGCCAGCTGTTAGGGGGCCCCCCTTTCTGGGCGGGAGTCTCCCGCATTCCAGCTGTCCCAGGGGTTGGGGCAGTGGACTCGCTCTGCTGATAAGCAAGGCTGCGGCCACAGTCAGAAATGCTCTTTCCAGAAAGGGGTGACTTGGAGGTCCTGGACAAGGCTCTATTCTTGGGACTGGACACAGAGGAAGTCCCTCCAGGGCTCAGCCATCATGCGGTGAAGTGGAGAGATTGTAACCCTGGGTAGCGAGCATCTCAGGAGGGGCTGGAAGCAGAGGCCAGGATTAGGTCCTGGCTGAGTTGGAGTAGAGATGGTCCGAGCTGTAAGGGGCTCAGACATCACCAGCCCAGTCCCTTGCAGAAAAGGCCAGCGTGGGATGTGACTTGCTGTGGGTCTCACAGCCAGGCAGGAGCAGAGAAACAGCAGAAGGGTCTGTGTCCCCCACTTTCCTTAGCTCAGCTGTGCTACAACACCAGTCACAGCTCTGAGAAATGACACGTAGCCCACTGACGATCCTAAGGGGAAGATAGGGGACGTCAGGGACTCTTTGGTGCCCAGGGAAGACAAGTGCTTAGGAGTCTGGGGCACTGAGCTGGGCACCCAAGGGAAGGAGGTCTGCCACTGAGTTTACGTCCAGGTTTCTCTTCCTCTGGCCCCACTTGGAGGTAGACCAAGGACCAAGAGTAGCCCCGGAGGGTCTTCCTCTGTCTAGCCCTCATGGTGGAAAATCCACGATGCAAGGTCATGCTGAAGAGGGGCCAGGCTGGCTCAGCCAGGCTAGAGCCCCCCACTTTGTTCCCAGGTGAGTGATACTCACACAGCTAAGGGGGCTGACCCCCTTCCCTGGGGTCACTTGAGAGCTAAGCCATGGAGGAGCCACCTCCTGTACCATGACCCCCACTGAGACCCTCTCGGTCCCCTTCTCCTCTGGGAAGAGTAGGACCTGCCCTTCTCCTGGGGCCACCCGCTGTCTCCTGGGGTCTCTGCTACCTGGCTCACCCCAGGAGCTTTGGCTTGTGAACTCCAAAGATTCTTCCTCAGCTGCCCCTTGACTGTTTCTCAAGTCCCAAGGAAACCCAGAAAGAAAATGCTAGCTGCTGGCTGGCAAGTGGCCCAGCCTCCCAAGTACAGAACGCTGATTCGAATAAGCTCTCTTCTTTCCTGTGCTTCCCAAACCTGGCTGCAGATTCCCCTCATCAGGGGAGTTTTTAAAACTCACAGACTCCTGGGCTTAGCTCAGGCCCGGACACCCATTGCTCTGGCTCCAAATAACTACTGCTATGGGGACCAGCGTCCGACTCAGCATGCAGGGGCCATCTTCCCTGCCCTCCCCGCTGCACGCCGGGGAGGAGGTGAGTTGCCAAGTCACCCCCAACCAGGCCCTTCTCTCACTCACTGGCTGTTCTTAAGAACCATCACTCTATTCTCATTTCTAGTCTCAGGTTTCCCTCCTGTTCAAATGCATGGAACTAAGGCCACTCCATGACGACTGCCACCCCCTGCCCCCCAGCACCATCCTCTTCACCCTCCATAGGCCAACACCCACTTCTACGATGCCCCAACATCCGGACCATCCAACCCACTTTCAGCTACAGGGTGCCAGAGCACTCCTCGGGGGAGAGCTTGGTCTTGGGGTTGGAAGGTCTGGACTTGACTCTTGCCTCCACATTCACTGGCTCTGTGTCACGGGAAGTGATCTTATGTTCTCAAGTCCAGTTTCTTCATTGACACCTACACCTCTGGGTTGTTATGAGGTTCAGGAGAGATACTGTGTGACCAAGCGTTTTATAAAGCGAGTGCTGGGCCTGCTTTACACACCCCTGCTCTGCTGATTGCCAGCAGCGCACCTGTGCGGGCCTGCCCTGGCCCCTCGGAGCCTCAGGGTCCCCCTCTGTAAAATGGGAATAGTAATAGTGTCATCTTCATAGGGTGGCTCTGAAGATTAAATGAGGTAATACATGTAACGGGCTCAGCCCAGAGAAACCTCCCAGTGAATGGCAGCCTTGGTTCATGACCGTGGAAACTGAGGCAGGCTCTGTGGGGTGTGGCGGCTTCATGTCAGGTCTAAGATCTGGACAGAATAGGTCCAAGTGAGAACGGATCTGTTGTGTCAATCTGAGACTTGCTCCTGCCTGGAACCACCCAGCCCTGCCTGCCCTGGTGGGAGGACAGCACCGTCCTGGGGGAGAGGGCTGCCTCCTGTCTGAAGCCTGGCATCACCCTCTTGGGGCTGTTCAACCAGGGCCTGACAGTTGGGGTCTCTGGAGAGAGCCTCCCAGATGGTCCTGTGGCCAGCGGGCTGGAATGCGCCTCTCCGGATGTTTCTGCGATGGTTATTTCTGCATCGGAGCTGTGGTCAGGAGAGGCCCTGCACATTCCTGAAGAGGGACACTGAGTCCATGCCAAGCCGTGCAGCAGGGGCCTGGCGTTGTCTATGCAGAAAATGTCCACACAGCAGTGGGGGACAGTATCGTCTCCTTCAGCTCAGTGCTGTCCCAGGGCCTCCTGAACACCATCCATAAGCCTGGGTTTGGTCTAGGCTCCAGAGTGGATCTTTGGTCCAGAAAAGGAATCATGGAGAGGGGAGGAAGTGAAAGCACTTCCTGGGGGCTGGCTGAGGTCTGCTGGGTGACCAGGGTGGGGCTGAAGCTAGATAATCAGGATTCAGGTTGCCATTACCCTCTGGTTCAACTGGGGTCATGAGGCACCCACTAGTTCAACTGAGGTGACCCACTGGTTCACCTGGCATGAGGGAGGCAGCTGGTGGTTCAATTGGGGTCATAGGGGCATTCCATCCTGATCCCTGGTCAGGATCCAGGCAGGAGAACACAGGTTGGAGTCTATCACTTCCCTCCTCCAGTTCTTGTCAAATCAAGTCCACCTGCCAGAGTCTAGCACTCAGCCCCCTCCAAGGTTGGCTCCACCCACCTTTCCTTGGGCAGACTTATGGCCCCAGCCTAATTCATGCCGCTCCCTTACCCCGGAAAGCTCTCACTGCCAATCCTCACTTACTGGAGTTCTCATTCTTCATTTAGGCCTTCTTCAGGTACTACCTGCTCCAGGAAGCCTTCTCAGATCCTTATTCTGAGTTACTCCACTAGGATTTAGCATATATACCATTCAACTTGTGGTTTCAGGATTCCACCAGACCGGGGGCTCCTTGGGGAAGGATCTGGATCTTAGTTTTCTATTCTCTTGGTGCCTGGTAGAGTGTCTGGCACTCAGAAGATCTCAATGATTTTTAGTAAACTGAAAATGAAGTCTGGTAAACCTGAAATGAAGGCTAAAGTCAGTACTATTTGGAAGGTGACCCAGAGGGTCTGGGGGTCCCCAGGACGTAGATGAGTCCCACTCTGGGTGCTCTAAGTCTCTAGGCTGCCTCTCTGAAGATCAAGAATCTAAGTATCTCAGGGTTGGTAAGAACCTTAAAAGTCACTTATTGAGGTCCCCAGTGTGATATATGGGTAGCGTGATGATCTTTTTGATGTGTCAACTTGGCTAGGCTAAAGCTCTGAGTTATCCAATTGAGCACTGATCCAGGGGTTGCTATGAAGGCATTTTGTAGATGTGATTAAAGTCCGTAATCAGTTGACTTTAAGTAAGGGAGATTATCCTGGATCACTGGGTGGACCTGAATCAATCAGTTGAAAGACCTTAAGAGGTGAGCCAAGGCTTCCCTGAAGAAGAAGAAACTCTGCCTATGAACAGCAGCTTCAGCCCAAGCTGGAGAGAGTTCCAGACTGTCCTTCCCGATGTCCTGCCGTATAGATTTCACTCACCTAGCCAGCAACTACCATCACGTAAGTCAAGACACATAAGTCTATCTATCTATCTATCGATATATATATCCAGCTGGTTGTGTTTCTCTGATTGAACCCAGGTTACCTCTGCATCTACTTCCTCTGGGGCAAACCAAAGCCCTGCCCCAGCCTCAGAGGAGGGTCCACCAGCTCTGAGGCCATTGGCTCTGACACTCCATGACCAGATTCCTAAGGACCTTTCCAGCTCTACACAATCTTGTTCTTAAAACCACAGTCCCCACCTCAGGTCTGTTCTCAGAAGTCAGGTCTCCAGGTTATTTAGATCCTTGCTACTCAAAGTGTAAACCACAGATCAACAGCATCAGTGTCCCTTGGGGGCCTTGTGAGAATTATAGACTCTCAGGCCCCATCCCAGACCTACTGGTTCAGAATCTGCATTTAAACAAGATCAACCAAATCGTCAGAGGTGACCAAGGGAGAAGTACTAATGTAGAGAATTCCATATTGCTCAGTTAGCCTTCTCTAGTTTCCCCTGGGGAACACCTCCTTTGTACAAATGGGGAGACTGAAGCCCAGCAGGGTAGTGCCTATGCCTCTCATGAGTAGGGGGAAAGCAGAGAGAGAGAGAGAGAGAGAGAGAGAATGATTTGTCTAAGGGGAGAGAAAGAACCCAGTTTCTAGCTCCCAGCCCAGGCTCCTGCCTTATATTCCCTGCATCCATACAGTCTCTTCACAAAGACGACCCTGTGTGTCACTGGAAGAGGCGGGAGTGGGAAGCAGGCGGTAAGGAGCTGGCTTTGGTGAAGGGGGAGCGTGGGAAGTCGACCCCAGCGTGGTGGGGATCCCAGGGGCCACAGAACCAGGAGGACCAAAGCTGTCGGCTCCAGGTGGTAGCTGAAGCCAGCTCTGGAAATGGGAAAGTGAAGGCGTGACTGCAGCAGTAGGGGCTCGGGGTGGCTCCAGGTGAGGGGCAGGTCTCCGGGAGCCACCTGGGAGCTGCCTGAGCATGGGCAGTTTCTGGACCACGGGGAAGTGTGGACAGGCTGGGAGGTGGCCGTATCAGCTGGGCCGGTGACCTTCGCTTCACGACAAGCATTTGTCACGTGCTGAGGACCAGAGCCTAACAAAGGGGTGAGGAGGGGGCCCCAGGCAAGCAGGACAGGCCGGCTGGCAGTCTGCTTTCTTCTCTATGAGCCTGGGGGTGGGGTGGTGAACAACACGGAAGGAGGCATCAGTAAACAGGGTTCCCTTCTTCTCCAATCAGAATTTTAGTTTCCACACTGTAAAATGAGAGAGGTGGAGCTAACTAATTTCTCTTTGGGCTAAATGCTCTACCCATAGTCCTGAGGATGTGATATCCTGAAGCTGAGGTCACAGCTGAGTGCCCTGCATGACCCTGATACCCATCCTCCATTGTCTGTGACATTCATACGAGAGGGACAGCAGAGCCTCCGTGGGGAGCAGGACGCTGCACGACTCCATGAAAAGATACTTCCTACAGCCCTGGGTGTAAAGCCCTGTTACTGTCATTTTATACTTGTAGGGTCCTGGGCCAATGTTTGAACCTCTCTGAGCTTTCTTTTCCTTGACCATAACAGGATGATAAATGCCTGCCCTCCCAGGGCAGTTGTGGGAATGCAGGAGGTGAGAAGTGCCTCGGACAGAGTCTGACGTGTTATAGACACATCCGTTCCCTGCATCCAAGGCAGGGGTGGGGTGGGAGGGAGGGAGTGCCCATCCTGGGTCTCTGCTGAGGTTTGCCTAAACTCATCATGATCTCAGTCAGAGCTGGGTCTCTTCCCTTGCTGCTGGCTGACGGCAGGGAAATCGTTTTTACTTTTTTTTATTACAAAATCAACTCACAGATTTACCGTTTGTGCTGCCAGCTGAAAGCTGTTTCTAGTGGTGATTTGCACTACATTCATCTGTGCTTGTTTATGTTTTCTTTGAAAATACTTATTGTGTTTGTCCTGTCCCCACTGTGGCCAGGCATGTGTCTGCTATTTCTGTCCTATTCTGGCCCCCATTCCCTCCATGTCTCTAGCCCCGAATCATGACGTGTGGGAACTGGACGTGCAGGCAGGAGGCATGGCAGCCAGAAGGACCTCTGATCAAATACGTCCACTCTGTAGATGAAGAAACTGGTGGTCATAGAGGACCAGCAGCTAAGCTAAGTGGAACTGGAACTTTTGTCCTCTTGCTCCAATCCAGGATGGGTTCTACCACTGCGCACCTCACTCTCCCTGATTGGTTTGCTGCAGGGTCTGCCTGCTCAGAGGAGGGAGCATTGCCCCTGAGCCTGGATGTCAGGCAGACTCTAGGCATGAGTGAGGATCTGGGAAGCCTGGGACGGGGGAGTGAGATTAGGAGGATAAAGGGAAGGGTGTGGCAGCCTCTGGTCCCCAATCCTACTGTCCCCACCTGTTAGGAAGGAGTAGAGAGGTGCTGTGGTCATAGTAATCCTTGGGAAACAGAGCAGTTCCCTTCTGTAGGGAAAGTGATAATACATGAGAAATGATAACACTTAAAATTGTAGGTACTGTTTATTAAGTACATACTCTGTACCAGGCACTTCTTTCACATTATCCTATTTAATCCTAGGAGGTAGATATTATTCTCCCATATAGTAAATGACAAAGCAAGTTCAGAGAGACTAAGTAACTTGTCCAAAGTGACACAGCTAGTAGCAGGCGGTGGAGGTGGCGAGCGGAGAGGGGGATTGAGTGATGAAGCCAGGCACTCGGGCTTCTAAGCCAGCACCCGTGTTCATATGCCACCCTCAGGAAAGGCTGTACAGTTGAAGCAGAGGGGTGGTCTGTGGGCAGCGAGGAAGGAAATACTGACTGAGAGTGGACAGTGGGACCGTTTCAGGCTGCACTGCCCCTCCATCCCCCGGGAAGTCAAGAGAGTACTGGGAACAGCTGAGTGATAAGCGGACGGAGGCCCTGGTGCTAAGAGCAAAGTGGGGGTCGTGAGGAAAACAGGCTGGGGTGATGGTGAGATCTTTAGTCTAGGCACCCAAAGGGTTGTACCTGCGACTTGCTGTGTGAATTTGGGCAAGTCACTCACCTCTCTGGATGTCTGGATGACTGCTACTGTCTCCTTTCACTTTTTTATTTGAGGACTCTGGGATTTTGGTGTGTGGCAGGTCACTCCTATACTTTCCTCCTTCTTAGAAAGATGTAAGAAGTACAGGTTCCCTCATGAACTACCTGCTTGAATTCACAATCTAAGGATTCCCAGGCCATGTGGTGGGCGATGGGAGCCTGTGCTCTGCTGGAAGCTGGGGAGAAAGCAGAACAGAAGGTTTTCTGTCCCAGCTCCATCAGCTTAATCAATCACCTGGCCTCTTGTTGCCTTAGAGCCACAAGGAATCCAGGGACCTGCGGTGGGAGAACGGGCACCTGTGAGCCCATGGCAGTCTCCGGGAGGGCCTGGTGCTGGGCACAGTTGTGGCACGTGGTCTGGGTTGGTCAGGGGCCAGTGTGCAGGGGAGCAGAGGCTGGCTGTAGCTTGTTGGAGCCAGAGGCCCTCTCTTTCTGGGGAGGATTTTGCCAGAGGAAGAGACAAGCCTTGGCTACGTGGCGTCCCCAAAGTACAAGGGTCTGGGCTGGGTTCTTTAAGTAGAGAAAGAAATGGTAAAAAAATACAGGGCATGGGACTCAGAGAGGCTCCACTGAATCTATACTTTCAAGTCACAAGGCCATGGTGAGTCATTTACACTCAGAGCCTTAGGTTCCACCCCGGAAAAATGGGAATAATAATGCCCATCTTGAAGGGTTGGGGAGAGAACTGAACGGGAATATAAATGAAGTGTCTTGTATACAGGCTGCCCAAGCGTAGTTAACAAATGGCGGCTGCCATTAGTATTGTTGTCGTTGCTGTTAATAATAATAATAAATAAAGAAGCAGTCTGCACAAGCGGAAGGAGCGGGGGCCTGCGAGTCAGGTTTGACTACCCTATTCCCATCACCTCTTTGCTTCCTTCTCGGTAAGAGGAGGGGGTGGCACCAGCTGATCTCAAGGCCCTTTCCTGCTCTGACAGCCTCCAGGCTATGAATAGATGTGGCTGGGGCCCCGGAGGAGCCTAATGACTCAACAGCTAGAGAGGTTAAGCTTTCCCAAAAAAGAGTTTCCCTTTGCATTTGATGAACTTAGGGCCCAACAAAGGAAGGGTTTCCTGTCTGGGAGACTAGGGACGAGGGAGCTGGAGGAATCCTCGCAGTTCGTGGTGACTGTGACTAACCAGGTGAATGACTAACTCAGACCCTGTTGACCCTCAACCAATCGGGGCTGCCCATGAGCGCCCTGCAAGCCGGCACGATTGAGCACGTCATGGCCATGCCAATCCTGGCTGGCTTTGGGCTTCACAGCATATGGAGGCAGAGGAAGCGGCCAAGAAACCAGCAGGGGAAGGAACACTGGGCTTAGAGTCAGGAGTCCCTGCTTCTCGCTCTAAGTAACTCCGCTGCTCAGCAGCTGCGTGACTTTGAGGGAGTCCCTTCCCCTTCCTGAGCCTCCATGCCTTCATCTGTGCAAGGGAGCTAACAGTACCTGCTCTGGCAACTCCCCTGAGCTATGAAGGCTGAGACTCAAGAAATGAGATGAAAGTGCATTGTGATCACTAAGGCACTGAATGAACGGGAAATTTTGTCGTTATTCTATCCCAAAGGGACTCCCAGTCTCTCAGGAGACCCATTTGTGTCCCCAAAGGGGTCAGGTGGACACAGACTGCTGCCTTTGGGTCAAGATCAGTCTAATATAGGGCCCTTTCCAACCATCTGATCACAGCCCAGAGAGCTGTTTCTTAGATCTGAGCCCATATGGATAGCTCCCAGCCAGGTATCATAGCCAGAGTGAGAGGTGACAAAAAGCCAGTGATGGTTGGGTGGGGCAGAGTGGGCAGTGACAGTCTAGGGCCCCCACAGAACTAGGGTGGTTCTTTTATGCTCTCTTTCCTCTTGCCAAGCTCCTTATAAATAAAAAAAATCAGGGTTTCCCTGGTGGCGCAGTGGTTGAGAGTCCGCCTGCCAATGCAGGGGACGCGGGTTCGTGCCCGGGTCCGGGAGGATCCCACATGCCGCGGAGCGGCTGGGCCTGTGAGCCATGGCTGCTGAGCCTGCGCGTCTGGAGCCTGTGCTCCGCAACGGGAAAGGCCACAACAGTGAGAGGCTCACACACCGCAAAAACAAACAAACAAACAAAAAATCATCAGAACCACACTCTGTCTGCCTCTACCCCCAGCTTTTAGCATCTCTCTTGGTGAGGACTACAAACACTTTGGGAAACGGCAGGGATGGAGGGGAAGGATGATGCCGTCTCACTTCTGCACACCTTAAACCCATCAGTAGCATTCTCTGAGTGCTCCTGTGTATTGCTGGGTACTGTGCCGGCACTGCGAGCACAGAGATGGGAACCACAGGGCCCTGCCCCCATGGAGGTTAATTACACCCCCTGTGGTTAAAGAGACCAAATACACCCCCTGAAATGTAAACAGCTGTGCAAAACAGCCTACACTGTGTCGCTCAGCTGGTCTTGACAGTAAGTCCTGCAGTCATCCAGAGCCAGTGGCCTGGGATGGTCTGGAAGACTTCAAGGAGGAGATGGGATTTGAACCGGACCTGGAAGGTTAGCTTGGACAAGATAAATAGAAGACAGAGAAAAAGGCATGCCAGATAGGCACACTTCAGGTGTTCTCAAGGGACAGTTGGGCTGCAGTGGAGAGATCATGTCAGTAAGAAGTGAGAAATTAAGTTGGACATAGAGATTGCAGCCAGGTATGAGGTCCTGAAAATTTGGGATGAGGAGTATGGATTTATGGATTACATGGGCAGCAGGGGGGCATTGAGGGCTTCTGAGAAGGGTATTGGTATGGTCAGAGCTGTGCTTTGGGGAGATTCTTTCTGGCAGCATTATCCTCGGGAGCTTGCCCTAAAGGGGAATGAGGCTGGAGGCAAGGAGGTCAGTTGGGTGGTTACTGTGGAGCTGGGGACCAGGGTACTGAGAAAGATGGGGCACACACCAACGTGCTCCTGAAACCCTGGCAGGTGGCAGGGAGGTGGGAGAGGGGAGGAGACGCCAGACAAAACCCAGTCTGGTCCTTCCCAGGAAAGCAGGCTCCTCTTTGGGCAGACCTGAGTCTGACCATCCTGCACTAAACTCACAGCATCAGCAGGACCCAGAGGTGCCCCCACTTGGGCCACATCCACTCCTGGGGTCCTTTTCATCATCTTCCAGAAACCACATAGCATAGCTCCCTGCGGTCTCCAGAGAGCAGCGGAATCTCGGGACAGTCCTGCAGTGGACAAACGGCAGGGACGGCGTCCAGTACTGCCTTTTACCCCTCTCGGCTCCTGTTGACTCCCAGGAAAACACTGCCATCTTGTCATGGGCTATGCCAAATGGCAATGAGCCCGTGGGAGCTCAGCCAAGGCTAGGAGGAGGACCAGGGAGAGGAGAAGGAATGGGAAAGATGGAGGAAACAGCTCCTGGACGCATCCTAGTGAGCTCTGGGGAAAGGTGGGCTGGGAGCACATCAGGACCCGGAGGAGCCCTGGAGATCATTTCGGCCAAACCCTCATTGTCTGGAGGTGAACTTGAGACTCGGGCAGGGGAAGGGACTTGCCCAAGGTCATACAATGGGACAAGTAATGGAGCTGGGCTGGAATTATAGTCTTGGGAGTGGGTAAGGTGTTTATCCCTGTTTGGACACCTGAATAGCACATCAAGGGCCTCACTGGAGATTCTTTCTTGGATACCCACTTGTGCGCCTTGTGTGTGTGCCCGTGTATGTCCTGTGTGAGCTTGCGTGTGTGCCTGTGTGTGCACCTGTGCCTATACTGTGAGAGAGTCTGGGTGTGTGTGGCCTCCTACACTGAGGTCTGCCCTGGCTGGAAGAAGAGAACTGGGGCCATTCCTGTGAGGTGACTGTTTTCCTGGGACAGCAGTAAAGAAGGCAGACAGGGCTGGGTCTGGCTTCCAGCACCAGCTCTGCTGCCCTAAGAAAATTAAAGGCACTGGCTGGCAGAGCCTAAACTCCTGGCGCTGGGCACACACGTGCACGCAGACACGCACACACACACACACACACACACACCCCAAGAAGTACTCATAGCCACAGTTATGGAGTGTTCCAGGCACCCAGAGCGTCCCCGTGTGCCTCAGAGTGCCAAGTACCTGCATCCACACGTCTCCCTGAAGCCCCAGTCGGTGTAGACACGCTGGGGTCCGGGAGCCGATCTGCAAGGACACGGAGGAGTCGAGCGTTCCCCACCACTTACACTCGGCGCCCTGCTCCAGGGCCTGGCGCGGCCACACCCCTCCTCCCCAGCCGCCGCCCGTCGCTCCTGCCCCTCTCACACACTTCAGAGTCCCCTGGGGCCCTCTCGCAGCCTGGCAGGGACAAGTTAGGGCTGGCCCTGCTGGAGAGTCAAGTCCGGAGCCAGGATTCGACGCCTCCCCCGAGCCCTGTCCCTACGGAGCAGACACGTCAGGCTGAACTCGGGTTTCTGGGAGCGCGGGGTTCGGCGCCTAGACTCTCTCCGGGGGAACCCCCCAGCCCCAGCCGGCTCCGGACTACCCCATAACCCGGCGCCCAGCCCCTGGGTCCCCGCCCCCCGCCCGGCGAGTAGTTACCGATGGTGGTGATGACGGTGATGGCGAAGTAGAAGGAGCCGGCGAAGCGCCACTGCACGCCGGCCTTGTGCGGCTTGAGGCGCAGCACGACGCGCTCCAGCTCCTCGTAGCCGCCCTGGCTGAGGTTGTAGCGCGCCCGCAGCTCCTGCTGCCGCAGCTCCAGCCGCTGCCGCTCGATCATCTCTGGCTCCGACTCGAGCGCGTCGAAGACCGCGGCGCCCACCAGCAGGTAGGTGAATGTGCACACGATGAGCGCCAGCGTGCGCACGTTCTGCCGCTTCATCGTCCCGCCCGGGCCGCCGCCGGCCCCCCGGCGCCCCCGGCCCGCGCCCCGGCCCCGGCCGCCGCTGCTGCTGCCCCGGAGGCGGCCTGGGGCATGGCTGC
>NW_021703775.1:67709994-67715794 GCF_005190385.1 Monodon monoceros
AAAAAAAAAAAAAAAGCACGGTATGCCTTTGGCTCATTTGGCTTCATTACTTGACAGGCCTTCCATCTTGCAGTGACGAATGTTTATTTTACAAGCAGAGAGACCCCAACCTTTGCTCTCAACAGGAAAAGCAATATGATCATTATTTGGTAACCAGCATTTGTTTCTTTTTTGTACCCACAAGTCGGCTGCACTTCTGTTATAAGAAAGTGACTTTGTTAGGTACTCAATAATCAAAAATCAGGATTTCTTCAGCCGTCCAATTCAGAACATACAGAAAAGACACTGACAAGTGTTATTCAACTCTGTCAAAGAGATACTGATATTAGTTTAATAAATAAATCGCCTCAGTTCTCATTCGCTTTCACTGTCCCTGACGCTTTTCCATTACTTTCTTCTCCGTATCCAGATCTCATCTCTATGATGACTGTGTTTCACTTCGGCTTAAGGTCCATCCATTGCCTGACTCATAGATTGTATCTTCCCTCTTCCCATTACTTTTAGAATGTCCTTTTAACTCGGCACTCTATATACCACCGCACCTTTTCCTATGTTTACGTGGGCCTGAATGAAGCATTCACAGTTCTCTTCCATTTCTTGGAGTTTAGCTAAGTGTGTTTGCTGGCTATCAGCTCCTGCCACAGAAAGAACAAAACACCTTTGTTCCGCATTCGATTCCGTGAATAAACCTGGGAGAGATAACTACATATACTTTTCCTTACTTTGGCCCATCTACATAAATCACCATAGCATCGTATTTCCAGTTTTCGGGGATTACTTGACTGGGCTTTGATGCAGTAAAACGCAGCCCTGAACCATATTTCAGTACTCATAAGCAGAGCCTACTCACTATCTTTGAGGGCAAGGTGGGAGTGGAGAGGGGAGAAATAGCTTAACTGTGGACACTTCAAGGGGAGCAGAAAGCACAGCGGCTGCACACAGAAAGAGGAGCTTAGGGAGGCCAACAATGTCAAGTGTAGGTGTTAAATCTTAGGACTGGATTCTGGTCCTGTGGCCTACTAGCTGTGAAATTTGGGGCCAGCCCGCTTACCTGGGAGCATTAAAGGACAAGCTGATATAGGACGAGCTGATACAGACTGATACCTTCTGGCGCTCAATATGTGGTCATTTCTGTTACTATGTGGCCCCCAAATTACTGCCCACTAAAAGCAAAGCTTTCATTAGTTGATTATAATATAGATGAGGATCCAACTGTGGTTAAGTCAGCCACACCTAAGACCCTTCATAGAGGGCAAAAGTAACACTCGATGTGTATTACCTCTGTGTTCAAGAAAATAAGCAAAAGAGAGAAACATTTATTGTGGTTTGATAAATAGAACACAATCACAAATGACAAAAAACATGTGGAAATTCCCCAAAGTGTGCAACTTCAGAGACCATCCCTCTGATATTTACCATTCAGCAATTGAATGGTGAAGGCTAGGGAAAGAAGTTGACAAGACAGTGTTCATTGGGGAAGGGCCGTTTCAGTCTCTTCCAAACCTGTTTGTTTCTGTTTGACTTTTCCACAGAGACAATTTGTGGCTGAGGAGTAAGTCAGTCGAGGGAATGTACCAGAGTAGAATCCAAATCTTACAGAGCAAGACAAGCAAAAGATACAGTCCATGCTTTAGGGGGTTTCTGAAAGCCCCATGTCCACACTGGCTTATGATCTGGAGAAGGGGTGGGAAGGACTGGTACTTTATATGCACAGCACAAGGAGGCTGCAGCATGCAGCTTCATGGAAAAAGTGTTGCTTATTCTCGGATGTTTCTTTAGCTCCGAAAGAGACTGTGTGTGTACCAATTCCATACACAAGTGTCCAGCAAGGAAAGGTTACCTTCTATTGAGGCCACCCCGCATTTAGACCTCTGCCATTTCCAAAGGCCATCATATGTGAGCACCAGGGAGGGAGGGAGGGAGAAAAGGGGGAAAGCACATGTGTCCACATGTACAGGCTCTTATTACACACACTACGTAATACTAACATCCCATCTCTACCACATGTGGGAGGACTGTAGCATCTTCAATCGATGGGCAGAAAAACGTCTGTCTGAGCTGACAAACCTAACCTGACAGAGACAGAGAGAACCGGTCTGAAAAGCCACCATCTGTAATGGACTTCAAATCGGAGGAACACGGGCAAGAAATAACGTGTACAAAACGCAACTCCAAAAGAAAAGAGAAACTTGCCTACGAGTGACAGGACAATCCCACATAGACTGAATGGGAGCTTCATGTAGCTCCCTCCCTCCAAAGAAGATTTCATGACTGTTGATATACCTACACTTCCACCTTTTTAAGGAATTTATTCCAGTGGTTAAAAATTACGAAAGGGATTTTAGAAATTATTATTTAATCCATCTGTCCATAGCTAAATTGAAATGTCCTTTACTGGAGGAAGGAAGAAATTCTAAGCCCCTACTTCCGCGCTCCATTCATGTGCTAACACATACCAGTTAGTCCTTTCTAGGTACTCATTCTTTCTCCCAATTAGTTGTGATTCTGGGGTATGTGAATAACCTAGATAAATGAACTCAAACAAATCCAAAAGCTAATCTTCTTTTACCTTCCTCCCCTCCAACACGAAAGCCTTTTATTTTTAAGCAATGCAAAGTAACTAGAAAACCAGATTTATATTTCACCTTTGCCGAGTTAGTTTCACTTCCATTACAACCCGGCAGTAAGTGAAAGAAGTGAGCACAAGTGGAAAGAAAAGAATAAAGGGTGTGACTAATCCTCCAAACTAGAAAAATTATCTTTTAATCATTGAATGCTAAAAACAATTGGCAACATAGCTGAAATGACTCTAGCTTTGGGGGTAACTACATGATGAACCAAATAGTCACTTCACTGTATGTGGGTATTTTCAATCTGTGATGAATCCAAAGCCCTGGTGGGACATTATTTAACCTCCTAAACAGATAGCAAAGACGAGTATGAACAGGATGAAATGGTAAACACGAATCTGCATAACTCCTATCTATGGTCTACCTTACAGAACAAACCAACGTTTGGTCTGTGATCAATACAGGTTTTACAGCTGTATTTCTGACTCTGTGCCTATCTTCAAAAACAGGAGAGGATTCTCAGTAGCTCCACGAGAAGCACTTCAGGTTCACCTGGAATACACAGACAGTATAGAAAAATATGCTGTGCTGGGGAGCTGGTGGTGGAAGGGTGGGTGGTACTGTTTTTCTGGTTACTGTCTCTTTTCTGCACTTCACTTTTCACATCGGAAATGCACTGCCCATATACCATGTGCAACCAGAATGGCAATTCCAGACCCTGTTCACAAGTTAATGGTTACATCTTTG
The DNA here is from genome assembly GCF_005190385.1 of Monodon monoceros. NCBI lineage: Eukaryota > Metazoa > Chordata > Mammalia > Artiodactyla > Monodontidae > Monodon > Monodon monoceros. The sequence continues at coordinate 67,713,312 of NW_021703775.1, forward strand.
TTCAGTCTTCCTGAAAACAATGATGTTCAACATAGATCAAAATTCTACATATGCATTAACACAGAAACCAGCCTCATAAATAATCCTTAAAACGCCCTTTCAATCTTTTAAAAAATGTTATTGATTTTGGCCCTGATGGTTCCAAAACCTGGCATCAGATATGCCTCTCTGAACAGCCTTCAAACTCTGATTTCCCCTCCTTTTTTTAAAAAAAAAATGTGTATAAGCTACAATAATCTCTTTCCCTTTTTATTTTCAGCCGTGATAAGAACCAGAAACAAATTAAAACACAAAATCACTGGATGTGACAAAAGACCCCGGCAACACCTACTTGTCAATAATAAGAAATTAAAGCATTACTCCAGTGAGCACAGAGCTGACCTCATTTCCTACCACACAATTTAAATTTTCTCTCACCTTCTTTAGTTTCAAGTAGTGTGCAAGGTTATTCTAACCACCTCAGAGCTGTTCCTGCTGTCAGTGCTGGAATATCAGACTTATTGGAACTGCTTTTTTAGTTTCTTTAAAAACAAATATTAAACACTTATAAAAAGTAACAAATTTCTACTGCTCTCCCCAGGAAAATGGCAGTTGCCTAATTAAAATAAGATTTCTTCTGCCACCACTGTTATTTGGTACTGAAAATATTCCAAACAGCCGCCTTTAAAAAAAAAATATCTTTCTACTACTTCCCAGGGAGGAAACTAATCGCTATGCAGCGATATAAAAAGGTAACATTCTCTTGCGATTTGTAGAGGATTAGAGTTTGGCTTCATATATAATCTGGAGCCCATTGATCCACACACACAAAATCATTTCCCTTTAATCTGGGGATCAGACTCTCTTTCTAGAGAAACCTTGGCATTTGCATGGTGAATGCTGAACTTGGCTTGCATGGCTGGAATACTGGCAGGGTGGGAATTGGAAAATATATTTAAAAGTTTCTGCTATTGTGGGTAGGGGGTGGGGGGGTGTCGGTCTAAGCATCAGAAATCCTATTCTAGTCCCCATTTCTTGTTACCTGGAATTGTTAACATTTTACTCTGTTTGGCTCAAGGCAGGGCAAAGATGATTGCCTCGGTGACTGTTCCAGCTGTTACTTGTCCTCCGTAATGTTTGCTTTTCAGGGCTTAACTCCCACCCACCCTCAACTCTGGCCAAAGCAATTTCACTTCAGGGTCGTGTCCAATCCAAGATCAAACAATGAGGACTGAAACCAATTCTACGGTGATCAAGGGTCAGAAACCTTTCATATACCCATGTTGTTTCATTTGCTCCTCTGCTTCTCCAAGAGCAACCATATCCTCCGAGGAGGGGATTTGGGACAAGGAAATAAAACAGCTAGGCAAAAAAGAAAGGGTGATGCGGGGGTGACAAGGAGAGGAGACAGGGGGAAAGAAGAAGAGAGACTAAGAGGAGCCTGTTGGCCACAAATGTTTATTTCACTTAAAAACTTCGGTTCGTCACTTAAACTGGATGAATTTTTTTCATGTTAAAGTATTTTATAATTAATAATATGTCTCCCTCAGGCAACTAAACCCCTTCAATTCAAGCTTCAAACTTAACTCCAAATTTAACGGAGATAAACAGTGTCCTGCCCTTTTCAGTGCCATGATCGGATCGGGAATGACAAACTTTGCTTAAAGACAAGCACAAACACCTGGAGAAAAGCGAGAGAAGGACACCCAGAAATGACTCCACACTCAACCCCAGAGGGCAAAGAAAAAAAAAAACACCCTCAATCCTCTGTGTCAAATCCTTGACTTCTGGGCTTTAATTGCTTTTCCTTTCTCTCCCGATCTCTGCAAGTTTTGGGGCATGGGACGAACACAGTAGAAAATGCAACGAGGGAAATGTCAGTTGGAATCCTCGGAAGAAATCAGGCAGAAAGTTGACCTTTTGGCACTTGCAGCGCAATGGGAGGTAGAACCTGGCGCGCCCCTTCCTTCTGCGAGGTCGGGCGACGATTTAGGAACAGCCTGCCTGGCTCACGTCCACAGAGACAGCCCGGAAAGGAGCCAAAAGCTCCCGCGGCCCCAATCCCCGCGTGGGGAACGCTCTGTCCCCTCCGGGTACGGCGAGACATCAGCCTTTTCTCTCCGAGCCCGCCCCAAAGCCGGGGGAAGCGTCTCCCAGCGAGCCAGGCGCTGGGGGGAAGCCCCGGGGGCGCACCTGCTGCGGCGCCGCGAGGACCCGCGGGGGAGGTGCCCCTGCGCCCGGACGCCGGGGGTCCAGCCGCCGCGCGGTTCCAAGTTTTGGCCGCCTCGGCTCGCACCCTGCTCGCGCCACAAGTGCACTGATTGAGGCGATCCGAGGGCGCCGCGTTGCACTTACCCTTTGAGCTGTTCCCTCATGGCTGCGAGGGCTCCGCGGCCGGGGGAGGGCGCGAGCGGAGGAGTGAGCTTCCCAGAGCCGCCGGGCTCCCTGAAAGTCGAACGCCGCCGCCGCCGCCGCCGCCGCCGCCGCCGCCGCCGCCGCCGCCG
>NW_021703775.1:67715804-67721830 GCF_005190385.1 Monodon monoceros
GCCGCCGCCGCCGCCGCCGCCGCCGCCGCCGCCGCCGCCGCCGCCGCGGAGCTGTCCCTTCAGCACCACCCACCGCCCTCCTCCGCCCGGCCCCGCTCCCGCCCCCCGCCCCCCGCCCGCAGGCCGCCTCCTCCCGCCAGCCCTCCCGCCCAGCCAAATAAGGACTGGGGAGACGCGCCGAGGGAGGGAGGAGGGGGGGCTGCCGGAGGGGGAGGGGAGGAGGAGCGACGGGAGAGCAGCGGAGAGACCGGGCAGGACAGAGAGCGAGAGAGAGGGAGAGACCCAGAGAAAGATAAGTAGGCAGAGAAACGCATATAACTACAGAGGAAGAGAGAGAGAAGAGTCAGAAGGGGGTGTGACAGACAAGGAGATAAAACCAGAGGTAGACTCATAGACACAGAAAAAAGAAGAGGCAGGCAGAAAAATACAGAGCGAGAGAGGCACAGAGTGAAAGATGGAAACAGAAAGAGCCGCAGGCGAGAGACAGAGAGACCTGGATAGCTGGAGATAAACCGACGACACAGAAAAAGAGAAGCAAGGAAGGGGAAAGGAACTGGGCCAGTCAGGCCTCTGGGCCACCCCACCTTCATCCCTCCACCAAAATCACAACAGGCTCTAGCTGGACGGGACCTCGGGCCTTGCTGTCCTGCCCTTTACTATGTAGATGAGGAACCTGAGGCACAGAGAGGTCCAGTGCTGTGCAAGGGCACACAGTGAGTTAGTGTCAGCACTCGGACTCAGCCAAGCTTTCCCTCCTCCCAGGCCCTAGTCCCTCCCCTGTGCCAGTCTGCTGGCTGTCTCAGAAATAGGAGGGCACAGCTGTGGACCGGGCACACATAGGCCAACACCCAAGGGAAAGTCCTGCTCTCGTGAAATGTGTCCCTTCCTAGGTCAGCACAGCTCCTGGAACTGGCTGAGAAAGCACAGGCTGGTAGCCTAGGCCACTAGCACCCAGTCCTAGGGTCTCCTGCTCTGCTCCCCAAGGGACTTCGAGGACAGGCCTGACACCTATGGCCCCTGACCTGCACCAGCTGGCCAGGCTGGGCTTGCGCCGGGCTGCCAGGGATAGTACTGGACACCACCACGGGGCATCCCAATAGAACTGGGATCTAACTGAAATAGGGTGGGGGGGGAGGGGCCCAGATCAGGAGCCTCGCTGACAAATTGGAGGAGCCAGCAGACCTCCTCCTACACCTCAGTTTCTTCATTTGTCAACATGGTGCAGTGGTGGCGAGGATGGCAGGCTGTGGGGCTTCAGGCGAGGCGTCATCGCCCCCTCGGAGTCTTGCTTCCTTATCTCCTCGATGAGGTGCCACGGCAGATGATCCCACAGGCCCTGCTTAGCTCCAAACAACTCCAGACTTGGATGGGCTGAGTGAGCAGAATGACTGGAATGCAAATCCCACTGCCAAGGAGGGTCAAAAAGTCTTTCACAGGACCCTGGCGTGGGCCATGAGGAGAGACATGCGAGAGGCCCCAAGACCTCTGAGGGTGGGCTCAGGAGGCAGCCAGTCAGAAGCGGGAGTACCATCTGTCCACATCCTGGGCTGACCTGTCACTGCCGGTCACTACACTGCTTCTCCCAGGAGTGCCCCCAACTCATCCCTTTCTTCCACCATTCATGCAACAAGTATGTATCAAACATCTGCCTTGTATCAGGCGAGGCACGTTACATTCATTATCTCTAGTCTTTACCATGATCCTGAAAGGAAGGGATGGTTATGTCCATTTTATAGATGTAGAAACTGAGGCTAAAGGCAATGCAGAGAATCCCCCAAGGGCATTCTGCTGGGAAGAGACTTCCATCTGCCTTCCAAGCCCGTCCTCTTCTCCGTAATGACTCCTCGAGCCTTCATTTATTTTCACTGTAAATGGAATAGCTAATCACACTAGCTCTTGAACAGATTGTTGTAAGGGATCAAAGGGGATGATCTACATGTAAATCAGACAATATGAGGTTCTATAACAACTTCTTCTCCCCTAAGACTCAGGTCTTTGACCAGAGCCTGCTGGGAAGGCCTTGATTGGTGGCTCTTTGTCCCCTCCCCCTCCCCTCAAAGGTCTTTGGGTTGTGTCAGACGCTTTGATCCGCCACAAACTTCTGGTCCTGCCCCTTTGGCCATGAACTCATCCTGTTGCAGGCTTTCCCTCTTGGCATCTTGCAGCTCTTTGGAAGAAAAGCACTGCCTTTCCTGGCTTCCCAGGGGTGCAGGCTCAAGTTAGGTTCTGTGTTCCTGGCCACAATCACCCCAGAAGCCAGTTCCCCCGAAGCCAGTCTAGGGGAGCAAGTGTCTCACTAGCCTGGTTTTCAGTGTGAAAGCCTATGTATGTGTCCAAGGTCTGTCCACCTCTGGCTACCAGACCAGACTGCTGTGCAGATGAAAGGTGATATTATGAGTGAAAGAGCTTTGGAAAAGGGAAAAAGCTCTCTTTAGGGGCAGGGCATTTATTATTAATAATGATAATGCTTGTTCTCACAGCACTTCAGAACTGAAAGGACATTTAGAGATCACCTAGCCCAACCTTCTCACATTACAGATGAGGAAACTGAGGCCCAAAGAGTAAGAAGGGTGTTGCCCAAGGTCACAAAGCGAGTGGGAAGTCCAGGACTCACGTGCCATGGCTGGGGTCTTTCCTATTATCTCTCATTATGTCTGAGGTCAGGACACCCACCAGCAGGGGAGCACAGTGCCCTTGGAGCCCAGGAGGGCAGCCTGGGTCTCCTCCTCCTGCCGCTCCTCCTTCCCTTCTTTTAAGGAGGGGGGACCAGTGGGTGTAATTGCACTGGCGCCACTCACGTTTTCTGAGTAACCCCCAGGACCTATAGGCAGGAATCGCATTGGCCAGCCCTCGACCTGGGTGGGATGGTGCCAAAGGCCTGGAAGCCTATTCTGCTCCCTTCTGTCCAGGACTTCCAGGACCTGCCTGTGCCTCACCACCACCCCCGCCCCCCCCATGGGGATGCCCCACCCTCTGCCCAAGGCCAAGTGTCAGAAAGCACCTCTGTCAACCCTGTCCGTTATAAACGATAAAAACTGCTCAGCTGTGGCTTCTCCAAACCTTGTATTTTTTTTAATCCATTGGTGACTCCAGGGGAGGAAGCTTTGGGCCAGTAAGAGAGAGATTTTTTTACATCCTTCAAATCATTATACTGGTCAGCATTCCGTGCGAGGATTTTCTGAAATCCTGTCCGGTACAGAGAACACAGGGTGGAGAGTTGGGAGGCCTGGGCTGGGGTCCTGGCTCTGCCACCGCTCTGCCACCTGCTTGCTGTGGGCCAGTCACTCCTCCCGGGGCCTCGGTTTGCACAGCCATAAATGGAGGGGTTTGGATCAGGGCATGTCTGTTCCCTTCATTTATAACATCCCATGACCTTCCCGGCCTGCTTCTGCTTCCCTAGTTCTTCCAAGAATCAGGTGAAAAGAGAGTATAGTCACTGCTTTTAAGACTTTAGTTTGTGAGGAAAAGGACACAGTCTGAGTCAGGATAAATGGTACAGAATTTAATTCTCACTAGTTGCTCCATATTATTACGTACGAAGCATCATACACATAAGATTTTACAGGTTTTTTAAAATTGGAGTAGAGTTGATTTACAATGTTGTATTAGTTTCAGGTGTACAGCAAAGTGAATCAGTTATACATATACATATATCCACTCTTTTTTACATTTTTTTCCCATATAGGCCATTACGGAGTATTGAGTAGAGTTCCCTGTGCTTATTTTCCAGTTTTATATTCCACTCCATTCCTCACTAAGCTCTAGACACATCCAAGTACTTTTGTGCTTCACTCCTGGCTCATGTGGCTCCCATCAGCTGGGATGCTGATACCTCCTCAACCTCTCCATTTTCTATCTATCGAACTCCTATTCAGGCTTCAAGACCCAACTCAAAGGCCACACCCTCAATGAAGCATTCCCCAGTTGCCTCCAATCAGAATCACTGGCTCCTTTGGGCTTCCACAGCACCCTGTCCAAGCTTCAACTCAGTAGACACTCCCCCTGCCTCGCTGACCCTTTAATATTTGTCTTCCTCCCCGGCTCATTATTTTCTCCGGGCAGAGACCCTTCTTACTCATGGCACACCTCCCGCAGTGGGAGCACCGTGCTTTGCACACATGTTTCCTTGGGTACTCAGTACACAGTGAAGACCTTAAAGCATCCTCACCTGCTGGGATAGAGACCAGCAGCGTCAGTGAGGCCAGGGACCCAGACAGCAGAGCCTGTGGGCAGAAAAACCCAGACTATCTTTTTCTGTGACACTTTGCACGTACTTCAAAGGCTGGAGCAAGCCCTGCCTCGTTTAGAAGAAGAGGATAAAGATAAATTTGAGAGTCTGAAGGCCTGAGAAAGTCAGTGGGGAGAGCACTGAACTGGGAGTCCAGGTCCAGGAGCTTTGGTCCCGGTGCTGCTGCCAACTACCAGCTAGCTGGTGGACTCAAGGGGTCACTTTGTCTTTCTGTGCCTCGATTTCCTTTTCTATAGGATGAAAGGGTGGATTATCTTGAAAAGTCTCTTCTCACTCTGACATTCCGTGATGTTAATGACAGGCCTAGCCCTGTGATTAGCAATGCTCATTCTACAACAGCCAAGAATATGGTCTGACAGATGAGGGGCACAGAGGCCTCTCTGTCCCTCACTTTCTAGCCCCCCTTTATTGGCCAGTTTGGCTGGAAGATGGTGGCAGGAGGTGGTGAGGTAGGGGGAGAAAGGGCTGACCCCTAGTCAGACAAGCTGGGGTTCAAATCCTGATTCTATCAATTACTAGTTGGACCAGAGCCTGCCGTGAAATTCTGGTCCATCCTGGCTGGATGAGCCCATAAGCTCCTGGAGGGCAGGGATAGGGCCTTAGTCATCTCCACGCTCCACGACGCTTGATACAGCACCGGGCACAGAAGGTGCTCTGGAAACACTCCTCCATTCATTCCAATAGCCCTGGCTGGGCTAGGTGGGTTGGCAGGGCCTGGAGCCCCTGGTTTGCTGTAGGAAGGAGTGTCCAGGGCCATCTCAACATCAAGCCAGGGGCAGGCCTGAGAGGGGGGAGGGTCCTGTGGGCCCAGGAGCTGCAGCAGAGAGGGAAGTGACTGACACGGAGAGTTGCCCCAGGGATCCTGGCCTCCGAGGGCAGGTTGATTGGATTCAGGGCACTTAGGGTATGACTGTGGTGTTTCTTGGTGTGCCTCTGTAGGGAGAGACATGGAGGATTAGTCTGGATTTACAGAGCATAACCAGTCCAGTGCAGCCGGCTTGCGTTTGTCAAGAGACACTATTTGTTTAACATCTCAAGCCCAAACCAAACACAAGAGGCAGCTGTTCACAAAGGAGAGGCTCTGAGAGCTGTTGGGGGAAGAGCGCTACCCCTGGAGGTGGACACCTGGCTCTGTTCTCAGTCCTGCCCTGATGGGCTGGGGGACAAGCTCAGAACACAGACTTGGGTGTCCCGCTAGTGAGAGTGAGAACCAACCGGTCTTCATAGAGTTGCCATAGGGAACGGGCTTGCTCCCTTCGTTAGCAGAAAGCCTTAGTCCAAAGTCTGCACCTAGCTACCACATTGGACGGATCCCTTCCCATAGAGACGATCTCCTTGGTGGCCTCCCTCTCTGACTCTGAATACTGCGTGGAGATGAGCATCCTCGTGTGTGTCCTTAAGGACCTGCAGGGAATTTCCACTGGGACGCATACCCAGAAGTGTCACCGTACTTATGCCCACTGCATGGCACTAAACACCGCGGGGCTGTCCTCAGCGTGGCTGTCTTGGTTTTCACTCTCCTTGGCAGTGCATGAGTTGGTCTGCTTGCTCCTCACTGACACTGGTATGATCCACTTTTCTATTTTTGCCACTTGTATGTTTCACTATTTTCTACTAATTTCCCCCTTTCTCTCCCTTTCTCCTCCCCTACATTACTGGGGTCTTAGGCAGGCCAGCAGGTGATGACAAAGCCAGATCTGGGAGAAAACCAGTTGCTGTTCTCCAGCCCGGTGTGTGTGTGTGTGTGTGTGTGTGTGTGTGTGTGTGTGTGTGTGTG
>NW_021703775.1:67721840-67744410 GCF_005190385.1 Monodon monoceros
TGTGTGTGTGTGTGTGTGTGTGTGTGTGTGTGTGTGTGTGTGTGTGTCTAAAGGAGGCTGTGAGCCTGAGACTTTCAGTTTCAGGTCTGATCTTTTTTTCCCCCTCTCTATCGGCCAACCCTTGTCAGTTTCCCTTCCACTCACATTCTCCTCTGTGTTTGGCCAAGCTCACAGAATAATTAAAACTAGAGGAAACCTTAGACCAGGCAGTGCCCATGAGGAAACTGAGGCTTGGCAAGGGGAGTCTGCATCTCCAGGCCTCAGGGCTTGCTGGGCCAGAGCTGGGATTTGAGCCTAGCTATCCTGACCTCTAGGGCAAGGTAAGTGCCCTAGACTTTCCCCCCTCACATCACTAGAACTAAGTCCCTTAAGCCTGTCCTCAGTAGAGATTCTGGAGCCGCCATGACCTGTATTCTCTGACAAACGTGTTGCTGCTAAGGAAAAAAATGAGCCTGGAGATCTAGTCAACAGCCTCACAAATCTTGAAATCCTTCTTTGCAGGTTTATGGCTTCTGAGAAGCAAGCAGAGGCAGCCAGTTCTCAGCAACAAACACAATAATTATAATAGCACTTGCAATGATTAATCAGGCAGGGAGTATTGAGTGGTGCCTGTGAGCATGCGTGGCAGCGTGTGTGTGTGTGTCCATCCGGGTGGGGGAGAGGGCAAGGGGGGTGACTTTATTCCCAGTGAGCAGGTTTTAGGTGTCCTTCCCTCAGTTGAGGGGCTGGGTCACAACCGTGGCACTCCTTGGGTAGAGTTGTGATCTGGCTAGAGCTGCAGCTGTTTCTGCCGGGAGAGGAGTCCTATCCTGTCGTCTTGGACGTTGGGGTCCTGACCGTATACTGGGAGAGAGGAACTGATGAACAGAAGCCAGTTCTAGGCCTGTCAACCAGATTAACATGGGACTTCACCAACGTGATGTACATGGCAAAACCAAGGAACTTGGCATATTCAGCCTGGAAAAAAGATGCAGAGGACATGTGAGCTGTCACACGGAGGAGGGATTCGCTTTGTTCTGGGTGGCCTAGGAGGGGCCAGTGATCTGTGTGGAAATGCTCCAGTAAAAGAGCTTTCAGCTTAAAATAGATGGAGCATTCTCTCTGCCTCTGCAGAAGCAATGGGCCCAGATGTAATGAGCTCCTGGTCAATGAAGTTATGCAAGCACAGCCTGATTGATCGCTTGGGTTCAAGCTGTCTTGTTTTTTTTTTCATCTTTTTTTCCTTCCAGTTTTATTGAGATATAATTGACATACCACCCTATATAAGTTTAAGGTGTACACCGTAATGATTTGACTTACATATATCATGAAATGATTACCACATTGAGTTTGGTCAACATTCATCATCTCGTATAGATACAAAATTCAAGGAAAAAAGATCTTTTTCCTCGTGATGAGAACTCTTAGGATTTATCCTCTTAACAATTTTCCTAGACAACGTACAGCAGTGTTCACTGTGTTCATCATGTTGCACACTGCATCCCTAGTACTTATTTATCTTAGACCCAACTGGGAGTTTGTACCTTTGACTGCTTTCATCCGATACCCTCCCCCCACCTCTGGTAACCACAAATCTGATCTCTTTTTCTACGGATTTGTCTGTTTGTTTGTGAAGTATAATTGACCTACAACACTTTGTTGGTTCCTGGTGTGCAACAAAGTGATTTGATATTTCTGTGCATTACAACATGACCACCACGATAAGTCTAGTTACCATCTGTCACCATACAAAGGTATTACATTATTATTGACTATGTTCCACACACTGTACATTTCATACCCATGACTCACTTATTTTGTAACTGGAAGTTTGTACCTCTTAATCTCCCTCGCCTCTTTGGGGTTGAGGCTATTTTAGAAGGATCCAAAGAGCTAGTACAGTGCCTGGCACAGAGCATCTGCAAGAAATGCCTTCTGACATGATTGCTAAAAGTACTGAGTTTGGGGGCTGGACTAGATGCACTCTGTGGTTCATTCATGGAGCATTTCCTCTGTGCCGGGCCCTTTGACCCTCCTGGAAATGCTATATAATCCTCCGGCCCCAGGAAGGGCTGTATCTGGAGTCCTTGCCGAGCCCTCACAGCACTGCTTTCTCCCAGCTCCCCCATCCCCACCCACCCGAGGTCCCCACACGTATACCCTACACCTCACTGCTTGCAGAAGCCCAACACTCACAGGTTGGAGTAAGGGCCTAGAGGCCCTAGGGCTCCAGCAAGGGAAATGAGCCTCCAGCAGGCTAATTACTGGGAGCTGATTCTATTAAGTGGATAGCTTGCTCTAGGCAAAGCAATTACAGCTAATCAGCCCCTTGCAGCAGTCCAAAGGGACAGCCGTTTGAGCGAGACACATGCGTGACTAGGAGCGTCAAAGCAGTCTGAGGCTCAGGCCTGGGCAGATTTGTCTTAGGCCAAAGGCTGCTCAGAAAGTGGTACCCCGGCCCCTTCCCTGGGCTGCCCAGATCTCAGGCCACTGCGGTGCTGCAGCTCCATGGAAGCAGCACTGAATGGAAACTCAAAGACCTGTGTTGAGACTTGGCTCTGCCACCAAGGAGCTGAATTTCACTGGGGAGAGTGCCTCTCTGACCTGAGCCTCAGTTTCCCTGTCTGTCAAATGAGTAGGATGGATTAGGGAAGAATCTAGTCCAAGCTTGAAACTGGAGTCTATCTCGATATTGTACTGTATACTTAGAAATGTCTAAGAGGGAAGATCTAACATTGTGTTCTTATAAAAAATAACAACAACAGGGGACTTCCCTGGTGGTCAAGTGATAAAGAATCCGCCTTCCAATGCAGGGGACTTGGGTTTGATCCCTGGTCAGGGAACTAAGATCCCACATGCTGCAGGGCAACTAAGCCCGCACGCCACAACTACTGAGCTCGCGTGCCTCAACTAGAGAGCCTGCGTGCTGCAAACTACAGATCCCACGCCCTCTGGAGCCCGCCTGCCACAACTAGAGAGAGAAAAACCTGCACGCCACAATGAAAGATCCCACATGCCTCAACTAAGACCCGACACAGCCAAAAATAAAAATAAATAAATAAAATTAAAATAAAAAATAAATAAAATCTGTTAAAAATAATAATAGCAATAATAAATAAAGAGGTAGGAAGAAACTTTTGGAGGCGATGGATATGCTTACAACATAAATTGTCTTGATGGTTTCATAGGTGTATGTATACTTATCTCCAAATGCAACAAGTTTTATACATTAAATATGTACAGCTTTTTGTATGTCAGTCATGTCTCAATGAAATGGTTTTAATTTAAAAAACACAAAAACAGAGATGTTGGTCTATCTAGTCCATCTGGTTTGGATTCTAGTCCAGGCTAAAATGACCTGACCAGCTAGAGAAGAACTTTTTGAAATCCTCAAACATGGAAATATATGCTGCAGGATCTAATTATTCAGGCTATTAAAAAAAACTGAAATAATGTATTTTTAAAAATTACGAATGCCCTCCTGGAATTTTTTTCCTCTAGAAATTTAATGAAATGTGTGTTCCCTAAAAAACAGACAAGATTTTTTTGACCATGATTTAGTGACTTACAGATTCTTTGAGGAAGTTGGGTCATGTTAGCGGGGGAAGGAACGGGAGAGGAGGTCCCTGGAAGTGAGGGGGTAATGAGCCAGATGGAGACAGGAGAGTCACTGGGCCATGGCAGTGTCTGTTCTGCCTGTGCTGGTTCCTTTCCCAGAGGAAGAACTCCCTGAAAGATCCCCGGGTGCTGTCAGAACGCTAAGGAGTAATTTATTTCTTTATTCATTTATTAAAAAATTTGTTTATTTTATATTGAAGTGTAGTTGATCAACAATGTTGTGTTAGTTTCAGGTGTACAGCAGAGTGATTCAGTGATACATATACATGTATCTATTCTTTTTCAAATTCTTTTCCCATTTAGGTTATTACAGAATATCTAGCAGAGTTCCCTGTGCTATACGCTAGGTCCTTGTTGGTTTTCTATTTTAAATATAGTAGTGTGTACATGTCAATCCCAAACTCCCAGTTTATCCCTCCCCCACCACCTTTCCCCTTTGGTAACCATAAGCTTGTTTTCTAAATCTGTGAATCTGTTTCTGTTTTGTAAATAAGTTCATTTGTAGCAATTTTTTTAGATTCTGCATAAAAGTGATATATCATATTTGTCTTTGTCTGACTTACTTCACTTAGTATGATAAACTCCAGGTCCATCCATGTTGCTGCAAATGGCCTTATTTCATTCTTTTTAATGGCTAAGTAATATTCCATTGTGTATACGACCACATCTTCTTTATCCATTCGTCTGTCAATGGACATTTAGGTTGCTTCCATGTCTTAGCTATTGTCAATAGTGCTGCTATAAACATTAGGGGTGCATGTATCTTTTCAAACCACGGTTTTCCCTGGATATATGCCCAGGAGTGGAATTACTGGATCATATACTAGCTCTACTTTTAGTTTATAAAGGAGCCTCCATACTGGCTGTACCAATTTACATTTCCACCAACAGTGTAGGAGGGTTCCCTTTTCTCCACACCCTCTCTAAGACCACTGAAGAGGAATTTAAACATCAGTCCCTCCCAGCACTGAAATTCTAAGATTCTGGGTTGGTATGAAGCAAATGACGTGACCCAAACTCACCATGTGGGCAGCCTAGTGGAGGAGACCAGAAGCCAGCAGACCTCAGCAGCAACCAGCTGTGAGAGCTGGGCAAGCCATGGCCCCTCTGTGAGCCTCAGCTTCCTCCTGTGCAGCATAGAAGGATGAGAGCCATCTCCACTGTAGCCTCCCTCACACAGTGGTTGAGGGATTCCAAGTGAGATGATGAATGTGAAACTAAGACTAATTAAGTAATTCTATTAAAAGGTGAGAATGTAAACTATTAAAAAGCTTCTGTACAGCAAAGGAAACCATCAATAAAATGAAAAGGCAACCTACAAAACAAGAGAAGATATTTGCAAATCATATATCTGATAAGGGGTCAATGCTCAAAATAGTTAAAGAACTCATACAACTCAATAAAAAAGACCAAACCATTTAATTAAAATATAGGCAGAGGATCTGAATAGACATTATTCCAAAGAAGACCTACAAAGGGTCAACAGGCACATGAAAAGATGCTCAACATCACTGATCACCAGGGAAATGCAAATCAAACCCACAGTGACCTATCACCTCACACCTGTTAGAACGACTATTATCAAAAAGACGAGCGATAATGAGTGTTGGTGAGGATGTAGAGAAAAGGGAACTCTTGTGCACTGTTGGCAGGAATGTAAATTGGTGCAGCCACTATGGAAAAACTGTATGGAGCCTCCTCAAAAACATTAAAATAGAACTGCCATATGATCCAGCAATTCCACTTCTGGGTACTAATCTGGGGGAAATAGAATCACTATCTCAAAAGAGTATCTGCAAACCCATATTCACTGCAGCATTATTTACAATAGCCAAGATTTGGAAACCGACTAAGCGTCCATCGATGGATAAAGGGATAGAGAAAATGTGGTATATGTGCAATGGAATATTATTCAGATATTAAAAAGAAGGAAACCCTGCCATTTGTGGCAACATGGACAGACCTTGAGAGCATTATGCTAAGTGAAATAAGCCAGACAGTGAAAGACAAATACTGTATGACCTCACTTACATGTAGAATCTTACAAAAACTGAACTCATAGATACAGAGAACAGATTGGTGGTTGTCCAAGGCAGGGGGTGGGAGGTGGGTGAAATGGGTGAAGTGGTCAGAGGGTATAGACTTCCCGTTATGAGTCCTGCGGGTCTAATGTACCTCATGGTGACTATAGTTAACAACACTCTACTGTATATTTGAAAGTTGTTAAGAGAGTAGATATTAAAAGTTCTTATAACAAGGAAAAAAATTATAACTATGTATGGTGATGGGTGTCAACAAAACTTATTTAATAATATGTACACATATAAAATCATTATATGTAATACGTTATTACATGTCAATTATATCTCAATTTTTTAAAAAAAGAAAAAAAGTGTGTTCTTATTAACAACAGCTGGGACCCAGGTCTCCCTCTCTAATCCAGCCCTTCTCTCTTTTGATTTTCATGACTGTAGCTTTCAGAGCAGGGTGGCCTTGCTGGAGCAGAGCGTGGGGGCCACCTGACTGCCAGCTTTCCCTGACCTTGGTGATCTCAGATGGCTGGAGCCCATGTAATCAGACCAAAGCCTTGGTCTGTCCTCAAAGAGGAGCCCTGGCGCTGATTGGCAACCAGCGGCCTTGCTGGGCCACGCATAGCCTTTGGGCATTCGTTGGGGGGAGGAGAAGCAACCTTGATTCAGATGCTGGGCTTGAGGAGAGCCGATTCCCCCTGGATCATACTGGCAGGAAAGAGGAGGGAGGTGGGATGCAGGGGGAGGGGGCACCAAGCAGGCCCGGATTGCCCCGCTCATCAGCACCCCACATTAGTCACTTGCCAGAAGAGAGGGTATGAGGAAGACCATTTTATTCCCCATACTATTCTGAGAGTGGTGGGAGGGAGGGCTGTACTGGGAGGTTATTGGAAAGCCTGGAGTGCCAGCAGAAGAAATCTGCACGGCTGGATGGAGGCAGTGGGAGAACATGAAAGGTGCTCGGGCAGGGCTATTCCAAAGAGACCACGGCCCTCAAAGCCAAGCCCGCGTCCCTCGGCCTGGGCTCCTGTCTTGTGTGATCTGCCCAGTCTGCCTCTCTAGCCTCATCCCCCTTGCTCCGCTTAGGGCTCTTTGCACCAGCCATTCTGTAATCTTCGCAGTCTCTCCACATGTTCCAGGCTCCTTCTTGTTTTTCTGCCAGAAACGCACATTGTGCCAGGTACAAATATAATTACACTTAGTGCTGCCTTTGGAATGGCAGCATTCCCACTTTACAGATGAGAAAACTGAGGCTCACAGCGAAGCAAATGGGCTAAGCTCTTACAGGTAAATAGATGACAGTTCCAATATTCAACCCAGATCAGTTTGACTCCAAAGTCTGTGCTTTCACTCTTCTGCCACACTCCCTCGCTAGAAAATGATTGAGGGCAGAGCCAAGCTGCAACACGGGAATAGAAGAAAAGGCGCTGTCCACACAGAACCTGGCACATAGCTAGAGCTTCAAAAATACTGGTTGTGTGAATGAATGAGCAGCTCAGAGAGGAAGGCTGTAGGAAGGGCTAGGACACAGCCCCTGGGCTTGTCCCAGCAGGGACAGATGCTTGACTTTGACTAGGAAACAGGGCAGAACTGTGGGTGAAGCCAAGTGACTCCAGCTTGCAAAGGGACTGGGAGACAGGACTGTCATGAACAAGCTGGACTCAGTGACTGATCCGAGGTGGAGAGGAAAGAGGAGGCCAAGTTGTCCATGGCCCGCCCTAGCATGGTGCCCCAGCATCCAGCCCAGGCAGGGACTCAGAAGGGTCTCCACAGCCGTGCATAGATTGCAGGATACCTTTGAGTCTCTGAGCTAGGTGTCTGGGAGAACTAGCACACCGAGCAATCTGAAGGGGAATGGACCATCCAACCACGTGGACAGGGGCTGGTCCTGGTGCTGGGTCACCACGGGAAGGCACAGGTGGGTACCTGGGCTCTGTGCTGCATGGATGTCCGATGACCCAGAGATGGTACAGTCCAGTGATCCACGGAATCCACAGTACATCGGGGAGATGGAGATCAGCTGGAAGGCAGTGCTCAGGCAGAAGGGCACTGAGCCGTCAGGGAGACGGAAAAAGTGATGTCGTTAAGGAACAATGTGGCCAAAGGAATGAGCTGTAACTTGCTGGATCCAAAAGGACAAACGGGAAAACGGCTGCCAGAGGCCCAGGGGTGTCTGATGATGGCCTGACACGGCCCTGGGGGAGGGATTGAGCCCCAGTCCAGAGGCCAGAAGGGAGTCACCCCATAGGCTCCGTGGACCTTTTCTGCCCCCCCCCACACCTTGTCAAACAAACCCTCTGGTCTCTTAATAAGGATTGATGAATTGAGTCAGGACAGAACTCCTGGCCAGAGAACTCTACCCTGTTTCAATGGAGTGGATCTAAGGATGCAGTCGTGAGGCAGAGGAAAGAGCACAGGTTCTGGGGTCAGCATCCCTGGGTAGGTCCTGCGCTGCCCAGCTGTGTGACCCACCTTCTTAAAATGCGTTGGCAGGATTAGGTGAGATAGGGGAAGTACCAGTCCTTAAGTCAGGACTGGCATGTCTCAGTGCTTCTTTCCTTTCCCTCTGTTCCCTACTTCCCGGGTAAGAGCTGGGGAAAACCAACCCTGCACCATAGCTTAGGGAAGAAGCCAGCCCTGAGGCTTAGGTGATCTGGTCAGGAAAAGGGGCTTCCTGGTCTAGCATGGGTTGCGTGGCCTGTGGATGGACTGAGCTGGTTAGAGGCAGGCAAGACACTCAGCAGAGATTCAGGGGAAATTTAGAATCTTGAAATGAGTGTCACAGGAAATGTGTGTGTGTGTGTGTGTGTGTGTGTATTGTGTGGAGTTGTGGTGGAAGTCATCTGGTCGAAATTCCCACTCTACAAGTGAGGAAACAGAGGCCCAGGGAAAGGAAGGGTCAAGGGCCTGCAACATGATGATGGTACTTGGTTCTTGATTGAGTTCTAGTCCCATTGCTGAGTTTCCTAGTAAGAAAGATCTCTGACTAGCAAAGAAATAATAGGGTTCCAGGCAATGGCCAGGGTAGCAGACTTGAGCAGAGGTATTTGTGTTGACCTTGGGAATCTGGAGGAACTGGAACTTGCTTTTTATTGTAGTCAAAATTGTTGAGAACACAATTAGCCCTGGGTAGGGCTCCGGCTCACCTGCTACCCTGTGAGGCCCAGCCGTCTGCAGAGGGGTGTTCTCTCCTGGAAGTTTGGGACCAGAGAGCTTCAGGGTCTGATGGACTAGGATTCCTGGAGGTGGCTGATCTCCAAGGGTTTGGCTGGAGCACACAGATGGCCACGCCAAGGCTTCTGTCCACCCACCAATGGTGAACCCAGAAATATGTTGTCCTCTCTGCCCCAAAAACTCAGCTTTAAGAGCACGTCCAGTGCATGTGTGGTCCCACTGTCCCCTCCATTTTTCCAAGGAGGAAGGATGGCTCCAAGGTCCACCCAGACGGTAAGTGGGGGGGTGGGACTCCTGGGTCGTCAGACACACTATGGTCTCTGCATCTGCTTCTTCTCTCCGCACACACCTCCCTCAGGGCCCGTGATTCTCCTCAGCTGCCAGGTCAGTTCCCCCGAACACCTTCAACTGTAAGTCCTGTTTCTCACCTCCTGTGTCTGAGCCCTTTCACTCTCAGGCTGGACCAGCCTTCTCCACCAGGTCGGGGAGGGATGCAGAAAGGGAAGCCTGATGCCCCTGTACAGAGAGGGAAATGAGGCACGGGGCTGGCCTGAGCCAATGTCAGGATCCAAGCTTCCCTGTCCACAGGTCCAGTAAGGGAGGCCCAGAGCTGCAGGGAAAGGCAGAGAAACACCACTCTGTTTTCTTAAGCTCCCAGCTGGGTCTGAGAGCACCAAATCCTCTTTGAAAAAATAGAAAAGGGATTTTAAAAAATCAAGATATTAACCTTCTGAAACTGGACACTCCCCTCCATGTAGAGATTAACTTCTTTTCTAAGCATTTTTTTTTCATTTCTATAAACATCTTAATTCAGGCCGACATCATGGCCAGCCTGGATTATGGATGGATGGAGAGACGGATGGCCTCGTCTCAGCCACACAGGCATATGTGTGTGACGTGCGTGTGCACGCACACACACACACACACACCTGGAACAGCAGAGAGAGCATTGGTCGAGGAGCCGAAGATCTGGGCTTTATTTTCAGCTCTGCTGCTGAACCCTGGACCTCAGTTTTCTCATCTATAAAAGGGGTGGCTGGACCAGCCAGGTTTCTAAGACTCCTCCCCCACCCCCACCACTTTCTGGCACTGCCCAGCAGTGTAGGTTGACCGCCTTGCTTCTCAAGGACCCTGCCTGTTTCTCCCGGAACTTCTCTGATAGTCTTCAGGCCTGAACAGCATGCAGGGGGAAGGAGGGGGGAGGGAAAGCATGCATTCCAGTTCTGTGTGGGACCAGGGCTGCTTTTATGGTTATCTCAGCTCTGCTGTAAATGTAAAGTCACATGTAAAACACCCAGCACATGATCTGAGCACACCATAGGTGCTTCCCAAAGTCTGTTCTTTCCCCTTTCACCTCCTTTTCTTAGTTCACCTGGAGGCTCATCCCTATCTGAGGCCCGGTTCCCTTCATCAACCTCAGCCGATGGAGAAGCCACGTCATTTTTGTTTTCTAGCTTCAGGTTCCCCTCAGCCTGTGTCACATGGCTCCAGTATGAACTCTTGAATGTTTCCCATCACTTTTAGGATGAAGACCTGGCCCCTCGGTGTGGCCTGCTGGGGGCTCTTGCGGATCCGCACCCCCTACTTCTCCAGCCTGGCCTGGCAGTCCACTTACCCTGCCCCTCTGGGCTTTTGGATCCTTCTTTCAGGTCCCCAATTTGTCATGCTCCTTCCATCTTGGCCTCCTCACGAACCCTACCTCTACCCGGGCTCGCCCCTGTGTCTAGCTGGCGCACACCTGCTCTTCTGACAGTCCCTTCCCCAGGAAGTCCTCCTTGACCCCAGGGAGGTTAGGCCCCTCATGCCGTGGTCCTCTCCTTCCCAATGACAAAACACCATCATAATGAAAAGACCAGCTGTACCTCAAGTATTTGATGTCTGTCTCCCCCACTGGACCGTAAACTCCAGGAGGGCAGGGGCAGGTCGGTGTGTCTGTTTGGTTCAACACTGTCTCCCCAGCACCTGCTCAGTGTCTGAATTCCATAGTGAATGAATGAGTCTAAATGAATCTAAAATTGTTCTCTTTAAACACACCTGAAACCCTGCTCAGCACCTTCCATGAAGTCCAGGCAGAACATTCCCTAAAATAGCTTCACTCTTCACTCACTCTGACCTCCCCTAAAGGTCCCCTCTTTTCCTTCCTGATGCCACATACTCTCAAAACCTCAAGTTTCTTTTTAAACATACCGCCAGCCCAATCAAGCAACACTTTTCGTATCCATATTTCAGTTCCTTCCACCTTCTGACAAGCCCAATCATTTCCAAACCTTGATTATGTTCTGGTTCTTGAGGCTGCAGCCAGCTGTGGTTATTCTCAACTCTCGTTGTCACGGGGGAGGAGGGTAGATGTGCGTAGCCCTGACTCATCGAGGACCGGGAGAGAGGCGCTGAGCGTCCTAGCCTTGGGTAGGGGTGGGCCACAGCAGTGGTCTGGTTCCAGCTAGAGCAGAGGTTATGTGAATCCCCATTCGACTGTCATTTTGGCCAGTGTTCCTCAAAGGATGCTTATAGAACAATGGTGTCTTGAGATGTTTTGCAAAAGAAAAAGTCCTGCGCTCCAATGCGTTTGGGAAATTCTAAGCGTCACTCAGCGTTAGTTCTTGTTTGCAAGCATCAGAAGCCAACTCTGCTAATTTAAGCTTAAAAGGGGTTTATTCTAAGGATCTTGGGCAGCTCAAAGAATCTCCTGCAGGGTCAGAAAACCAAGGGCAGAGCAGCCAGGGACAATGCCCAAAGTCATATTGTATGCCTGGCCCCGGGAAGCCCCACTGCTGCCGCCACTGAACTAGTGCTTTATACTTGTGCCACGGGCTCCACCAGCACTGCAAGCCGCTTCTAGAACTGCCACCACTGAAGCCTCTGAAAACAGATGGTGGCTGCTGCCACCACTGCTGCCACCGCTCTCATCAGAGTAGAACCTACATATTCTGAGCTTCCTCGCATCACGGTCTAGGGGTAGAGTGAGGTCATATGCCTGCGCCCTAGCTCGAGAGAGGCGGGGACAATGTGAATTTCACATTTCACTTTCAGCTTCTGTACTGGGAGGCAGCCTCTGCTTCAGCAGACAGGGGAACCCCTGAAACATAGGAAAGGGGGGCAGGTGCTGACTGGCCCCAAATGACAACTGTTTGCTGCACCGTGGACCCTGGACACCTGCCCTGGGAGTGTGCCGTGCTCTAGCACAGGGTCTACCGGTCTCAGTACTGTTGACGTTCGGACCAGGCACTTCTCTGTGGTGGGCTATCCTGGGCATTGTGGGATGTTTAGCATCCAGGCCTCCATCCACCACATACCAGCAGCACCCCTCCAGTTGTGAAAGCTAAAAATGTCTCAGTACGTTGCCACATGTGCGCTGGGGGTGAATTTGCCCCTGGCTGAGAACAACTCCTCTAGGAGATGTGTAGGAAATGTGTAATATGTCTGAGGAAGTAAGATTGATTTAACCCGGTTCCCCAAGCTTATTTGACCATGGAGACATTTTTTTTTTCTCTAACTCTCTTTGGCTCTATTTCACAGAACTTCTTCGGGAAATGCTGAGTTTATAACTGGGGCCCTCTTTCTTCATGTTTCATGGAGGTAGGAGGTTGCACAAGCCAAATGGCACTCCAGGTCTCCCTGTCACCTCCTTCCCATCTGTCAACCTCCCTGGACAAGGCTGAGGCTCCTTGAGGTCCAGCTTTGTGAGGACCCACTCTATGGGGAGTTAGTTGTGACTTTAGGAAACATTCCCAGGGTCCCAGGGAGGGGTCTGCAGAATGCCATTCAACGTGGAGAGTCAGTCTTTTCCCCTTGGCTGTGAACCTGCCCTGCAGGCAAAGATATTGCTCTAACCACCAGGCACACTGCCCTGGGGATACACCTCTGCCTGTGGCGGCCCACTGGAGCCCCTGCACTGTTTGACAAAGATCCCACAAGATCCAGGGACTTCCCTGGTGGTCCAGTGGTTAAGACTCCGTGCTCCCAAAGCAGGGGGCCTAGGTTCCATCCCTGGTCAGGGAACTAGATCCTGCATGCCGCAGCTAAGACCTGGTACAGCCAAATAAACAAATAAATAGTAAAAAAAAAAAAAAAAAAAAAAAAGATTCAGGCTCAAGAATGGCTAGTCTCCAATATGTGGGCCCAGTCTCCCAGTCTGTATTCCCCACACGTCCACCACGTCAAGGCCCAAGGAATGCCCTGGACACAAGGCCAGGTCTGCCCCAACCCAGGAAATACCCTCATCACCGTGATGCTGGATGGGGTCACAGGCCCTAGAAGGGTGGGGCCGCTGCCCACTGGCCTTACCTCTGGGAAGGAGGTTTTGGAGCTGCTGCAGGCTGGGAAAAGGAGCGTGGGGAGGCAAGTGTCCTTGGCAGCTCAGCTGCCCGTTCTGGAGGCTTCTGTGATCCAGCAGTTTTCCCATACGGATGGCTCTGCTCCTGCATGCAGCTTCACATTTGGAGCTCACTCACGTGGCTCAGAGTGTCTCTCGCTGACCTTGGGAAACCGGGACTATGGAAATATAATAGTGTCAGGGTTAGACAAACCTGTGTTTGATCTCGGTCGCACCACTTAACGGTGGAGTGATCTTGGCCAGGTCACCCTTATTTCGGAACTTTAATTTCATCATCCATGTAGATTTTTAAAAAGCACTTTTCCTGCTCCTACATTTGATAATTCTAGATTTTAGGCACTAACAGGTGGCCCCTGGGTGAGTCTCACTGAAGCCTTCCTGAGAGTTTAGGGACTCATGTTCTGGACCACAAGGTGCATCTTCATGGGGCAGGGGAGACAACGGGAATGAAAAGACAAAGGCTTAAAAATGCCTTGGATCCCAACCAGCCAGAGGATGCGCGAATGGAAAATTCCTGCTGTGTGTCAGAGGCCCACCTGGCCCGGGTGACAGCCAGCGAGCCAGACACACAGGCCCCACTGCGTGTTTAGACAGCACTTTTCCTGCCCTGGCCAGAGTTCACCCTGCCCCCCACCAATGCTCATCCTGGGGAGTGGGGAGGGGCGGGGGTCCTCACCCAGGCCCAGGAAGGCTTCCTGTGTATTAATATCTGAGCAGGGGCTGGGGAGTGGTAGCGTGAGCTGTAATAGGAAGAATGAGCAACAGGAAGCCCGGGCTTGGCCCCAGTCTGCCCTGAACCCATCTCTGTGACCTAGTCCAGGATGCAGGGTCCTCATCTGTGTGGTGTGTGGGTTGGACAGGGAGGTCTGCAGCGTCTTCATCAGCCCTGACATTCCACTGGCGGAGGCCTACGTTCTCTCAGAGATTCCACATCTGCCTTGGGAGAGGCCAAGCCCCTTTCAGGGGCAGGATCTGGGGGCGACTCTCGGAAGCTTCCCTCAGCCTTATGCTCACCATCTGAGCTTAAGGAAGTCAGCCAAGCCATTGTCGGGAGCTGTGGGATAGCCAACTTTGCCAGCACTCTCAGTGCCCACCGAGGCTTGCAGGTGATCCCTGGGGGGCAGGCTCTGGGTGAGTGTAGTGAAATGGACTCACTCCACCCAAAGATGGGGGCCAAAGGGGTGGGGGTGATGGACCCGGGGGGGGGGCAAGAGGAGCCCTGAGCCAAGGGGGCAGTGATTGTCCAACACCATGTGGGGGAGAGGCCCTGAATCTGGAAACGCTCCGGGGACCAGGCCCCATGCTCTAGTGTGGCCCGGGAAGGTCATTGGGCTGCACCATGGCTAGGACGTAGTGGCCCTCAGACTTTGCACACATCCCACGCTCATAGCCTCAGCTGTATAGGGGTCCAGGGCCAAGCTGGGACAGCCAAGTGCAGGTGGGGGCATTCAGAGCCCACATTACGGTTGAACACATTGGCCAAGGCTGACCTGCATGTTCCTGACTCTTGGGATTTTGATTGGCAAGTTGGGTCTATGGGTTGGACTAGTTCTGAGAGCCTGACAAGGCCTGGTCGGGGATAATGGTTAATTCATCAGGGTCATGCCACCTGGGAGGTCCCTTGGTCAATGCAACTTGGTCTACTGGACACCCTCCCTTGAATTATCTCTTCTTAGCTCAGGTTCCCACAGAGAGAAAATCCCTCTCATTGCCTTTTACCTCTCCCCTGGATGCCAAGAAAATGTGACACATTTCCACCCAAGGACACCATTGCTTCTGAACTCTGCCCATCCCTAGCCTGTCTCTGCCCAGTCCCCCCTTCAGGCAAATACTTAAAGGAAAGTACTGGAATGACACCACAGACAAGTCAGAGCAAGGACAACCCTGGCCCAGACAACGAGTCACTCTGCCTAGCTGCTTGTACCAGCCCACTGGAGAGGGCTTCCAGGCCTCATCCTGGCCTACCATTCCCCTCCTTCCCTCCATCCTTCTGTCTAAGGCCAGAGCTGAGCTCCCCTAGTCACTCAGGAGGAATGGTCTCTTTCTCAGATCCTAAGTCAGCCCCTCAGCACCAGGGCACACCTGCCCTCTCTGAAGCCCCAGCTGCCGGCGCTGCCAGAGACTTACTCCAGGGAAGCTGCCTGCACCTAACCCCCGCCCTACCCCAGGTCAGTTTCACGACCCCTTCCACTCAGGAAATCGCTTCTCCTATGTTTTGTTTCCTCCAGCCTGTGTTTTTTCCCCTCTGATTCCTTATACATGCTCCCAGCGATTCGGGTCACCCAGAAATCTCTTTCTTGCCTCTTGTGGGACCAGAGTCCACATCACAACGTGCATCTCTGAAATTCAAGGATGCTCCAGGGTGGGATAGATGGGAGTGCGTACATACGTGTGCGTGTGCGTGTGTGTGCGCGTGTGCGCGCGTGTGTGCGCGTGCGTGCGCGCGCGTGTGTGTGTGTGTGAATGCACATGATTTGGGCATAAGTTTGGTCTGCACGGAGTACAATGTCTTCCTCTTACAAAGGTGATGATAGACTGCTCCCTCCTTCCACATCAGCCAGGCCAGGTGAGGGCAGGTTCTGAGAGGTCAGCTGACCTCCCTTCTGGGTCGTGCCACAGAGCAGGGCATGGTTTCCAGGAGTCTGAGCCCCGCCTCAGATCTCTTTCCACCCCGCGCTGCTTGGGTGCTAAGAGAGGGAGGTGTGAGCCCAAATATCGTTAGTGAGGGGTGGCGTTGGAAGGCAGCTTGACCCTGGGGAGGGGTCTGGGCTCAGTGGAGTGTGGGATGATGTGTGGAAATGATCACCAGGGGAGTCACTCACTTTTCCAGATTGTTCCTTTGGTCCCACAGCTCAGGATGCATCCTGATTTATGAGGCGCAGGACTCCAGCAGCTCTGGGAAGGGTTCTGGTTTCTGCCCAGTCTAAGCTCTGAGGAGAGGCAGAAGGGAGGGCCTGGCACTGGAATGTTAGGAGTTAGGAAGCTGAGGGAGCGGAGCCTGGTAGGACTCAAGCAGGAGCCCGCCGAGGATGGAGGATGCTTCCACCTGCCTTTGGCTACAGACCCTCAAGCCAAAGGTGGAGGAGGTGAGCCCCTAGTCTGGGGGAAGCAGTGTCCTCAGAGCAGATAGGCTCCCTGGATGAGCAGCAACTCCCTGTCGGCTCCCTCGTGGGGCTGGTTGCTTCTGCTCTGAGACCGAGCGGTTCTGTCACAAAGCACAGCAGTGTTTGTCCGAGCCACAGAGAAAAGGTGTGCACTGTGCCTTTGCTTCCATTTAACAGATGAGGAGACTGAGGCCTTAGGTTCAGAGAAGCTAAGTGCTGCCAGGTCTCACAGCTAGAAGGTGGTTGAGCCAGGCTGCAAACTGACACCTTCTAATTCTACGTCCAGTCTCTTTCCATGAGCACAGACATCCCATAGCTGTGCAGAGCACTGGTGTGGCACAGGGGAAGGGGCAGTGAGTATGCAGGCGATCAAGCCCAGCTTCCAATCCCACCCCCTGCTAGTACTGAGTGTGTGAATTGGGGCATGTTGCCAAAGCTCAGTTTTCTCATAAATAAAGCGGATGTAATCGGGGATGCATGGAGCTGGCTCGTTCTAGCTCCCAAAAGCCAATTGTGTGTATTTCTTTTCAATTCCTCATTCAGTCATATGAAGCTGGTTAGCTTGAAAAGGGCCACAGCAGAGTATTTACACCAAAGAAATGAGCAAACCTGCAGGTCAGGTTTTTGCTCCCCAGAGGGCCAGTTGTCATCCCCGGGGACAAGTCTCACCCTACAGGACTAAGGAGTGAATCAGATAGCCTGTCAAGCTCTTACCACCATATCTGGATTGGAGCAAGTACTCACAAATGATCGGCAAAGGTAAAGGTTTTATCTTTTCTTCATCCTTATCATGTTTTATCCCTTTATTCACCAGGAGTGTAATCTGGGCAAGAGGGATTTTCTTCCATCATATCAGTGAAGACATTGAGGCCCCGAGGGACCAGGTGACTGAGCGCAGAGGGGGTAAGAGGTAAGCCTGGATTTGAACCCAGGTATTTATGCTCCTCATTCTGGGCCCTGGTCACTACT
Organism: Monodon monoceros; assembly: GCF_005190385.1. Lineage (NCBI taxonomy): Eukaryota > Metazoa > Chordata > Mammalia > Artiodactyla > Monodontidae > Monodon > Monodon monoceros. The sequence continues at coordinate 67,739,048 of NW_021703775.1, forward strand.
CTTGGCTGCCTTCCTGCACCAGACAATTTAAAGTCTCAGAAACATGGGGATCCTAGAGCCAGAAAGAATGTTGGAGATCATCTGTTGACAGTTCAGGTCCCCCATGTCACAGATGAGGAAACGGAGGCCTAGAGAAGGAAGGACCTACCCAAGGTCACTCCACCAGTTATGGCCCACTTGGAATTAGGATCCCAGATCTCTGGATTCCCCATCCAGATCTCTCTCCACTGGACCAAGCTGCCTTGAGACCCCTGAGCTGGGGTGGGATTATCCTACCCAGACAGCATGGCTGATGCCCAGAATGGAGGGAACAGGATGGCTGTTAGGGAGACTGCCATATTTCCATTCCGGGGAGAGGGGATGTAAAAATAATGTTATTTGTTCTGCCTACACCACCAAGTTATGTGAAACTGTCCTGTACATGCTGAAGGACTTACAAATATAAGTTAGTGACATTATATCAATCAGCAAACATTTATGAACCAGAGGCTCCCACAGGCAGACTTTGGGCCTCTGGGGGCAATAGAGCACTGGCATTGACGGGCCAGGGCTGGACCCAGCTCTGTAATCCCCATGGCCCTGCTCATGTCCTCCTTTCCTCTCTTCCTCTCTCTCTCTCTCCCTCCCTTCCTTCCTTCCTCCCTGCCTCTCTCCCTTCCTTCCTTCCTTTCTCCCTCCCTCTCTCTCTTCTTTCCTTCCTCCCTCCCTCTCTTCCTTCTTTTCATTTAATAAATATTCACAGATTGCTAGCCTTCTGCCAGGGCCCCACTAGGTGCTAGGGAAGCAAAGATGAATAAGGCAAAGTCTTACCCTAAAGCATTTCACAGAAGAGAAAAAGGAAACAAACATGAGATAGAGCCACCAGGAACCCGTCCAAGGGCCAGAGGGGCTCAAGGCGCATTGCATTGTTCAGTTGTGTGTGAGTATGTGGGAGGGGTTGGTAGGGAGAAAGGACATTTCTTTGCAAAAGAAGCACTGAGGAGGTGTGAAATAGCCTGGAAGTTTCTGGAAATGGCAAACATGGGCTTGGGTTTACAGTATAAGCTTTGGTCTGGAGTCACACAGGCAGAGTTTGGAAGCCTGGCTGTGCTGTGCGCTGTGTCACCTAGGCAAGTTTCCTCATTTGTAAAATGGGATGATAATTTTTACCTCACCGGGTCATTGTGAGGATTCACTGAGATCATTTATTCAGCAAGATATATTCTGGGTGCCTACCACGTGCCAGGCACCTTTCTAGGCTTGAGCGGGCGTAGGGAATAAAATAGGTCAGGTCCCTGCCCTCATGGAGCCTATATTCTAGTGGAAGGGGACGAACAGCGAACAAATACAAACATAGCATGGTGTCAAGTTCCTGTAAGTGACTGAAACTAGTAAAGAAGGTGTTTGGGGGCGGTCCTTGGGGTGCAGCCCCCAAGGTGAGGATTTGTGAATGTTGTGGTCTCAGGGGGAACAGTGGGGGAAGGGAGGACACAGACAAAGTCCCACACGGGCAGCCTCAGCCTGGCCTCTCTGGGGCTCTGGAGTGTATGCTGTGCTGGGAGGGGTCCCAGCCTAGACGAGGGGGAGATGCTGTGAGCTAGTGTGTGCTTAGGGTAGCGTCTGGTGCACCCCTTAGCCATGGAATGGATGCCCCTGAAGCCTAGTCAGTCTCGTCTCTGGGCCACCTCGCACACCCTTTGCCACCGTGTGATCTAGAACCACCTGCAGTTTTCCAGAAGCCTCTGCGTCCTCTCACTGCTGGGTACCTCTGCCCCTGCTGTTCCTTCCTGGAATATAACGTCTCCACTGTTGCCCCTGGACAATTCTTAGTCATTCTTCAATCTCAGCTCAAATGCTGCCTCTATGTCTGGGAAGACTCTGCCGGGCCCTCCTGGGGACTTTCTTCTGCATAACCTCTCGATTGGTCTGGACCACCAGCAAGGCAATAATATTGCTTTAAAATTACCTGTTCATGAGCCTGTCTGCCCACTAGGCTGGGAGCTCCTTGATGACTTGGACAGGTTCTTTTCAGCGCTGGGTCTCCAGAGTTTTGGACACACAGTAAGGCCTCAGGAAACATTTGCTGAGTAAATGAATGACTCTGTCACTGAGTAGCTTTGTGCCTTTTGGTGAGTCAGATAATCTCTCTGAGCCTCAGTTTTCCCATCAGTAATGATAGCTACACCTAAATCATAGTGTTTTTAGGAGGCCAAGTGTGATAATGAATATAAACTCTGAAGTACTATCCAGACTTTTTTTTTTTTTTTTTTTAATAAAAAGGTAGAAGAGAAAAGATCCATTCTGGAGCTCAGCAGTGGCTAAAGGGACCCAAATGGCTACAGAAGACCTTGGGTCAGTCCAGAAGACCTCTGGAGAACATTTCAGTAGGAGAGCTCTGAACAGGTGCCGGGTTTACACCTGCCTTCTCTGACATTTTCTCTGCCACCAGCCAGGACTTGAAGCTCTGGTTCTAGGAAGGAGATTATAACCCCCACGGACCCTCACTCTCCACTTGCAATAACTCAGCAATAACAATACACATCCAAGCCATTGGTATCGAGAGGAATGGAAACTTCTTCCTGCAGGTGAAGACCTGAGGAAGGGAATCTTGCTAGTTGGACACAGGACTCGTCTGTGGTCACCATTGCAGGTGAATCTTGTATAGGGATGCCTCAACTCTGTAAACTTTGGTCCAGCCCCCATCCAGTCTCTTCCAGGGCTGTTCTTCTTTTCCTGACTCTCCGAGAAGGCTGTCTTCCCTTGCTGGTCTGTTCCGTTCTTACACATCATCTGCCAAGCTTTCCCTCCGTTACCCTGGTCTCCAAGGAACCAGAAACAGGATATTTTCCTCCATTCTCCCCTGGCTCCAAGTCCTCTGGAGTCCTCAGTGTTGTTTCCTCTTTGGTCCCATCTTGATTCCACCCAGGATTTGGGGGCCTTTTTAGTTACATCAGCACATGGAGATGGCCTCCTCATGGAAGAGCTCATGATTCCAGAGTCCCTCCCTCAGCCACAGTACACGGCCTAAAGTCCCCCCCCTTACATATAAGATGGTTATTCATCCTTCAGTGTATCATCATCAAACCACTCCTTAACTCCAGGTGGCCTGGCTTTGCCTTCCCACATTCTGCAAAGCTTTACTTGCTCTCTCTAAGACACCTATGAGCTACTCTTGACCAAGTTAACTAGCAGGTACAGCCCTGTGCCTTCAAGCTTCAAGCCCACTCCCAAGCCATTTAGCCAGTCCCTAGTATAAATGAGTCCTGGTGAAGATCCAATATTGTAGAGAAGTAAATCCCAATAAAAATTTTAGTAAAAGTTTTAAAAAATAGAATTTTAAAAGCAAATTCTAAGAGTCATCTAGAAGAAAAAAATGAATAAGAAGAGCCAGGCGAATTTTGACACAGTAAGAACAACGTATAAACATTTACTGTAAAGTGGTCAATACAGAGTGATATTGACGTATGAACAGATAATCCAAACAATGGAACAGAGTAAAGAAATAGATCCATGGAAATCTAGCGCATGTGAGAAGGGCATTTTAAATCATTAGGAAAAGACTGACAAGTCAAGAATGATTTTGAGACAATAGATTACCCACTTTGGAAGAAATTAAATTAGATACTACATTGGTGATGGTTTTAATTTCTGAAAAGAGAATTCATTCTACTATTTTAATCAGAAAGGAATTTGTGGAAGTTATGTATAGCTGCCAGAACTGTGAAGAGAGAGGAAAAGGATTTAGATTGAGCTTTTACCAGAATGACTTCCAAAGCCACAGTGCAGAATTCAACCACTGAAGGAGATGCTGTTGCTACAGTCTGGAAGCTTCCAGATAGTAGGAAGCTTTTGCCATGGGTGCTATTCCAAAACTACAGCACCTCTGCTGTAGTTTTGGAAGCTGTGCTGCCTTTTTCTCCAGGTAACTCAAAGTTTCATGTGAGTTGTGTCTGCTTAGGTCTTTTAAAAAGTAGACACCAAGATGGAGTTAGAAGGACAGGAGATTTGTTGGGACACTGCATGTAAAAGATAAAGGGGGGACTTCCCTGGTGACACAGTGGTTGGGAATCCACCTGCCAACGCAGGGGACATGGGTTTGATCCCTGGCCCAGGAAGATCCCACATGCCGCAGAGCAACTAAGCCCGTGTGCCACAACTACTGAGCCTGCGTGCCACAACTACTGAAGCCTGTGCTCCTAGAGCCTGTGCTCTGCAACAAGAGAAGCCACTGCAATGAGAAGCCCGTGCACCACAACAAAGGGTAGTCCCCGCTCTCCGCAACTAGAGAAAGCCCATGTGCAGCAGAGAAGACCCAAGGCAGCCAAAAATAAATAAATAAAAAATAAAAATTTTTAAAAAAGATAAAGGGAAGAAGGAGCAGGAGCAGCAGGGAAAGCCTTCAGACTGTAATTTAGGTGTGACATCTGTGAAAAGAAAGGGAACAAGAAAGAAGATTGGGTAGAAAAAGCTTCAGACTGTGATGCAGCTTGGAGAAAGTCTTGGCTACTACAAGATTGCCCATGGAAGAGTTATTCTATGTGGGGAGAAATGGCCACACTCTAGTTTCCTCTTCATGCTCAGTCATTGGCTTGGAGCTGTGGCAGATTCTGAAGGCATCCAATTGGGGGAATCTCCATTACATCTGGAATCCTATCTTCAAGATAGTCTGCAATATAGGAAGACATACCAGAAGGGCATTGATATGAATGTTGATCCAGCTAATCTATAGAATCTATCTATAACAGACCCTTACCTCACACTATATGCAAACTAAATGTCAGATGGATTAAAGAGGTGCAGGTAAAAAACAAACCTATACAATTACTGGAAGAACATAAAGAAAATATAGGGACATATTTCTATAACCTTGGAAGAGAGAAGTTCTTTTAAAGCAAAACACAAGATCTAGAAAACATAGAGACGTATTTTAAATTAGTTTTAAAAATTTATTTCCATGTTTTAAAAAGTAATAAACATTAACATACTTAATGGTGACAAATTAGATGCTTTTCCTCTAAGATTGGGAACAAGACAAGGATGTCCCTCTCACCAGTCTTATTCAATATTGTGCTGAAAGACCTAACTAATGCAAGAGGACAAGAAAAGGAAATAAGACATACGGAATGCAAAGGAAGAAATAAAACTGTCTTTGTTTGCACATAACATGACTGTCTATGTAGAAGGTCACAAAGAATTAATGAAAACTGGAAATAATATTGTGATTATAGCAAGGTTCAGGATACATGGTTAATATACAAAAATTAGTTACTTTCCTATATACCAGCAGTGAATAATTAGAATTTGATATTAAAAAGACAACACAATTTACATTAGCACAAGAAAGAAAGAAAGAAAGAAAGAAAGAAAGAAAGAAAGAAAGAAAG